>NC_056725.1:934005404-934110136 GCF_019279795.1 Protopterus annectens | reverse complement strand
CACAAAAAAGGCTCCCCCTGGCACCTCCTCCCAGCAGACTATCTGCAAAAGGCTCCTGACACCATAGCATACCCCATCTCAATCTTGATCAACAGAGCTATAGCTGAAGCTACTGTACCCACTATATGGAAAATCTTCCATGTCATACCTCTCCATAAAGAAGGCAGTTCCTCTGAACTTTCAAGCTTTAGACCCATAGCTATTCTGTCACCTCTAGCTAAAACTATGGAGAAGTGTGTACACATACAGCTCATGCACTTCCTCACACAGAACAAGCTGTTGTCCAACTTTCAGCATGGCTTTAAGTCACACCACAGTACTACTTCTGCCCTCCTCTCTGCCATTAACCACAACCGCAATAATAACAAACTATCCTCAGCACTCTTTCTAGATCTATCCAAGGCTTTTGAAATAGTTGATCACAAAATGCTTTTAAATACCTTGAAGACCTTCTCCTTAAACAACCATGCACTCCAATGGTTTCAATCCTACTTGCAGGGCAGGCAACAGGCAGTCTTATGGCAGGACAAGCTATCATCTCACCTACCCATCACATTAGGAACCCCCCAGGGCTTGATACTAAAACCCCATCTTTTCTCCATCTTCATCAATAACCTTCATTCAGTCATCCCAGATGCTACCTGCATTAAATGTGTGGATGACTCCACTTTGATTTGTTCTGAAACCACACCAGCTACTTTATTCACATTAACCCCAAATACCTTCAATACAGTGGAAAAATGGCTCTCCAATCAACATCTAATCCTAAACCCCCAACAAAACTAAGCTGCTCCTCTTCTCCCCCACTCGCAGGACCCCCCCTGCCATCCTTCAACATAACCTGCTAACAATGGCACTATCATCTCCCCAGATGTCCAAACTAAACTACTGGGTGTCATAGTTGATAACAACATGAAGTTTGATGCGCATATCAATCAAATTATCAAAACCATTAATAAAAAACTTGGCTCTCTTTACAGAATCAAACCTTTCCTTACCCCACTTGCTAGAACTGCAATTGCCCGTTCCCATCTACTATCAACTCTTCTCTACACCTCACCTCTATTCTCAAACTTAAACAAAACAGATCTCAATAAATTATCATCCTGCTATAACCACACCGCCAGATTTGCTACTGGCACACCACTGTCACAACCTAAATCGCCTAGGATGGCTTGAACTGCCTAGCTTACTGCAGTTTAACCAGCTAATAGTGACACATAAAATCCTTTACCAACCAGAAAATACACCTGCACTAAAAAATATTACCAACACCCAGCCACTGCAATCATCCACTAGACTCCTAGTTCAAACATACAAATCCAACTACTCAGCTGGGGACTCTCTGTTTGCTAACTCTGTTGGAAAAACATGGAACAGACTCACAGCTGACTTGACCCTAGAACCCTCACTAACTCAATTCAAAAACAAACTCAAGAAATACTTCAAAACTCATTGGTTATGTCCGTGCACTAACCCCGACTAGTGACCTCTCTATTTCTTAGATGCCTTACCTTCAACTACTTCTAACTTTTTTATACCACACCATTTCAGGAAGGGTCAATTGTATAACTGCTGCTCAATGTGTCTTAAACCTGAATGCAATGTTATGTATATATAACTTTGAAAATAATGTTATGTTTTGTAAAGTGTTTTATAATAAGTTAGTACTATATGTGCTAAATGCTGGTATAGCTTATGACTGTAATGTGCTTGAAACTAGCATTTACTAAATGTTCAATGTGTATTATTATCTTGGAGCTTTTCTCCCCGGCCCTCTGCTGAAAATGGACATATATCCAGTTGGACTATCCCGGTCAACAAAAGTAAAATAAATATATATATATATATATATATATATATATATATATATATATATTATGGATGTACTTTAAAAAAATGAAGATCAGAACACAATGTTCATATTCGCGAGACTGAAAATATTGAAACCTGAAACACCCAAGCTTTCCCAGGGTAAGTAAACACTTGATCAACATGCCTTTTATCCACTGTAGTGCGATCACAGAGTTGCCATATATAGTTGGGGGGATGAGTTTCAATTACTTAGGTGTGTATTTACTTTAAGTTTGGGCAACTGTTTACCTACCCTGGGAAAGCTTTGGCATTCGGTTATGTCAGGTTTCGGTATTTTCAATCTCGCAAATATGAATGTTGGTGTTATGATCTTAGTATTTTTAAGTAGATCCATATATATATATATATATATATATATATATATATATATATATATATATATATATATATATACACACACACACACACACACACACACATTAGTTTGGATAATCAACTGTCTACTGTACATTTAGATAGCTATTTACATAGATCTACAGGTACACATATCTCTGCAGTCTGTATACACACACACACACACACACACACAGACACAGATGTGTGTGTGTGTGTGTGTGTGTGTGTGTGTGTGTGTGTGTGTGTGTGTGTGTATGTATTTATATTTTTCTTTTGTATTTATTTATTTCTGTTGTGCTTTATTTCATTTCTTGAATTTTGATGTGCGGTATAGTGCAAAAAAGAGACAGTCCTGTTTCTCTGGATATGTTTGGTTGTTTACTGCTTGAATTTTACAGATTTTCGAGTTTGCTTCCTTTAGAAATAAGAGCATAGTGCTCTTGTTACTGTATATATTTGTCATTGTCCGTGGTTAAACCATTGTTGTGGTAAGTTAGGTGGTAATTGTTTCCTTCACTTTTGATCTTCATTTAAGTTGTTTGGCATTTGCTTGGTCAGTCAGTGATAACAATTTTGATGGAAAGGCTATGCTTGTTGCTTGTAGAAAGATACATAGATATAAATGAAAAGTAATAAAAGTAAAAATGCAAAAGTAAATAATATTATAGCATAAAAGGAGCAATAAACACTGTATGAGTAAAGTGGGGGGTGAGCAACTAAAGATGTGGGGTAGCTGTCTAGCAGTGGCTACTTTTGGTTGGCACAGGATGGGTGATCTGCTGGAGAATAGCAGATCCTTTTTTGCATGCATTTTAGCTGTCAAACCCTGATGAACTCCCAACTGACTTCCCAATCAACCTACTCATTCTCACAGGAGGTGAGAGGCCTAACACCAGTTTGACTCTCCAGGATGAGGAGTAAGTGACAAAGGGGGTATCAGTTTCTTTTTACTGTAAACCCTAGTCAGTTCCCCTGTTCATGCCTGCTAGTTGGTATGCAATAGCCATATGTGAGTGGCATGCCTCTCACCTTTGTATGAAATGTGCTCTCTGTAGACTTGTCTTTCTTGAAGGTAAAGCACCTTGAATGATCCCAGATCTCCAACAAGGATTCACCATGGACTCTACATACTCCTGGTAATTTGACTCATGCCCTTCATTTGTGGAGTTTACAAAGATTTCCCCTACACAAATTATGCGTCCAGTAGGGAAATCTGAACAGAAAAAAGATATAAATAAACATGATTTGCTGCTCCATGCATGTGCTTTTCAGAAAATTCACCTTGCAGTATCCAGAAGTCTAAATCTATTTTAATCATAGACAAATGTTACCTGCCAGTCCCACAAAGCATTCAAAATGGATTTTCTTGCTGAAATTGGCACTTATTTAGAGTACTCATTCTTTGTGGAAGGCTATTGTTTGATTGACCAAAACCAAAAAAAACAATGATGAAACATGAAAAGGGCCTTCCCCATGTGTGGAGACATTCGAGTTGACTGGACTAAGCAGTAGCTATGTAGATTGTTTAACCCCAATGAAAAGCCAGTTAGGCTTTGGCAAACTTGTTTCACAGAAAGTGTTATTTGTCAATCTAGTTTTCAACTTGACAACCTAGATTCACTTTCTGCAATAGATGTTGCATATACTGCACATGTTCAGAATGTTTAATTTGCAATGCACATGAATGCACTCTGTAGACTACTTAATATACACAGCATAATAGCACGTTTTACTTATTTATATATTATTTGTTTGCATTTGTTAAATGGGGAGGCGTACTGATCCACATTTTGATTCAGCCTAGGAGCACTGTCTGGTTAAATAACTTCCTAAGAGTCACACACTATACAAATGGAGGCTGGAGGTTGGAGGCTGACGGTCTCAAACACTGAACTACAGAAACAGCTTATGACTTTAAATCCTCAGTGCTCTCAGACCCTTTCTGTTCTTTTAATTTTCTGTCCAGCTTGCCATTTTTTGATTGAGACTTAAAAACATATTTTAATAATAATTCACATTGATTTTTCCACATGATTTTGTCTATAACTGTCTATAAATATATTAAGTAGATATCTATATCTACAGAAAATACACTGTTCTGCATGTTGCTGCCTTATAGTTACATGCTTTTCTATGTTTGTCTCTATGCTACTTCCAGTAGCTTGCAAAGACTGAAGAAAACATTTTCCTGGCTATTGATTATTGAAGCACATGTGCAATCTTCTGGCAGTTTCTATTCAGCATATGTGAATTATGTAACATTTTAAAAGTCTATTTTTTTTCAAGGACAGAAATTAAAAAAGAGTGAGTATATGCCCACTCTCATCCAAAGAGCATGACTTGTTTTAAGTGATTAATTAAACAAACAGTTGCAGGGCCTATTTCAAATGTGGGACCTAGAGAGTTCGCTCTTTCAGTTAGTTTGTTAGTCTCACTCTGCAAGGCAGCAAAACAATCTGTTTTTTTGAAGTGCTACTTACAGGTGCAGTTAATAAATCACTTTGTCCCTAGTGGAATATAGGTGAAATTCTCACTTATGATGTTCTTGTAATGTATTCATCATTGAAACTTGACAAACAGAATCACTGTTCTCTGGCTCTCAGTCCCAGGGAGACAGTTGCTACCAGACATTTGATTCACTCATACTGGAAATGCTTATCCCTAGTGACATACACTTGGATGTTCACTGCTGTCATAACTGTCTAGAACTTGTGCTGGCAAGATAATTTAAATAAAGTTTATTGAACACTTCCATCAGATTTTATCACAGACATCCTCAAAATAACATTACCAGAACAGACTAACCAACTTATAACTCCAAAATATTAATTTTGTTTGTTGGTAGCCATAGTCCAATTACCTTGTTACTACTAAAGATGGACAAGCTGACGTCAGGGCTCACTCTCACCCCGTTCTTTAGGATGAAAGCAGGGATCCCTAACTCTGGGCTATGGAGACAGCTTGATTCTTCTGATCTTAGCTGCTTTCAGTCAGAACCTTTCTTGTATTTGTACACACACGCAGACATGAGGAACATTTCCCCTGCCACTGCAAATATACCTACTTTAAAAACATAAATAAAATAATTAATAATTAAAGACAAATCTCTTCTGCATCATTCTCCAAAAGTTACTCATTTCTGTGTGAGATTATGGCCATTTCAGATGGTTAAAACTCTCCCCTTCTGTCAGATGTCTTAATACTATCATTTGGAATAGTTGGCTATCCATCCTCCCAACCCCCTAAAACCCCCACCCCCAGATCCAGGATATACCCTATAGATGAGATGCACGGTAGATTTTATGACAAACTGTAAAGGATTTCCATTCTGCCCTAGTTCAATCCAAAAAAGGCTATTGCACTTAGAAGGTTAATGAGTGCATTTCATGTTTAGTCTGAAACATCAAAAGCTTTACTGGATATTTAAACTCAAATAAACTCTTTGTATCATGTCTGCTAAGAAGTTTTTCAACTTTCAACTATGTTTTGTTATTTTTCCCTTGGGCAAACATACGTGGGTAGATTTACTTGCTGAAAGTTTGACTTCAGCAAATAATTTAGCCATTAGTTTGTTCTGTTTCCCAGAAGTTATTGAATCTGGTCATATGTTTTCTACCACAGGAGCAACAAACAGTAAATCGAATGAAAAGGACTAATGAAATGGTATTGGCTTGACACAAGTCAGCTACTGCAAGTGACATTGCATGACAAAAGATAGTTTGGATAAAATAAAGGTCAGATGTAATAGGCAAGGCATGCATTGGTATACAGAAGATAACAGTGAGTATAATTGCAGATAAAAGTCAGGAAAACAAGGACTGAAGGGACAGTGACAAGTCATACTACTCAGTAACTGACATAGCGTAAACATAATGGTAAAACTACGCTTGAAATCACTCGTTATGTGGTCAAAGAGGACAGGAACCCATAAAAAGAACCTTCTTAGGTTCATAGGAGGTTACTAACTGAATGGCTGCAGAGTCTAGGGCCTTAACAAGCCCAGCATGTAATGCCCTTGCTTTCCAGTTGACCAAGGTTAGATGGTTATTGTTAGAGTGAATCAGTGATTAGCAACATCATAATTTGTTATCAGTATTATTGCCCCTTACCCAAAGCATCACAGTTTTTATCAGAATTACTAAAAATCAAAGATTCAGACCTGTTATTGTTTTTCAAAACTAAATGCCATTTGTAAAAAGCTTTTCAATAGCTGATCCATGGTCTTTTGAACTCTTGTTGTCTATACATTTGCCAGATTTTGTAATTCCTATTAAACAAAAGCGCATGTGCATATACACACACACACACACACACACACACACACACACACACACACACACACACACACACACACACACACACACACACACACACACACACACACACACACATGCACTTATCAATAGCAAATGATCATAGTAAGACTTGTACCTACTAGTATCATCAAACTACTTTAGAGTAACTGTAATTTGCAGTTTAACCAGCTAATTGGGCAGGTGAGCTGTAGTTTCCTTTTTCATCGCCGGCACAGGTGTACTGGTGGAATGCCTGGAGAAGGTGCCATTCTTCCCTCTATAGCCACATTCATCATCTTTATAATATGAGAAGTATCATGTAGTGATTACTGAAGGCCATTGCTGGACATACAGCTGCTGTCTTTATTTAAAACTATATCTTGCAGTAAAAATACAAGTACAAAATGTTATCAACTGATCTCTATAATGCCTGGAGGATTAGCAAGCAGGTCTGAAGGACACAGATATTACTGATTACTGTTATATAGACCTATGTTAATGCTGACTCTTGAGTGACTGTCAGTATAGCTCTGATTTAAATGGGAACAGGAGTAAGGTGTTTGTATCCAGTATCTCAGTACCAAAAGAAAAGATTCCGCAATTATATCAAAGCACAACTTATTCTAAGAACAGAGCTGAATTTCTTTACTAGCAAACTTTTTTGGTTAAATACTTTGGAAATGATAAAGCTAGAATTGGTTTTCCAGGAGGTTATCAACATGTACTGACTAGACAGCCTAATTACCCTATCTCTCGCCCACCTCCCCCCAAAAAAAAATAATGCCTAACACTTGGCATACTAGCCTCTGGGACATTCCAACATCATTTGGATGATACAATAGGAGTGTTAAAAACTTCAGCCTCTCACATTCTGAACACTTTTATGATTGTCACATGTTCTGAGTCCCCGTCAACAGCAGCCAAGCATCATGCAGTCATGGAAAGGTTGCATGGTGTTATGCAACTCCTATATCTACTGGGTATAATGCAGTGCACCCATATCGCAATAAAGTGCCACCCACCCCCCAGACTGTAATAAGTACATTCACCATAAGGCATGGCATTCAATCATCGCCCAGATTTTACACGCAATTGGTAGGATCCAATGGATATCTGCAGCATTCTCTGTCATGACCATGATGCTATGGCACACATTCCTTACATGGGACTTTCTGTAAGGACATCTTATAAATGAGTGCATAACATAACAGTAACATTATTATATGTTGAAGTAAGGATATTTACAACATCTATGAAAAGCATATATATATATATGCATTACAGTTGATATCAGCTGTCTCCTGGATCTATGGCATATGACACAAATGCAACATCATCAACTTCCGGTAGAGGAAGCCTACTACATTGTATACAGACTGAGCAGGAATGTAAGTGAGCAATTGTTTGGGTTACTGAAGTCTTCATTCATGTGCTTGGAAACATGTGGCTGTGTTCTAAAGCATACTCCTGATATAATATCACAGACAGTCAGTGTGTGTGTGTGTGTGTGTGTGCGCCTGTGCAATGCTGCATAGTATAAGAACCAAGCATGGTGACCTTCCTAATGTGGGTGTTAGAGCCCTAACCCAAGAATACCAATACATGAAATACAGCAGTCATGGGATGATGAACATGTTTACACAGAATCACAGGAGGTAGATGTGCACTGTAGCATGATAGGAAGGCAGTTATGGCATGTCCATGCAATAGTGATAAAGTAATATCTGGTACAAACATATGCACCATGAATAGATGCATATATACACAGTATGTAGAGAAATAAGATCTCCACAGTGAAACAAATCTCATGGCAATACCAACATAGAACATGATGATACGTAGATGTCCTCATGAAATTTGGAATCAGAGACCACTATACCTATCCCTTCAGTGCAGCAATTATGTAACTGCAAGATGCAGTTATTACAAAGCCAGGACTGAGCAGTGTACTCACAGACATGTGCCATGTTGACAGGAGTGCAGGTGCATGGTGGTATGAACCAGAGCAGGCTGATCTATTGCATATAAGGAAGGACCACAACCAAGAATTATATGGGTATTACAGAACACAGAGGAAGGTGCACCAGTGCATAAGCACATACACTAAATGCAATGGCACAGTTTGCATGTCAGAAATAAAACATATAATGCTGATTTGTGCATGTTCTGCACACATGCATTGCTAGAATAGCTAGATGGGTAACACTTAAGAGAAGGCAGATGACACTGCAGAAAATTATTCTGGAATAGAAAGACACTTTATTAAGCAAAATATAAACTCGTATAAATAATATGGGTATACAGTCCAAGTTGCTACATAAGTGAAGTATTAACATGGGACTTGGTGACATATGTGGATCCTGCAAACAAGAGACATTTCACAACACATAGCTATCCAAAGCATATATGTCAGCATTGCAGGCCATGATTATTGGTAGCCTGGCCGCCACGCTGAACAGCTTCAACACTTTTATTTAAAACACAATTAAAAACACAGGAATGAGCGCTTTCAGGACCAAGCCCTTTTTCAGATAGAAAACTCAAATGAAACTGCAGTTTTTATAAAGCTCTTCAGTTAACATTCAGTACCACACCTTCCTTTTCTTTAGTGCAGGTCTTAAAGGTATAACCCCATTTAAACCTGGGGTTTTATATTCTGCTAGCTCAATAATCCATTTAGTTTCATTCAACTCTGTCTCATTAATCAAATCACCTCCCCTTTTGTTTTTATTTGCACATTGTATAACCATAAACTTAGACTTATGATTTTCATACTTAGAAATGTGCTGGAAAAGTGCATTATGTTCAAGTTTTAATCTTACAGAGGACAAATGGTTCAAAATTCTACTTTTCAGCATGCAGTTAGTTTTTGCTACATAGAATGAGTTGCATTCCTGACAGACAGCCAGGTAAACAACATTCTTTGTTTTACAATCTGCATACAAATCAAAACAATATTGTTTTCCTGATACAGAGTGTACATAGGATTCTGCCTCCCCAATGTTCTCACATGCTTTACAGTTTCTGCACTTTCGTGTACCTGCATGTTGTGTAAAATTGTTGCTAATTTTTTCTGTCTTCCCTTCCTGACATAATAAATCCTTTAGAATTTTATTTCTTCTAAAGCCAAAAACTGTTTTTCCTCCCACTACCTTGGCTATTTTTTCATCTGTCAGCAAAACATTCCAATTCTGTTTTATTATATCACATATTTCCCCCTATGTTATTACTATATGTTAACATTAGCCACACATTATCCATCTGCGAGGCTCTAGACTGAACAGGTGTTCCATCCTGTTGTCTATGGGAGAACCAAGGCCTAGACCTATTACTTCTGTATTGCTTACTCTTAGTAATAGCATCTTTAACTCTATTTTCATTGTATCCCCTTCGACAGAGGTTACTCTCTAACTTGTCTATTTCTTGTTCAAAATGTGCGTTCTGCGTACATATATGTGAAATTCTATCAACCTGCCCTCTTATTATAGCATTGAACGTATATCTTGGATGCATGCTGTCATAAGATAGCATGCTGTTCTTCCAACAGTTTTTTTCTAAATAAGGTCATGTCCAAAACTCCTTTCTCATCCCTCAGCAATTTTACATCCAAAAAGTCCAACACTCTACTGGAATACTACATGGTGAATCTAAGGAAAGTGGTCGTAGATTCTAAATATTCAACAAATTCTTGTAAATCCACGACCCCCCCATAACAAAAAAAGTCATGCCCAAAACGCACACAAAAAATTAACTTGTCCTTCCATGGATGTTGTCCTCCATATATGACTTCATTCTGCCAGTAAGCCAACACTAAATTTGCATAAGCGTTAGCACAGGGGGTGCCCATAGCCACCCCCTGCTTCTGGTGATAATATGCTTCTTGACACATAAATATGTTATTTTCTAGCACTATTTTAAGCAGCTCACTTATCAGCCTAATGTTATCAAGCTCAAAGTTAGCTACTTGTGATGGTATGTGTTCTATGGCTGATATGCCATAGGTTTGCTAATGACAGTAAATAAGTTCTTAATATCTAGTGTAACCATAAGCCATAACCCAGAGGCCTTCATGTACTGTGTATGCCTACACAGGGTGAGTACTATCCAGAACTTTTAGCCAAATGACAGCGTTTAAATCTAGAAACTAGTTTCTCATATATGCGTTTATTGCTAGACTTTCATGCTCCACAAGAGAATATTTTGGTGAAAGAAACTGAGACTTTACAAAAAGATTTAGAGCTGGAATATGTAGGTGATTTTTACATGAATAAACTGGAAGAGATATATTGTTTGGTATCTACCTTAGACATGAAATTGCAGCAAACAAAAACTAAGAAACTGATGAGAGACTATCAAGATTTTAAACAGGGCAACATTTTTATGTGGCCTAAAGAGAAAGCAGGTCAGGCTGAAGCATTTACTTCTCCAGCAAAAAAATCCCTGAAAAAAACCTACCCACCAGGGCAGGTATCCTCATTCTCGTGTACGCAATCGTAATGTTTCCATGACTACTAGAGAGGAGTTGAGCAGTACACAGGTCAGGTCCACCGTTCAGTGTCCAACTGCAGCACCAGTAGAGATGACACAAAGGTGGATGGATGACCATGCTTGTGGGGAAGGAAACCAACATGGCAACCTCCAAACAGATTGATCAGGACAGGATTATGTATGTTAATAAATGTGAAGATGGTTTGACTGAGATTTGGTGACACTCTGCAGTATTGGGATTATAATCAGCAGATTTGTTTTTGAAAGGAGGTTTAAAGTGAAAATGTTCAGAGGGTATGCAAGTCAAAAGATGATGATTATGCAGGTCAACTGCAGAGTGCAATCTTGAAAGAATTGAGAAGGTAGGGATAGTATTTGATAATATATATGATTTTTTTGTTTCTTACCTGGGGTAGAACGCTAATCCTAATGGATATTTTTCAGGATCAGTCTGGGGATACAGGATGTAATACAAGCCATTGTTAGAGCAAGCAATAATAGAAACATTTGGATAGTTTGCCAATGCAGTTACATATATTAGAGTTAAATGTTAGTATGAGCACTGTTACAATTTATAACATATGCAATTATGGCATGGCAGGATAGAACAGAGAAAAGTAATGCATATCTTGAGTATGTAGTGGACTTATTCTGTGTGTGTATGTGTGTGTGAGCGTGTGTGTGTGTGTGTGTGTGTGTGTGTGTATATATATATATATATATATATATATATATATATATATATATCTACGGATCTACTTTCTTTACATGAAAGTACATCTCAACGAATTTTACTTACCCAAACTCCAGTTCAATGAACAAAAAGACTGCCAAATTCCTTTCCCTTTCCATGGTAACCAAACGAAATGGAGGAGGAGTAAGCCCACCAACATGCCCCATAGGAGGGCTTCAACCCCCCCCAAACCCACCTACTTAAATATACCAACTCTGAGTTCGCACTACATGGAAGAGAGGGCACAGTTCACCATGGTAGCCAAGTGGTTCCTTTCACAGGGAAACGGATTTGGCAGTCTGTTCATTGAACTGGAGCTGCAGTGGATTCAGCTTGGATAAGTACAATTTTTTGAAATGTACCTTTTTGTAAAGAAAGTAGAGCCATATATATATATATATATATATATATATATATATATATGTGTGTGTGTGTGTGTGTGTGTGTGTGTGTGTGTGTGTGTGTATAGGGGCTGGGGGGTGTGTATGCATGTGTGTCTAATATATACGTAATGTACTCGTATATATGCACACACACACACACACACACACACACACATATATATATATATATATATATATATATATATATATATATATATATATATATATATATATAAACAAAAGAACTACTGTGGTCACCAGGCTAAGAAATTGCATACACTTTAATGTAAAAAAAGAGATAAAGTATAAACAGTATACAATGATAAGTGCTTTTGAGTAGCAGATAACCCTTTTCAGATCTAATCAAATAATCACCACTGAGCATGTAAAACTGTAAGTCTAGATGATGGATAACCAATACGTCCAATTAGCATTCATTTATTAACATCTAATCCATACTTCTTGGTTCATCAACATTTCATTCACAAAAACAGTTAATGGATGTGATCAGATGAGTATCTTAATAACCATTCAATGCCTTTCTTAGCTGACACACCTATTGTGGCTTAAACCACCCTTGTTGAGGCATCAGCATTACATATAAAAAGAGCGTAATCATCTTTTCTTGGAAAGTCTCCACCCTTTGGGGGCTGCTATAATAGACAGGTTATTGTTCAAAACTGGTGATTTATCCACCCTACGTTTAGCTATCCATTTTGAACATCTCCAGATAGCAGATAATCCTTCTTCTAAAACAAACCAGTTGTTTACATTAAGAAGGTTTGTGGACTGCATTGTTGTGGCAGGACAGGTAGCTTACATCCTTCTAAGTTGGGAATGGCTGATTGAAGGCTCACTGTCTGTTATTCTAAACGTGCATTAGTTCTGGTTTAAGCACTTTGGCTTCAGGCCAGTTATTTTACATTGAGAAGGTTTGTAGTCTGCACTCTTGTGGGAGGAGAGGCTAGATTCTGCCCTTCTGAGCTGGGAATTTCTGGTTAAAGGCTTATTGTGCCTGCTTATTTGATCTGTTTCTTTCTGAAGTTTGTGCGTCTCGTTTGCTGTAGCCCAGAAGTTAGTAGTTTATTGGCCATTTTGGGCTAATTTCTCTCTCTTTCATTTCCCTGCTATAAAAACTGCATTTGTGTGATTTTGCATGCCGGGCAGTGCAGGTTAGCTAGAGTTAAACTATTCCCGTCTCCACAAAGTCTGCTCTTCAATTTTTCCCTTGGAACTAGACAAACTTTCAACTTAAGCACTCAAACCATTCATTTCACAGCCCAGCACTTGCTCAAAACTCATAGCAAGTACTAAATAACCCTAGCACTAGACCCCCTATACTGTTCAGAAGGACAAGGCTCTCTATTCGCCCCTACCAGCTAATCAGTAAAACAGCTCACTTTACCTATTCAAACATGTCCAAAGGGCAGATTCAGGTGTACTCTGTAGTCTAGCTGTTGAAGCTGGGCATTTTGAGGCAATGTTACAACTGCCTCATGTACACAGACAACCCTCTCCTCCTACCACCAAACACTAATATATGCGACAGATGCAATTATACAGCCAAACTGGATGCAAAGATCTCTCAACCCAAGACTGGAACTGACAGTCAAGAGGAGAAGGAAAATACTTGCAACACACCACCAGTCTCACATAGACCTACTAAACCAACACCGGCAAATAACACACATAAATACAAGAAAACATACTGTGAGGCTCTAAATAAAAATCTGCAAGAGCAACATAATCCTCCAAAGCAGACACCCAAGCAACCTCTACACCCCATCACAAACCATGAAACACATAATTCACATAATCAGTGTGCCACGCAATCACAGCCCTTATGGCAAAATAACATACCCAACACACTAGTAATAGGTGACTCTATAGTCAGGCACACTGATGTCCCACTAACTAGGCTGGACAAGGAGAAGGTTACAGTCAGCTGCCTGTCAGGCGCCAGGATCACCACATAACACAAGCACCTCAGGTCACTCCAGAACAAGTACAAATACGACTCTGTCATTGTCCATGTTGTTGTGAATAACTTGAGACATACCTCCCTGGACTACATGAAAAGAGACATGGAAGAGCTCTCTGATCACGTAGCCCAGGCTGGTATGACCCTGACCCTGAGTAGCATTCTACCCTCACCAAGAATGATGCCACAGTATAAAGAAAAAAATAATCAATTTCAACAACTGGCTAAGTTTCTGGTGTCATTCAAAGGGGATCCAGTATCTGTCCACCTGGGATGACATGCTTGATAAGCCACATTGCTTCGCAAGAGATGGCTTGCACCTGTCACCCTTAGGCTTTTGAATAGTGACCAAGGCTTTTGTTGTCCCCATAATGCCTTTTTTAGGCAAGGCTCAAAAGACAAACCCACCACCATAAATAGCACAAGTAACCAAAAAGTGAGGGTAATGCTACTCAACAGCAGAAGTCTAAACCTCAAAATCCATGCACTCGAGGCACTCCTCAGTATGGAGAACATCGATATTTGTGCAGTAACCAAAACCTGGTTTATGGCTCCAGAGATCACCCCAGCACTACCAGGCTATAGCATACTTTTCAGCCACAGAACCTGGACTGAAACACAAAAGGTTGGGGTGTATCCATATTCATCAAGGATACCCACACCTCCAGGTTAGTGGCACAGCACAATGCCTCAGAGATCATCCATGTGCAACTAACAATGAGAAAAACTGCAATTCAAATTGTAGCTTGCTACAGATCACCCACCATGACCCAGGACCCCCATTCCACATTTCTGGAGACACTGGAAAATATGAAGATCCTACCAAACGGCCTAATATTGGGTGATTTCAATTACCCAAACATTGACTGGGAGAACTACTCAAGTACTAACTCCCTTGCCCAACGCTTCCTAGAATTTATAAACTCGAATGCCCTGGATCAACTGGAAAACATCCCCACCAGAGGTGACAACATATTGGACCTGGTCATCACCAACATGGGCGACTGGTGTTCTACACCAGAGGTCAAATCCTCGCTGGTTAGATCAGACCATAGACTAATCACTCTGGATATCCACATTCCGCCCCACCCCCCAATCAAGGAAACCACAGTGAAAAACTTTTCAAAAGGAAACTTCATGTTACTTAAGACCGAGGTGGAAAGGTTCACAGCCCCCATGCTAAATGACAATGCTGTCCAAGCTGCTGAATCCCTTACAAAGGTACTCTATGAGCACCTGCAAGAATGGATGGATGCTGCTATCCCAAGCAAAACCAAGACTCACTCCTCCAAGAAAAGGAATCCAGTCTGGTGGACCCCTGCCATAAACAAGCTATACAATAGGAGGAGGAAACTAGTGCAGAAAAGAGTAAAATCGCAAGAAGGAAAGACATCCCTGATCAGTATCAACAAGAAACTACAATCCCTCATAAAATCATCCAAGGCTAGCTTCGAAAGAAAAATTGCCAAGGACTCCAAAGATAACCACAAAGCATTCTTTAGCTATGTCAAGAACCTAAGTGGAAACCCTCAGATCTACTCTGAGTTAGTGCAGAATGGCACAAAATACACTGAACCGACTGATATTGCCAACATTCTGGTAGGCAGGTTTAGTGAAAACTTCACCCCCCTCTTACCCCCTAAAGGGCCCATAATCATACCAGAAGAATGTAGTGCCCTGGCAATCACTGACACACAGGTTAAAACAGCCCTATCCAAAGCCAAAAATACAGCTTCAATAGGACCAGGCGGTGTCCCAGGCTGTGTCTTATACAAGCTCCAAAATGAACTAACCCCTCACCTAAACACACTGTTCAAACTCAGCCTCTCTACAGGCTACATACCCATAGAGTGGCACACAGCAACAGTTATCCCACTCCACAAAGGTGAAGCCACAACGGACCCCGGGAACTATCACCCTACAAGCCTGACTAGCCTGGACTGCAAGGCTAAGGAGCGCATCATCATGGAATTCATTAACAGAGACATTGGGAACCTTCAAACATTGGACCCTACCCAATTTGGCTTTGCTAAGGGCAGATCATGCCTCCTAAACCTGGTGGAATTCTTTGAGACAGTTACCAAGGCTTTAGATGAGGGAAAGGAGGTCCACACAGCCTACATAGACCTCACAAAGGCTTCTGACACCATTCCCCATTCTGGTATTATAGACAAGCTCACCAGCCTAAACATAAACCCTTAAGTCACGAGATGGGTTGCCAATTGGCTCATGGATAGAATACACATGGTGAGAGTTGCAGAGTTGCAGGCTCTAAATCCCACTCTAAACCAGTTACAAGTGGTGTCCCCCAGGGCTCAGTCCTGGGACCCCTCCTGTTTGGTATAGACTTCTCAGAGGTACAGGCAAGCACAGGAGGACTATGGCTGACCAAGTTCGCAGACGACTGCAAACTGTGGGCCATAACTGACTCTCCAGCTAATACAGAAATCCTCCAAAAGGGCCTCACTGAGATGGATACCTGGTGTCAAAATCATGGCCTCAAGCTAAAGTGCATAATCATCCCTTTTGGAAATAAACAAAGTACCCATGAACTACCACATACGTGGTAGTCCCCTAAATACAGAAAATGTAATAAGGGATCAGGGGACCCAAGTAGACAGTAATCTCTCCTTTGATAATCATATTGCCAAGGTGGTTAGAAAATCCTTCTATGTGGTCCACCTTATCACAAAAGGGTTTGCATCTAGAACAAAAGAGGTTATTGTGCCCTTCTACTCATCACTCATCAGACCCATCATAGAGTACAACACCCCATTTGAGATGTACCTTACAAGACACCTGCAACAGCTGGAAAGACCACAGAAGTACCTCACCAAGAGGATTACTGGCCTCAAACATATGCCCTATGCAGCCCAACTGAAGAAACTCCAGCTGTACTTGGTTGCATACCACTTACTCAGAGGTGATCTCTGCCTGACATACAAGGCCATGTCCAACCCAGAATTGATGGACATGCTCCACCTAAAAAAAAAAACAAATTCCCAAGAGCCACACGCTCTAGGGATCTAAACATCACCACAATGATAAATAGGACATGCTGGAGGGATAGATTCCTGTCCCAGAGACTCCCCATGCTTTGGAACAGGATTCTAATCTACATTAAGCAGAACCCCTCACTAACACTTTTCAAGAGAAACCCTGATGAGTGGATGGGAAACAGAAAATTTGCCATGGGGATCACTGCAGTGGCTCTGCTGGACAGAGGCACTGGGAACTAATGGCTCTGCTTGACCAAGGCACAACTAATCTAAGGGGGTGGCGAAAGCCAACACAGTCTAGCTAGGCTTATAGATGCCCTCGGGCCGATAGCCTAGTACTTATCTATGAACCTATGAACCTATAATCAAGTTATCACCACTGAGCATCTAAAACACTGAGTCTAGATGATGGATAACCAAGCCGACCAATTAGCATTATTCATTAATATCTAAACCATCTTATTTAGTTCATCATCATTTCATTAACAAAAACAGTTATTAGATATGATTGGATGAATATTTTGACAGCCAATTAATGCCTTTCTCAGGGAACACACCTATTGCATAGAAAAGTGCAATCATGTTTTCCTGGAAAGTCTCTGCCTTTAAAGGGCGGGTATAATGGATAGGTTGTTATTCAAACCTGGTAGTTTATCTACCCTAAGTTCAGAGTTTTTTATATGTATATTATGAAAAGTAAGTAACCTATTTTCGATTATGTGATATTCTCTTTTTTAAATTTTTGTTGTTATGCAGTTTCAGTAAACTCATCTCAGTAATTTCAGATTCGACTATATGGGTTTTTGCTCATTGAAAGTAGACCCACTGAGTCTGCCCGGCATTTCCTTACGGACTTCCGTCAGGGCTGACCTGTAACATAGACCCATGTATATGTATATGTATATATATATATATATATATATATATATATATATATATATATATATATATATGTATGTGTATATACATATGTTATATATGATAGCAATGCATTTCACCAAATCTCATTTCCATTGAATCACAAATAACTGTCAAAAATAGCCTGAAAACTCGTTACACTGAAATCACATTTCACTGAATCACAATTTATAGAAAATGAAAGAAGTCTACAGACAGCTTGTTTTGGTGCAGTTGTGTGTGCATTTTTTTTTTCTCTTTTCTTCATGGTTGTGTAACCATGGAGTTATTATATTTAAGTAAGGGTATTGAAGAGGAAAAATTTCCCACATAGATTGTTGAGGGGTCTTTCATCCTGTATAAACAACTTTTTAAGGTACTTTGCTCTAATGAAGTTTTCTATGAAATGTAATTCTATGGAATGAGTTTTCAGTTGAATGTTTGTTCAGTAAATTAGTGTTAGTGATTTGTGATTTAATGAAGAGAGATTTAGTGAAAGCAACTGTAATCACATATATATCCACTATATGCACACACACACACACACACACACACAGATGAAAATTCATGTACACACACATACATATCTTGGGCTGAATGCAAAATATGCAGTCAATAATAATAAAACAGTTAAAAGAGACGGAATCTAGACAATGGACTGGACTACCAGCCATTATAATGGCTTTCTTTAAGATCAATCAATACATGACTGCTCAAAAAACATGTTGAGTCAAAGCTGATTGACAACACAACTGACCTTCAATGCAAATGCAAGTAATTTTACAGGAGGATAAGCCCTCCTTGTACTCCCACAGTTGTACTCACACAAACAATGATTCTGCATTGTTTATATATCAAGGATATATATAACAACCAAAAAGTTTTTTGATAAGCTATGTTTGGACAGTAAGAATGCAATTATCAGGCCATCAGTCACTTTTTGAGGTGCCTTTTTAAGACTAGCTGTGAACCTAGGCATCTATAAAAGAAATAGCTGTGTTTGTGCCAACAAATATACCCATAATATGAATAGAACTACACTCCTTTAATGTTGATAACCAAGAATGCAGCTTTTTTTACCAACTTTTTGGCTTCTCACATCTGGCTATCAGGTATTTCAAGTGTCTCTCTTCATCCATCAACTGTACTGAACAAGACCTAGCTGCTCCCAGACTAGCTGAAGTTATGTTTGAAACTGATTAGGAGAGGCCTACCCAGGCAATGTCATACTACTGCTGAGGTGCATTTTCTGCTATGGCCTAAGCCTGCACCTTGCATCTGCTTGCATCTTCTCAAGGATTAACATGCAAGGGGGTTTTGCAGTATATCATCTGTGATGATGTGAGGTATTGCGAGCTATGTCAGGAGAAGTAGGGCAGTGGATGTCTAACATATGCCAACATAGCTAGCTGGAGTTTTGTAAAGAAATACTTGTCATTTGCATATCAAACTGATTGGTACAGCTGCTTGTGTTGAAAACTGTATTTGTAAAGCTGCTTATGTTAAAAATGTATCAACAGTGTGTCCTGCTGGACAGGAAAAGAAAAGCACTTGTATGTCAGACTGTATTGTAACTACTGAAGTTAATATTGTAGTAGAGGATGCTGAAAGGGAAAAGGTTAATCTCAGTCCAGCTAACTTGAAAAATAGCTTGAAATTAAATTACTTAATTTAGGCCATGAGGATTGTATCTTACACTTCTGATTGCAGCCAGAAACAAAATGTCTGTGAAAACAAGGACTAGGAATCCTGCTGTATTGTCCTAAGCAGTGAACTATTTGCAACCCTGGAAGAGTGGAAGTGTTGAAATGGTTTTATGGCTTCCCAATGCTATAGCACATCTTAGTAAATCGCTATCTGTGTATAGTAAAACATATGTGTGATATTCTGGTTCAGTTTCTAGTAGAGGGGATTAGTATGCAGACCAGAAGTCAGATGACGAGACGTATGTGATAGTATATGCAATCCATCACTGAAATGATGTTTTAAAACTTCAATGAGACAGAAGTCTCAGAAGGCAGTCTGTTTTTGGAACCTGACAAAGAAGTTTAATCATAGTCTTACCTCTGGATACGTACCCAGGGAGTGGCGCACTGCAACTGTGGTCCCACTTCACAAAGGCGGTGCCTCCACCGACCCTGGAAATTACCGGCCCATTAGCTTGACAAGCCTTATCTGCAAAGCCATGGAGAGGATCATAATGGACCTTATAAATAAAGACATAGGGAATTTGCAGACTTTGGATCCATCCCAGTTTGGCTTTGTCAAAGGCAGATCATGCCTTCTAAACTTGGTTGACTTTTTTGAAACAGTCACCAAAGCCATTGATGAGGAAAGGCAGTCCATACAGCCTACCTCGATCTGGCAAAGGCCTTGATACAATACCCCACGGTATCATTGAAAAACTGATCAGCTTAAATATTAACCCATACATCACAAGATGGGTTGCAAACTGGCTGAGTGACAGAACCCACAGGGTCAGAGTTGCTGGCGCCATGTCAGAGTCAAAGTCTGTCACAAGTGGTGTACCACAGGGCTCAGTCCTGGGCCCACTCTTGTTTGGCATCTACTTTTCCGAAGTACAAGCAAACACAGGAGGGTTATGGCTGACAAAGTTTGCAGATGACTGCAAACTGCCATAGTAGAAAACACATCTGACACAGATATCCTTCAGAAGGGTCTCACAGAAATGGATAACTGGTGCCAGAGCCATGGCCTAAAGTTAAATGCCAAAAAATGCATAGTCATACCTTCGGGAAAAACAAGGTTACCCCTAGCTACCAAATAGGTGGCAATCCACTGAGCACAGAAGAAGTTATCAGGGACCTGGGGACCCAGGTTGATAGTAGTCTGTCATTCGACACCCATGTAGCTAAAGTAGTTAGGAAGACCTTCTACATTGCCCACCTTATCATGAAGGGATTCTCATCTAGATCAAGGGAGGTCATAGTCTCCCTATACTCATCACTCATCAGACCAATGATTGAGTACAATGCCCCATTCGGAATGTATCTGACCCGACACTTGCAGCAGCTGGAGAGGCCACAAAAGTTCCTCACCAAAAGGATAAAGGGTCTCAAACATCTGTCCTATGCTGCCCGACTGAAAGAACTCCAGCTCTATTCAGTCGTGCTCAGAGGTGACCTTTGCCTAACATACAAGGCCATGTCAAACCCAGATTTGATGAATATGCTTCACCTCAAAAAATCTAGATCCGTCAGAGCCACAAAAGCGGGAGACTTAAACCACACGGCTATTAATAGGACGTGCTGGAGGGATAGATTCATCACCCAAAGACTCCCTATGCTGTGGAATAAAATCCCGGTATATGTGAGGCAGAGCACCTCGCTGGCCTTGTTCAAGAGAAATCTTGACCAATGGATGGGAGATCGCAGATATACCCCAGGGATTACCTTAGTGTCACTGCTCAACAGAGGCACAGCAAAATAATGGGTATAGTTCCCCATACTAAAGGGGTGGCGTAAGCCACAAAACTATGGGCTAGGCTTGTAAATGCCCTCGGGCAGATAGCCTAGTATGAACCTATGAACCTATGAACCTATAAGATGGACCACTTACCTTCTTCATCTTGCCTTGCTTTAGTGAGTAACCAGAGAACAGTAATTCTTTAGATCAGTCAGGAAAATATAGTGAGATTAATTCAGTACTGTTTTTCTGTATCAGTGTGAATCTATTTATCTATTTTACTATTTTCTGTGATGAAACTCTGGTGTTTATTGTAAATAGATATTTAATATTTTCATGTTCGTTTATTATTCATTATTAAATATATTTAGACTTTTCATTGTGGCTGTTTTTTTAGAGAATATTTTTACTTTTGAGAGTACTTACATTTATTTGGTGACACTGTGGCCACTCCTGTCAGACTTACCACACTGGTCAAACACTATCATTTGTATTAGTATTAGTTTCAGTCAACATAACTGGATACCCTTGTAAGAGCCTTAGAGTAGCTGGTTTTGGAGTGTCTGGTGGCAGGAACTACCTTATAGTCTGGGCAGAAGAGGGCATAGCTAGTAAATCTGTGTCAGCCTTTCCCAGGTGTGTGTGTGTGTGTGTGTGTGTGTGTGTGTGTGTGTGTGTGTGTGTGTGTGTGTGTGTGTGTGTGTGTGTGTGTGTGTGTGTGTAATAATCACATTTCAAAGAGTGTGTGTGTCATCTGCTTGGAGTAGGGACACAGGGAACAAGTTTCACCAAGAGAGTTGTGGAGGACTTGGCTTGGACACTTGACTGAGGACTGAACTCTACAGCTGTGACAGTGGGGAGTATTACTGGGGCCTGGAGAGAGAGAGAGAGAGAGAGAGAGAGAGGGAAATCCTGCCCCCAGACTGAGTGTGTTCCCTGTGTGCTCTTAAGGGAAACTGTGATTGATGCTGCATCTGGAAATAGTATGTCTATGTATTTTTGTTCCAAGTGAACTCACTCACTGGTATCAGGGGTCTATATTAGCATGTCAACAGAGCAGAACAGCAAATGCCCTTACATCGACACCTAATTAACAAAATGCCTAAATCTTGAATGGCCAGAATCCAGTGCCGTTGTCGGGAATTTGCCGTTTCCTCCACTGTAGTGCAATCTTGGATCTGGTATATTTAAGTAGGGGTGGTGTGGGGGTCACAGCCCCCCACAGTGGGTGTGTGTGTGGGGTGGGGCGAAGCCCCCCACTTTATTTTGTCTATTTTTTTTGGTCCAGTGATTTTTTTCCCCTGGGGAAAAAAAAATCACTGTTCTGACCGTTCAAGATTTTGACATTTCATTTAATATGTGTGGATGTTTGGTTGTTTGCTGTTTTGCCCTGTCAACTTGCTAATATAGATCCAGTGTCAGTGGCGAGGATTCATACTCCTTGATTACTGGCCCAGAGGGCGGACTTAACATCATCCATGCCCAAATGTGTAACACAGCTATTGCCATGCTTTCTATGGATAACATTCCCAACTCGTCCCTGACCTGCAGTAGGTATTGATGAGATGGTGAATCTAGGGTTGCCAGATTTTTGTGACCAAAAAAAAAATAAAAAATCTATACTCTTTTTGCTGAGCTAACCCCCAACTCTTTCTCTTCCCCATTTCTCTGCCCACTCCATCCACCCCTGTTCACATTTTGTGATGTAAATGAGTATGTCTGGAGAGGCAAAATGTCTTATTTTCCAATTTTCAAAAATAACCACATTGCATTAACAATGCTGTTTTTTTATATTTAGAAAAGGAAGACTGTGGCAGAGTTTTTTTAAAAAAAACAAACTCTTCCATTCTGTTTGTGTTGCTAAACAGAATGTCAGAGTTTGTGCAGTGTTTTCCAGACTACCTTGTTATCTTTCTGATTTTCAGACAATCAGAAAAAAAAAAAAAAAAGATGGCAACCCTAGAAGCACATATGTGTATGTGCACCCACTCAGTTCTCCCTTCCTGCACCATCAATCAACTGAGGCACTAATCAGACTCAGTATTGAGGCTGTATTCATCATTTTATTCCTCTGTGCCAGCAGCACGGGCAATAATGTAGGTATTGTCATAATTATGAATTTATAAATAAATTATAAGAAATCCTCCTGACCTAGGCTCAAGATCACCACACTAAAATCATACTTAGATTGCTATCAGGAGAAGTAAACTATAACTATATCATATTAGTAATTCAGAACTTATTGGGGGAACCTTCTGATCCATCAAGAAGTTTTACAAATACCCTAAGGCAATTTATTTGAAGTTCCTGCATTTCCGGGAAATGTACAGTGTACTGTTAATGCCTTCAGAAAAAAAAAACAAATATAGTTAAGTGGAATCACTCCTATACTACAACATGTGCTGACATGCCCTTACTGATCAAAAGGTAGCATCACAAATCTGCACCATTTATTCAACAAGCCTTTAGGAAAAAAATTACATAGCCTAATGTGCTTCTGTTTTTGTTTTTTTGAGAAAGGCTTTTCAAAAAAGGTAAGTAATGATCAAGAAGTGGTTGGATTATTTTGAAGATTTTTTTCTGTATTTATTGACATAACAGAATGCGTAAAAAGTGGGGAGGAGCTAAAGTCATCCAGGTTAGCTGTTTACAGATGTAGCCATATGACGGAATGTAAAATAACAAGTTAATGCCATTATCTGGCTGACTGTATGTCTGAATCTCTCACTTATTACTTTATCTGGGTTTATATACGGATCTATCAAAGAAGGAATAGAAATCTGCATGGAAATAATTTATCTGATTGTTTTAGTTTTTACTTAGATAAGAATATGAATGTTTTAGTGTATACTTTCAATTGTCCTTAGCACTTCACTCATTTGGGTAAAATTACATCTATGTACATTTTCAAAGTAATAGAGTTGTAGAGAGATATACAAAATATTTTGCAGTTCTGTTTTCTTGACATTGTCTGTGTGTGAGACTAAACTGTAGTTAAAGTACAGATAGTTCCTGTTGAATTTCTGAGAGCCACAATTAGGATCTTCAGAACAGTAATACAAGTGTAAAAAGAGAAAGACATACAAAGAGTCTGAAGCTGTGGTACTTTGGTACATTTCTTATATATTATAGTACAGTTATCTTGCTGTATATACGATGTAGTATGGTAGGGATAGTCTTGAGAGTTGGCACAGAGATACAGGGCTATGAGGTGTTAACTTGCTACTTCCTGCGGTATGGGGTTTGATTTTCTTCGCCATCATTTGATAACCAAGTGACATTGAGCAAGTCACTTAACAAGACAGTGCTTTGAGGCAAGTAAGAATTTGGGTTGGGGCTATTAATGGTCTCCTAGACAGCATGCCTAGTAACTACCCATGAACCTATGTGTGAGGGTGATGCAGTCCCCTCCATGTACACTAACCTACAAAAATTATTTGTGTTCCAGTGAGTTTTGAGATTCACTGTGTTTGTCTACCATCTTAATCTGAATTTTCATATCTGTGGGATTCACAGTTATGTGTCTTGTATTCCCAATACTGAGTCTTTATAGCTGATGGCTACCATACATGGAACTGCCAGGCTGGTTAACACTGCTTCTGGCAATCTGTTAAAGAAATGGAAATGCTATGCAAGCATCTTAACATACAGAGGAATTATTGAAAAAGTATGACACCCTATCTAGCTCCTATGGATTATAATTATAATGTCTTAATACTGCAGTTAGCATCAGAAATGTTTCAGACTAAGTCTGCTTTTCACCTATGTGAAAACTGTGTTTTTAGTATGGAATAAAAATGATTTAATATGGCCACATTGGGCTGCTTAACAACAGGTGATAAATGTTGCTCATCTATATCTTAACTCATTTCTTCCATCAGAACAGTTTTTTCCTCCCTGCAGCTGACCATTAGTTGCCATCAGCTCCTCTCCTCATTCATAAGGTCTACTGACCCCGCCTTAGCCTACTCTGACCTCAGCTTGAGCCACGTCCATAGCAGAAGAGGAGATTAAGGATAGCGGTGCAGCATCATGCAGCCAGGGAGCGTACATTAACTACAACCACCCCATGGAAGCCGTACCTCTAGTGGAGTTCATGAAGTTTGCACTTCAACTTTCAATGGTTGTTTTTGGAGCCTTTTGACAAATCGAGTTATAACCCCACAGTTCAAACAAATGTTAATTTCTCTAAACTCTAAATGTTGCTGAAGAAATGCAGCTGTCAAACTATGGTCATTACCAGCATTATGCATAGGCAGGCTACATGGCAGCCTAGGGTGCCATTCAGCCAGGGGCATATTTCTAACTTCTCAAGTTTTTTTTCAGAAAATGAAAGGAAAAAAAAAATCCCAGCTGTTTCAGCCTGCTGTAGTTGTTTAGAAGAGAGATGCATTTTAAGTGACGTAACGTCTAAGGTTTTGGCTTGGTCCCACCCACGAGATATACAGCAAATAATGATTCTTTGTGTAACTAATTGGTGGACGTTTAAGTTGAAATTTGGGAGTTTATATTGAAACTGAATAGGTATCAAACAGCAGTGGGAAACAAAAAGTGATACAGTTGGGATGTAGAACTTTTAGGACTGTCTGGATAACAGCAGGCAAGGTTTTTCTTTCCCTGGTAGGCAACCTTATATAATATTCAGTGGGCTGCCTGACCTTACATGCATTTGTGTGATGTTTTTTCAAAACTGTCCCTAATTTCATGAAGTATACCTGGTTTTCTAGCTCATATTTTTGGCCTCATCTTAGTAAAAAGTGTTGCTTTCAAGTACATTGGTAAGGACTACAGTTGCTAAATGACATACATTTCAATTTTAGCCTTCAAATAGTTCCAAAAATGAATGCTAATGAAAATGCATTATTGTAGCAATGTTTTAAGTATATTAGAGCAACATTTAAAATCTGTCTGTGATTTTGGCCTTTGGCCTCCCATTATTTTTGGATTTGACTCCGAGTCTTGTGCTAAGAGGTTGAAAGTATAGTTGGAATACTTATACTGAGGTGACTAAAGTGAGTTTGTTTAAAGTCACTCAACCCATTATTATGTTTTAATACAATTAAATAAATGAGATATACACAGTCAAAAAAGTGTCTGCTATTGCTAGTGATGGAGGCTGTCTGTGGATAAATGTGATTTACTCTGCTGTTAATGATTACAGTCACAGCCTCTGGTCTGTCTTGGAAAGAGCAGCATCACACAGCGTGTTGTACTCAGCTGAAATCACTGCAAAATGATCATTCTTCTGAATCATGCATGTATGTGTGCAGCTGTGGGGGGAGGATACTGTAGCTGACTACAGGGTATTTGTGTGAAATAAATTACTGTGGATATTATTATTTAATTACAGTCAGACATCTGAGGTATACACAGTCAATAAAACGGCTATCATTCCTGGGGATGGGGAGAGTCTGTGGAAGTGTGACTTATCCTGCTGTTCTTGATGGCACTTAGACAATCATCGATCTGTCTTTGCAGGAACAGTGCTATCCAGTATGTTGTATTTTGTTGGGTTTGCAGTATATGTAAGAGTAAGAAGTTGTCCAGTTCCCATCACAGTCAAACTTTAGACACATACACAATAACTGGTACAGTGAGTAGACAGCTGGTTGAGTTATTGGCTGTGATTCCTCATGTGTAGAGTCTGCATGTTGTCTCTGTCTCCAAGTAGATTTTATCTAGGTACTGTGGTTTACTGTGCTATTTCAAAGACCTTCCATAGGTAAACTGCCATTCCTCCAATCTGCATGTAGGTAACTGCATAAGGTGGCATGGTGGTACATGGAGTATCACTTCTGTCTGACAACAAGAGGTTTTGTGTTTCATTTCATGGCTGGGGTACCTTCTGTGCAGAGCCTGCATATCTTCCCAATGTTTGTGTGAATTTTTTCAGGGTACACAGGTTTCCACCCACATCCCAAAAACATATGGTAGCTGAATTGACAACTCTATAAATTGTCTGTAGGTGTTGCATGGAGTGATAGAGAAGAAAGGTCTGGCAGTCTACTTCCTTTCCTCATTTGCCTAGTAAACTCTGTAGATGGCTTCAGATGTTTTATTTATTTATTGACATTTGATTACCAGGAATGTTCCACTGAGTTGGAGTGCATTTTCAGTGGAGGTGCTGAGAGAAAAGCTCCAGAGTATTACAAACCATTTTAAGAACAATAATTGTATAGACTTTAAAAATAATATGAAAACAACAACAGTTTAAATAATTATACTAAATTAGACATAATATGAAAACATTGGTTAAGAATGGATATGTTATATGACAATGATTTAATATTATGAGAGATTTTAGCCAGTTTATAGAGAAATTAAAGCTAAGTTAGTATAACTGTTCTAGAGGAATGCTGCATGAGTCAAATGTGACTCAACAACAGTAGATGGAAGAACACTAGTATGTAGAGTGTGTGTGTGTGTGTGTGTGTGTGTGTGTGTGTGTGTGTGTGTGTGTGTGTGTGTGTGTGTGTGTGTGTGTGTGTGTGTGTGTGCGCGCTCATATATTGTGACAGACCTGGTTTCTTAGTGGCAGTGTTTGTGTTTATGACAAAATATCATCAGTGCATCATGTGATAGACATGGCTTGTCAAGGGTGTGTTGGCATGTGTATGTATGTGTGAAAAACATATCATCACCAATTTCATCTATGGACACACATACCATAGTGGAGCACATAAATAACTGTTCTGGGTAGCAGTAAAATAAAAAAAAGAAAAAAGTTAAGTAATTGTCTTTCAAAGTGAAAGTCTTTCATAAACAAACTTTACAACAAGAGGAGAAAGCTACTACAAGATAGAGCAAAATCCCTAAAAGGGAAGACATCTCTGATTAATACTAGTGCAAAACTACGTTCACTCATAAAATCATCCAAGGCCAACTTTGAAAGAAAAATCGCCAAGGACTCAAAAGACAATCATAAGGCCTTCTTTAGCTATGTTAGAAATCTGGGTGGAAACTCCCAGATATGCTCAGAATTAGTCCAAAATGATACAAAAATCACTGAACCCACAGACATTGCAAACATACTGGCAGACAGGTTCAGTGAAAATTCTCCCCCCCCCCCCCAAAAGGAGAAATATCTATCCCAGCAGAGTGTAGCCTCCCAATCATCTCAAATGCCCAGGTGAGAGCTGCTCTCTAAAGCTAAAAACACAGCATCAATGGGACCGGATGGTGTCCCCGGCTGTGTGCTACACGAACTCAATGAGAAACTAAACCCACACATAAGGCTGCTGTTTAATCTTAGCCTTACCACAGGATACGTACCCAAAGAGTGGCATACGGCAACTGTGGTCCCACTCCACAAAGGCGGTGCTTCTACGGACCCTGGTAATTACTGCCCCATAAGCTTAACAAGCCTGGTCTGCAAAGCTATGGAGAGGATCATAATGGAACTCATAAATAAAGACATAGGGGACCTACAGACATTGGATCCTACCCAATTCGGCTTTGTCAAGGGCAGATCATGCCTCTTGAACTTGATCGACTTTTTTGAAACAGTCACCAAGGCCATTGATGAGGGTAAGGCAGTTCACACAGCCTACCTTGACCTTGCAAAGCAGCACACAATACCCCACTCGGGTATCATAGAAAAGCTCACCAGCTTAAATGTAAACCCATATGTCACAAGATGGGTTGCAAACTGGCTCAAGGACAGAACCCACAGCGTTAGAGTTGCTGGTGCCATGTCAGACTCCAAGCTGGTCACAAGCGGTGTCCCACAGGGCTCAGTCCTGGGCCCCCTCTTGTTCGGCATCTACTTTTCAGAAGTGCAGGTAAACATAGGAGGATTGTGGCTGACACAGTTTGCAGATGACTGGGCGCCATAGTTGAAAATCCATCAGACACAGATATCCTTCAGAGAGGTCTCATAGAAACGGATAACTGGTGCCAGAGCCATGGCCTTAAGCTAAACGCTAAAAAATGTATAGTCATACCCTTTGGTAAAAACAAGGTAACCCCAAGTTACCACATAGGTGGCAATCCATTAAGCACAGAAGAGGTTATCAGGGACCTGGGGACCCAAGTTGACAGTAACCTTTCTTTTGACACTCACATTGCCAAAGTGGTTAGGAGGATCTTCTACATTGCCCACCTGATTATGAAGGGATTCACATCCAGATCAAGGGAGGTCATTGTTCCCCTGTACTCTTCACTTATCAGACCAATGATTGAGTACAATGCCCCATTCGGAATGTATCTTACCCGACACCTGCAGCAATTGGAAAGACCCCAAAAGTTCCTCACCAAAGGATAAAGGGCTCAAAATATGCCATATGCTGCCCGACTGAAGAAACTCCAGCTCTATTCAGTCGCATACCGTCTGCTCAGAGGTGACCTGTGCCTGACATACAAGGCCATGTCCAACCCGGAATTAATGGACATGCTCCACCTCAAAAAATCCAAATCCACCAGAGCCACAAGAACAAGAGACTTAAACCTCAACACGGATATAAATAGGACATGCTGGAGGGACAGATTCATCACCCAGAGACTCCCTATGCTGTGGAGCAGAATCCCGGTCCATGTGAGACAGAGCACCTCGCTGGCTCTGTTCAAGAGGAATCTTGACCAGTGGATGGGAGATCGTAGGTTTACTCCGGGGATCATCTCTGTATCACTGCTGGACAGAGGCACGGCAAACTAATGGGTATAGTATTCTTCAACCTAAGGGGTGGTGAAAGCCACACAACTCTGGCTAGGCTTATAAATGCCCTAGGGCAGATAGCCTAGTATGAACCTATGAACCTATAAAGATAAGGCATACAATACATCACAGAGCCTCCAGACCACTGGAACAGAGAGACAATATTCAGGTGTTGGGGGTTGGCATAATGGTTAAGATATTTACCTTACACACAAGTGGTAAAGGGTTTTATTCTCACTAAGGGAAACTGTCTAGGTTTAAAATGGTCCAGAAGGCCAGCTAGCCTAGTATTTACCTATCAACCTACGAACCGCTGACCTTGGTCCCTGTAGTCTAAAGCTGTCCATGCTCAGAAATGTACAAAAGTCCCTATAGTTTGTGTGTGGACATTATTTCATTTGCTTTGCTCACAATTAAACCTCAGACGTGCACTGAATGTTGATATATCTTGTGTGGGGCTAGGAACAGTATGGTTATTATTTCTTCAACTTTCCTCACAATCAAAATGTCAAAAGTTAGCACAGAAGGTTGCTATAACTCATCTAGGGGCAATGCACTGTCTGGGACCAGCAGATTGATTTTTTTTTTTTTATAATAAAATGTCATACACACATACACACACACACACACATATATATATATATATATATATATATATATATATATATATATATATATATATATATATGGGTCCCCTTCAGATAGTCAAACTTTCAAAAGCTCGACTTTCATATGGCTGAGACCATATGATCGAGCTTTTAAAAGCTCGACCGCTCTGAATGAAGATCTCCATACAGTGCGGAACGGGAAGATTTTGCATTTCCGCAATGTAGTGCAATCTCAGAGTTGGTATATTTAAGTAAGAGAGGGTATGAGGGGTGCAGGGGGGGGCTTGCCTCCCTACTAGACACATTTAGTTTTTATGTTTCAAATGTTCGATCATATGCTCTAAATGTCGATCATGTAAAGTACACCTATATATATATATATATATATATATATATATATATATATATATATATATATATATATATATGTGTGTGTGTGTGTGTGTGTGTGTATGTATGTGTGTATATATATATATATATATATATAGATATATAAAATATAGCTATGTGTGTGTCCAACTGTAACAACTAGAAATATGTTACCGTAGGCAGTTGTTCTTTAAGTTTAGTCCCAGTTGGACATCAGAGATGCACATAAAAGATGAGTGTCTCTTGGGGACAGGGGTGAGGAGGCATGCAGTATATATACATGACAGCAGTAACTTGAACTGTAGGAGTATGAAAATTTCTTCTTTCACTATTCTTCCCAAAATAAAATCAGAGGGGTACACTACAGGTGACTGTGATTTTTTTTTTGTGGAGGGGGTTGAAGTAGGCACTATTCCTACATATGTCCTATATATCCTTAAAAGCATTTGTCTTCTCATTTTATTGAAAACTGCCCTTTTATCAGCTTTGAATATTAAGCATTACAACTTATTTTCCTTAAAAAATTAAAGTAAGACTGCATTTTTCCCTTGCTCATGTGTTTTATTTAGGGCATCAAAAGGTTGGAAAATCCTTCTAAAATGCCGCACAGCATCTATAACCCCATGGCTTCTGGGAGGTGAGCTAGTGGTCCTCAGATGCCAGCTTAATGTGATCTTTTATTCCACTGTTATTACAATGCATTCTTATCTGGTTATGATGTGTTAAAAGGATGCAGGGAAAAAAAGCAAAGTTGAAAAGTAAGACTAAATATATTTCCTTAGTCGAGATTTTGTTCAGGTCATCATCGGATCAAAATGTCTGATAATAACTCCAAAACAGCTTGAGAACTTATAGTATCCATATGGCTTCTGCAGGTTGGGCAATTCCCAGACCCCCTTAACTCAGTTATTTTGTCAACAGTTATTATACTGCATTTTGATCTAGTTTGGGTGTGTCAAAAGAACGCAGGAAAAAATGAAGATTAACATAAAATGTAAGAACAAGAAGAAAAAAAAAAGTATGTGTTTAGGGGTAATGCTGGAGTGAGGCAGTTCCATGTTGCCATTTGCCTAGAGTGTTATTTCTCCTAATGCTTGTCCTTTTTACAGTGGTCACAATCATTAGATTCTAAGTCTGGAGTTTGTAAGATAGAATAAACAAAGTAAGTATGCATTTTGCAGTTTCTTTATGTGTAAAATCCATATATGTAGACTGATCCTCAGTTTTTCTTTAGCAGAATAAGTTCTGCAAATAGTATGCAGTAGTATGAATTTCTAAATTATATACAGTTTTTAAGATGTATGTCATCTATCTGCTTTCAGAGAGAAAATGTTTGCAGATATCAATACAGCTACTAAGTAACTGTCTGTAGTATGTAGAAAATCTCTTCTTTACTTGCACACCCACGATTGCATGCCAAGTCTACGAACATTTTTCACATTTTTTGCATTCCCTGAAGCTGACTTCAGAGACTCATCCTGAATCATATCTAATTTTCCTTTATAAGTAGTGCATGCAGATATTCATGGTAGCATTCACAGTTTCCTTAGCCATTTGCCTAGGCAGCCTTATCAAGCCAGCATGGATGAACTAGTCAGAGTGATTTGTTGGGCAAAGGCATAATCATACAAACATATGAAAAATATTTGCCAAAACTACTTTCACCAAACTTTCAAGAAACCCGTTTTTGCAGGGAGGCAAGACCCCCCAATACCCCCATGCAGGAGGACATCCTCATATTCCCCAAACATATATATATATCAATTCTGAGGCCAAATAGCAGTAGATACCTCTATCAAATAAAGTAGTCTTGGCAAACATACTTCTATTATTTTCCATTCACAGAAACCACCTTTGTCAAATTGACAGGAACCACACTGGATGGTCTAATAATAATAATCTGTTTCATGGAACAGTTCCTCCACTGGACTCTATCACCTCTTGCAATGGGAAAAAGCTGAATGAGGACATATTTTTAAAGTTTGAGTGCATTTCATACATCAGAGCCTTAGAAATTCTCAGTGGTATCTACCTGGGAGATCCAATTTGGTAACCAGTGCCTGAAAAGACATTGACATCCATTCCCTTCCAATAACATAGTGATATCTTCCATCCAAACAATATTACTGCATCTCCACTCTCCTCAACTACGGGTTTACTCTCAACTAACAAATAGTGACATCCCCATTGGAACTGGCAATTCCACAGATCATTCCAAGGGACTCCAACCTGTAAAGGACTTTAAAGGTGGCATGGAAATGGTCTATCTCATTCCAAAATGTCAGATACTTCATTAAGTACTTGGTGTACCAGCCTATGGCTCTAGGAGGATCAGCACCTAATAGTGCAACCTCAAGCTTCACCCAGTCTGGGGGTAGGGTGGGGGTTAAGCCAATTTAAAACTAGATGTACCAGAGTGAATGCTGTAGCATACCTCCTAATTTGGAACACTATGTCCAATTTTGTAGATGGCAAATGTCATAGTTCAGACTTAATCCTTACCCTCTTTTTAGGCCAGATGATTTGAGTTGGCAGTTTATTACTTAAAAGATTGACTCATGTCTGGATAGTTATATGCAAAAGAAAGTTAAGGGAGACACAAACATGTTAACTAAAGCAATCTTGCCTAATAAGAAGAATGTAGTTTACGCCAAGACTGAACCAACAGAACAAATTTCTTCCATTCAGAGATTAGATTTAAATCTATCATCTTCCCCAAATCTGGATACTGAGTGATATCAAAACACTTATGGGGTCCTGACACATTTGTTAGGGAACTAAAGAGCTTTGACTGCTTGATTAACAACATATAAATCATTTTTATCTATTAAGACACAGACCTGGGAATGCTACAAATGTCATTAAGAGAATAAGTGTAAAATCAACAAACTTTACAGCATTTTATATGAGGATAGTGCTATCATCAGCAAAAAGACAGCCTTCAATTCTGCTCTGAGCAGTGGTCAGTCTGAGATCCCTTTTTGAAAACTGTAGCATCTATTCATGGGTTCAGTTACTAAAAGAAGAGGGCTGAGAACAATAGGCACCCCTGGCTGGTGCCCCTTTTTAGCAAAAAAAAAAAAAAAGATGAGAGAAAGTGCTTTTAGTTAGGACTTTAGCCAATGGGGCAGCATATAGATCCCATACCATAGAGATAAACTGTCAGGGGAACTCCATACACCCTAGGACTCTCCACAGATTACACTGTACATTAAACACATATGTTTTTTTTTTTCAAAGTTACAGTACACAGAAAAAGTGAAAGTATGTAAGCGGTTTGAGCTTCACATCCACAATATTAGGCCCACTGGCCAAGATGACTAAGTGCTATAAAAATAATAGAATCCATCCGATTTTTCCCACATTTTGATGTTAAAATAACCGTTTACACACACAGTTCTATTGTGTTGTAGAAAGTAAAGAAACTAGCCTTTTTCAAATAAAAATGAGCTTTAGTGACTTGCTTGTAAAGACTTTCATCTTGACACAAAAGACCTAATCTAACTAAAAAAATACAAAATTACACTCAAACATTTTAATTGCATGACAAGAATAAAATCACATGACAATACCAAATAATTTAATAAAAATAAGTATTTCTGTTAAATAAATAAATAAATCACTACCTATTATTTTTTCTTGTTTTTTTAAAACTGGCTTAAAAAGTAGCACCTGCATTTCAGTCTGGCTTGACACCAACTTTTTACCCAATTTGTGAAATTTGCTAACTATGCTGCAATTCATATTCCATTTCCTCTCCTTAAATTTATTTTCAGATGATCTAACACATTAAATAAAAAAAAAAATACAGAGAGTGAGAGAGAGAGAGAGTGAGAGAGAGAGACAGAGAGAGAATCTACATGGATATATTTATTTCTGTTTACTCCAGTGTGTATACAAAGCATACTTTTACACTTAATCACATATATATGTTTGTATATTCTTTTTCCTCGATTACCTTTTGGTCTTCCAGGCTTTAAAGAAATCAAATACCAAACAAACTGTGAACCAGACAACCAATTCTGAGTTAATATGAAAAGTCCTGGTGGTTTATAAGATATACTTATGACAGATGGGAATATTTTCCTAGAATGTTAAGCTGCTCATTGTAAGGCACTGTTGGAAGCACTGTAGGATTTTTACTGTCCAGCTCTGTCCAAAAAGGATTAAAGTCCACTTTTTTGCTTTGATTAACTTTTCATCATCACAATGTGCCTGATTCCAGAAGACTTGCTGCCAGTGTAAGTGAATTACTCTACTGTAAACCTGCCGAGTAAGTCACTTACACTGACATCATGTTTCGTGGAATCTGGCCCATGTTTTGCAGATTACTTAGACAGCTGGATAACTTATATTTCCTATTGTGTATGCTAATAAAGTCGTTTCTATCTCTAATGCATAATTAGATTTTAGTCCTCTTTACATGGTTTCATGCATCTCAGTACCCCATTTTGTTACACTACATTGTATAATCTTAAAAGGAAAACTGTCACATTTCTATTTCTATATACTGGCTAACTTATTAATCTCCTCTTAACCAAAATCTTTCCTGTTATTCCTTCTTCCTTATATCTGATTCCAGTATCACTGTCCACTGAGCATGGATAGTTCTAGAATTGTTTCTAGTCAGCTTAGTTAGGTGATTGGCCTTAATTGCAATTTTACATTCTGTTATGGATGTGTTAAATTTTGTTTTAAAACACATTTGCAAATATGAAGTATGGGTTAGACAAGGGGTCGTTCCAGAGTAGGTTAAATATTGTTTGCTTAGGCTTGTTTGTTTTTCTTTTGGCTTTTCCCGTTTAGGGGTCACCACAGCGGAACTCCAGTCCACTAATGATTGGCAGTCGATTTTAACAGGGCAGAGGTGCCATGCCAGTCCGATGCCCAACCTTCAATGAAGGCACGCCCATTCACGCATGTCTTTCGAACACCACTCGACCGCGGGGAGGACATGCAGACTCCACACAGAAGGCACTCCAGCCGAGAATTGAACGGGGAGAACCTCTTGCTGTGAGGCGACAATGCTACAGCTGCACTACCACGGCTCTATGCTTTGTTATTCCTTCAGGGTGCCTTTATCCTCAATGTCTTCCTAAGAGAGAACTCTTTACATTTACTCTACAGTCCTGATGCTAATTTTACTATCAGCACATAATTTATCTTAGCAACAGCACATCTTAAATTTTGGGTTGGACTTCATAACTAAAGATAATGTGTTGTCTGATTCAACAAAGTTCTGTGCAACAACACAGTGAAGTAATCTGCAAAATATTTTCTCTATACTATTATCTGCCTATATAATGAACTATTTAAAAGGATGCAAATTATCTCCTTATTTTGAAAAAAAAATAATTCACAGACTGGAAAACATCATGGAGAAGTTGCAATAAATCTTATGTTGGACCTGGATCTTTATGTTATATCCAGTTATTGCACTTAAGGTACTTGTTGCGTTGTGTTTCAAATACTCTGTAAATTGTTTGATTTTAATTTTTTTTTGTCGGTTAACTTGTGCTAGCTTGCCTTATATATTTTGACTATCTATTGCACCAGCTAATTTTGTAATATAAAAGTAATTTGACAAAAAAAATAGTTTTCCAAAAGGCAATTTTTTTTCTTGCAGGGTTATATTCTGGGAATTAACAATAATTCATTAAAGACCCTCATTATCACCCACGAATGAGCACAGATGGAGATTTTTTAAAGAATGGGCTATCTGACATTTTCATATCAAGTCACACAATGCCAGTATCACAGCTCATGAGGGGGAAACCTAGCTGTGCTATGCTGATATAAGGAGCAGTCCATCCCTTCACATAGACAAAGTGTTTGTAAAACTGCAGCATCCAGAAATCCAGATTGTTAGTAAGTCTGCCAGTTCTTAGTTATTTCAGAAAAAAGTGTTTAATGTTTTCATACTCTGCTCTGTCTTTTCCCATGGGCTACAGTAAGAGAGATATATGACCTAGAAGTTGAAGATTCTCCGCCATGAAATAAAAGCATGTTCAGAGCTGCTGCTGCAAGCTTCAATGTAAATGCATTATTTAGCCTTTTGACACTTTGACAGTACCATGTTCTAGATGTGGTGCTAATTGCTGTTACTTCATTTGCATTTCAACTGACAAGGTCACTCTACTCTGAGTTGGATGTCTTATCTGCCTGATACATATTAACTCAATGACAGTGCCTCTTGCTAGGAGTAGAAAGAATGGCCGATAGTCACTCAGTCAAATATGGAAGCAAAATAGCCAAAAGAAACACTTGTGTTTTTCCCTCTTCCCTGTGGATGAGTAGCTTCAGAGATGACTATATTAAGCACTGAGATGCAGGGGCAAAGTTCCTTGTATGGGGGTACATACATACAAATATTGCAGGCACAGGTAAGAATGCCCTTCTAGCCTGCCACTATACCAAAACAGTTATTCCTATAATAAGTGCCCAGGCTGTTCTTAAGAATATCTAAACTAGTGCTTGCTTTAATGTAATTTGGTAGTACATTCCAAGTTTAAGCTACTCTCCCAGAGAACCAATTAGTACACTTCTCATCCCTATAGAATCTTCTACGCAGGTTGTCTGATGATTCTCTAGTACTTTTTGTTAACCCCAAACATTCCCAGAGGTAGATGTCTTTAAAGGCCTGTTAAATGTTTATATGAGAGTGTAGAAAAGAACTGTGATGGGGGTGAGAGGTGAATTAAGAGGAGTATTAAAAACATAACTGTACAGGAAGAGAGAAGAATGGGTTAAGAGGAATAGGAGTGCAAATTAGCCCTGGCTTTATCCCCCAAAACGCTCTCCAGGAAGGCATCTCCACCCATGTAGAGCAGCCTGATCTTTCCTAGTATACCATGGTATTGACCACCACCAAAACACCCTGTTCATCTACCTATCATGACCTTGGTATGAGGAGGAGGGATAGGGGAGCCACTAGACACCATAGTACATTCAATCTAGGTGCCTTAATGGCACCAGCATCAGTGGGTGGGAATTGGTGGGATCAGAAAACACCAGACACCAGGGATTACTCTAAATGCAAGTGCCTTAATGGCACAAATATCATTATGGGGATTGGGGTGGGGGGCACTAGGACTTTAAATGTAGTCCCTATAGTGTCTTTTTTAGGCAATGTTCCAAAGACCAAATTATCACCGTAACAGTTATAAATAAATGCAATCTGAGTGTCATGCTGCTCAATGGTAGAAGTCTAAATCTCAAGATGCACTTGCTCGAAGCACTCCTCAAAATGGAGAACATCGACATTTGTGCTGTAACAGAGACCTGGTTTAAAGCAGCAGAATGCACCCCTGCACTACCAGGCTATAACTAATTCCACACCTTTTGGTCTCAGAACATGGACCAAAGCTCCAAAGGTGGTGGTGTCTCCATATTCATAAAGGATATGCACACCTCCAGACTAGTAGCCCAGCATAACACATCTGAGATACTTCAGGTACAACTAACACTGGGTAAGAAGGAAATTCAGGTCATAGCCTGCTATAGGTCCCCAACCATGTCCCAAGACACTCAGTCCATGTTCCTAAGCACCCTGGAAACTATTAGGGTCTAACCCAACACTCTCATACTAGGTAAATTCAACTACCCCTCTATGAACTGGGAAAACTACTCATGCACCAATACACTGGCCCAACGCTTCCTGAAATTCATCAATTACAATGCCCTGGACCAGCTCATTCTTACCCCCACTAGAGGAAGCAATATCCTTGACCTGGTTATTACTAACATGGGCAACCGTTGCTCTACACCAATAGTCAATTCCTCCCTGGTTATATCTGACCACAAACTAATCACCATGGAAATCCACATCTCACCCACACCCCCTGCAAAGGTAACCACCATGAAAAACTTCTCCAAAGCTGCCTTTGGGCTCCTAAAAACAGAGGTGGCTAACTTCACAGCACCCATGTCAATGGAAAATAGATGCATGACTGCTGAATCGTATACCAATGCACTGTACAAACGTGTACATAAATGCATGGAACTAGCCATACCCAGCAGAACCAAGACACTCTCCTCCAAAAAAAGGAAGCCAATCTGGTGGTCCCTTGCCATTAATAAACTCTACAATAGAAGGAAGAAACTGTTGCAGAAAAGGTGAAGTCCCAACACTGGAAAAACTACCTTAGTAGTCTCAACAAAAAGTTGAGTTCCCTCATCAAAACCTCTAAAGCCAGCTATGAAGGCAGAATTGTGGCAGACACTAAAAATGACCACAAAGCCTTCTATAGTTATATCAAGAATCTCCATGGCAAAACCCAGGTTTGCTCTGTGTTACTGCACATTGGGACCTCCTATACTGAGCTAACAGATATTGCCAACATACTGGCTGACAGAATAAGTGCCAACTTTACCCCTCTCTCCCTCGCTAAAGGACCAATCACAATATCGGAGGAATGCCAGGCACTCAGCATTACTGACACAGGTTAAAGCTGCATGGTCCAAGGCCAAGAATACAGCTTCCATGGGACCTGACAATATCCCTGGATATGTTCTACATGAACTACAAAGTGAACTAGCACCACATCTGTGTGTCGTGTTCAGTCACAGCCTCACCTCAGGCTTTGTCCCTACCGAATGGTGCACTGTTAAAGTCATCCCTCTCCATAAAGGGGGAGTGACTACAGACCCTGGGAATTATTGCCCCATTAGCCTGATGAGTCTGATATGTAATGCTATGGAACGCATCATCATGGACCTAATTAACAAGGCTATAGGGAATCTCCAAACTCTAGATCCCATGCAATTTGGTTTTGTGAAAGGTAGATCATGCCTGCTCAACCTGGTTGACTTATATGAGTCGGTCACCAGAGCTGTGGATGAGGCCAAGACAGTTCATACAGCCTACCTCGATCTGGCCAAGGTCTTTGATACCATTCCCCACTCAGGAACTATTGATAAACTCACCAAACTAGGCATCAACCCCTATTATTAGGTGGGTTGCAAATTGGCTCACATATAGAACCCACAGTGTGAAAGTAGCAGACTCCAAGTCAGACTGCCAACCAGTCATGAGTGAAGTCCCACAGGGATCGGTCCTGGGTCCTCTCCTGTTTGGCATCTACTTGATGAAAGTACAGGCCAACATGGAGGGACTCTGGCTGACCAAGGTCACAGACAACTGCAAGCTGGGAGCCATTATTAACTCCCCAAGTGATGTAGACATCCTACAGAAAGGCCTCACAGAGACCAATGACTGGTGTCGAAACCATGGCCTTAAGCTTAATGCCAAAAAATGCATCGTCACCTCCTTTGGGAAAAACTCAGTTCCTACTAATTACCACATTGTGGGGAGCCCACTGAACAATGAAGGCGTTATAAGAGATCTGGGAACACAGGTTGACAGCAACCTCTCCTTCGACCACCACATTGCCACTGTGGTCAGAAAGTCCTTCTGTGTGGCACACCTCATTATCAAGGGTTTTGCATCCAGGAAGAAAGAGGTCATCATCTCTCTCTACTCTTCCCTCATTAGGCCAGTCATCGAGTATAATGCCCCATTTGGCATGTACTTCATTAGACACATGCAACAGCTGGAAAGGCCACAAAAGTACCTCACAAAGAGGATCCTAGGCCTTAAACACATGTCCTACACTGACAGATTCAAAAAAACTCCAGTTATTCTCTGTCTCATATCGTCTACTAATAGGCGATCTCTGCTTGACTTACAAAGCCATGTCTGACCCAGCTCTGTTAGAAATGCTACATCTAAAGAAATCCCAATCCCTCCACACCACATGCTCCAGAGACCTCAGCCTCATTACCACAATCAACAGAACATTCTGGACAGGTTCCTCACCCAGAGATTGCCCATGCTCTGGAGTAAACTTTCCATGCATATCAAGCAGAGCACCTCGCTGTCCCTCTTCAAGAGAAATCTTGATGAGTGGATGGGTAATAGAAAGTTCACCCCGGGGATCACTCCAGTGGCGCTACTTGATAGAGCACTGGAAACTAACGTCGGGCAGCATGATGCCCGGGCACTTCTATGGGCTAGGCTTGTAAAGGCTCCAGGGCCATTAGCCTAGTACACACCTACGAACCTATAATGGCACCAACAGCAGTATAGGGAATGGGGCTAGAGGAACTATGAGACACCAGAAAATGCTGTAATGGCATTGACATCACTACAGGGAGTGGCATGGGGGATTCACTAGACACCAAGAAAACATTATAGTTAAGTGCCATAATGGCATCAATATCACTATGGAGATTAGGGGTTGGGGACACACTAGTCAAAAGACTAATACCATAATGGCACATGCAGTATTACATGATCAGGGGACTCGGGGTGGGAGGACACATTAGCCACCAGGGCATACTAAATACATGCTACAATGGCACTTCAACTGTTATGGGGATCGGGGTGGGGAGAACCACAGGAGATCAGACAGGTTAGGGACAGGTAGATGACTGTGGTGTGTGTGTGTGTGTGTGTGTGTGTGTGTGTGTGTGTGTGTGTGTGTGTGTGTGTGTGTGTGTGTGTGTGTGTGTGTGTGTGTGTGTGTGTGTGTGTGTGTGTGTGTGTGTGTGTGTGTGTGTGTGTGTGTGTGTATGTGTGTGCGTGTGTGTGTGTATATGTGTGTGTGTGTGTGTTTTTTGTACGTGTGTGTATGAGAGTGACTGGGGGAATGCCACTACCTGTATGAGTAGCAGTTTACTGCCACTACTTGCAGATCCTCAACAATTTGCACATCATGATAATAAATTTGATTCACAGGCATGCAAATGAGCTGCTAATGACATCTTACCTTGGCGCAGCTAACATGTCTCTAAATCAGAAAAGGCCGCATAGTTGGAGATGGGCTTTTTAGCAGAAGCCTTTTAATGAATCCCCTACAAAGTCTTTCCTTCGCTTATTTGGTGTGGCACTCTTGTTTCATATTTCCAAAATTGCTGATATTTGTGGTCATTATTTTCTTTTATTCTCCACAAACTCCCTGGTGTCTCGTGGTCCCCCAACCCTGATCCCTGTACTGCCACTGATGCCGTTATAGCATTTTAAGAGTAATCCCTGATGGCCTTGTGCTCCCCCCAACGTCAATCCCTGTTGTGCTGTCAGTGCTATTAAGGCACTTACTTTAAGTATTCCCTAGTGTTTAATGGTTCCTCCCACCTCTGTTACCCATACTGCCTTTAGTGCCATTAAAGCACTTTAAGAGTAATTTCTGGTGGTCTAGTGCATCCCCCAACTCTGATCCCTGACTACTATTGATGCCATTATGGCAATTTGAGTAATTTCTGGTAGTCTCGTGTATCCCCCCACCCTGATCTCATGCTTCTGTTGGTACTGTTATAGCACTTTAGAAGTAATTCCTTGTGGTCTATTTGATCCCCAACTCCCCTACTCTCCATACCACATTCTCAGCAGGCAGCTGTACACAGCTTTTTGGCCATGTTCAATACTGCAACATGTTGGGGATGGCTGTGCTGATTTATACAGCTGACCAATTTCTTGAATCACTCACTTGTGTAGATGCCTTCTTAGAGGCTTCTTCCCCAGAATACCTCATTAGCATTCAGTATGGCTATGGGACAGCCCTTTGTAGTGGTGCACACATCTGTGGTAGAGAACCATGCAACACTGATAGGGCAGTTGTTGAACTGGGCAGAGGTACTGACATATGTATATGGAGGTGTACACATCACGGTTCCTTAAAGAATCACAACATTTTATGTTTTATACAGAAAAAAATACTATATTTATGGAGAACATGTATATAAATTAACATTAGGTAATACTCTACCCCCCTCTCACCCCCTAAAGAGCCCATCTCTATACCGGAAGAATGCAAAGTTCCTGTAATCACGGCTGTACAGGTAAAAACCACACTCTCCAAAGCCAAGAACACAGCATCCATAGGACCAGACAACATCCCAGGCTGTGTTCTGCACAAACTACAAAACGATCTGGCACCCCACCTAAGTACCATGTTCAGTCATAGCCTCACCTCAGGCTTTGTGCCCGCTGAATGGTGCACAGAGACGGTTATCCCACTCCACAAGGGGGGAGCCACCACACACCTCGGGAACTACCGCCCCATTAGCCTGACGAGCCTGGTCTGCAAGGCCATGGAACTTATCATCATGGAACTTATAAACAAAGACATTGGTAATCTCCAAACTCTGGACCCCACCCAGTTCGGGTTTGTAAAAGGCAGATCATTTCTCCTAAACCTGATAAACTTCTTTGAAGCAGTCACCAACGCCGTAGATGAGGGTAAGGTGGTTCACACAGCCTATCTAGATCTTGCCAAGGCTTTCGACACCATCCCCCACTCTGGAATTATAGATAAACTCACTAAACTAGGTATAAATCCCTATGTCACAAGATGGGTGGCCATCTGGCTCACTGACAGAACCCACACTGTGAAAGTAGCAGACTCCAAATCCGACTTCAGACCAGTGACAAGTGGAGTACCACAGGGTTCAGTCCTGGGTCCTCTCCTGTTTGCTATCTACTTCTCTGAAGTACAGGCTAACACAGAAGGTCTTTGGCTAACAAAGTTCGCAGGTGACTGCAAACTACGAGCCATAATCAAAACTCCTAACGATGTGGACATCCTACAAAAGGGCCTCACTGAGACAGATGCCTGGTGTCAAAGCCATGGCCTCAAGCTCAATGCCAAAAAGTGCATTGTCATCCCCTTTGGTAAAAACTCTGTACCCATGAATTACAACATAGGCGGTAGTATACTTAACATCGAAAGTGTGATGAGAGACCTTGGGACACAGGTGGACAGTAGTCTCTCCTTTGATAATCACATCACCACAGTAGTCAGGAAATCCTTCTACATGGCACACCTCATCACAAAAGGTTTCTCATCCAGAAAAAAAGAGGTCATTGTTCCCCTCTACTCATCACTCATTAGACCCATTATAGAGTACAACACCCCGTTTGGTATGTACCTCACAAGACAACTACAACAACTGGAAAGGCCACAAAAATAGCTCACAAAGAGGATTACCGGCCTCAAACAGATGCCCTACGCAGACCGTCTCAAAAAACTCCAGCTTTACTCCGTCGCATATCGCCTACTCAGAGGTGATCTCTGCCTAACATATAAATATGTCAAACCCAGAGCTGTTGGACATGCTCCACTTAAAGAAGTCCCAATCCCTCTGAGCTACATGCTTTAGGGACCTAAACCTTGTCACCACAATAAACAGAACATGCCAGAGGGATAGATTCCTGTCCCAGATACTTCCCATACTCTGGAATAAAATACCTGTCTATAACAAACAAAGCTCCTCATTAGTACTCCTCAAGAAAAATCTTGATGAGTGGATTGGAAATATGAAATTCACCATGTGGATCACTTCTGTGGCTCTGCTCTACAGTGGCACAGGAAAATAATTTTCTTGGGTGGCAAAAGCCAGGGTATCTTTTTGGCTGGGCTTGTATAGGCTCCCTACACTCTGGAACAGAATCCCAGTCCATGTTAGGCAGAGCCCCTCACTGACTCTGTTCAAGAGAAATCTTGACGAGTGGATGGGAGATCGTAGGTTTACCCCGGGGGTCATCTCTGTGTCACTACTAGACAGAGGCACAGTAAACTAAACCCTAAATGGGCATAGTATTCTCATTCAAGGTGGCGAAAGCCACACACACTCTGGCTAGGCTTATAAATGCCCTAGGGCAGATAGCCTAGTATGAACCTATGAACCTATGATAGCCTAGTACCTAGCTATGAACCTATGAACCTATAAATAGTTATTTTGCAGTTAAATAATTAATAAAATAATTTTATACAAAAATGGTTACATTATAATCTTGTATAAGAATTGCAAACAGTACTGCAAATTGTACTAATAAATTGCTTAAAAATATGCATATCTGCTTTTCTATTTTTTTTGTGAGATTTGATGTTACAACCAATAAAAATATTTTAAAACATCTAGCATTCTGAAATACCATGAATACTAAACATTGTCTTCAGAGGTAGACAAGCTTATGACCTACACTTCCATCTACATTAACTTAGCACCTATTAAAAAAAAAAACAATTAAAATAATTTTTAAAGGTATGGGTAACATAATCCACAGATGGACTTGGCCAGGACTTCAGGCAAGTTCCATGGATGTAAAGGCACTTTCAGTGGTGACTTACTGTTTGACCGACACTCATAATACATATTTTTATTCTTTCCCATATCCTGAATCCTCCTACACAGAGTATTTTCTGGATATTTCAGGATAAGTCCAATGGAACATTTTCATTGCACAGAATGAATGTGCAGGGGAACTTTGGCTTTTCTTTTTCCACATAACACACAGTCATCTGTGGCTCTTAAGACTATTTCTCTGGAAATATAACTAACTCCTTTCAGCATTATTGCAGGTAAATGCAAACTGCATCCTTGGCAATCCAGTGTTGACTTGTTCAGTATGCACTGTCATACTACGCACAGCACCAAGTGCTGACACCTAATCACTGGTGTCCAGGTTTGGAGGCTTTCTTTGAAATGGGTAACCTACCCAGTACAATTAATATTACTTTTATAAGGACAGCTGCCTGGTGTATTAGCAATCATACATTCATGCAGTCTTACTAACATCACTCAGTGCTGTATATCTTTTGAAGAAAGTCCTTTTATTAATTAAACAAAGTAATCATTGTTTTGTGCTTATATGATAAAAACACAACCATGGAAATGTTTATGAAATCTATGGAATCTGAATTATAGCTAATCTTTCACTCTAGTTGTGAATATCTTTTTCTCATCAGATGTCTGCATAAGGTACATGTGACGATTGGGGAGAGATGGGCGAAGGCTGCCAGCCTAGTCAATTAGAATTTGATACATAATTCTACCAACTGTATAAATAAATGTAAAATACAGGCTTGTGTTTTTAAATGTAAGAAAACACTGTAAAATGTGAACTTCAAGATTGTTACAACATTGCCATCTGCTGTAAGGAAAACCAAGCCAAGTATTTCAAATGTGTCTTTTTAAGTTGAAAAGATTTTATGAATCTCTTTAATGTTTTACAATTTGGCTCCAGTGCGGCTGGATGAAGGTTTTATGCCCATTGTTTTAAGGCTAAAGTTTATGACCAGAATTTAGATGTGGAAGGTGCTTTATTGCGCTAGTTTCTGTTAGAAAATACATGTGAAAGGTCTTCTATTGTTGTAAGTTTCTGTGCAGGTGTTAGATTGCTAAATAATGCAATTTGTTTGCCTGGGAAAACCTAAGTGTCAAAAATTATGTAATTTGGAGAGGGACCCAGCAAAGATGTTTGTTAGTAATGTTTAAATACTATTTCTCACAAGAGACTGGGAGCATGTTGACTTTGGACATCTAACTTATCAGCACTCTGCCTTGTGCTCACATGTAAGTTTTAGCACTGTGATTTCTTGTAGGAATAGTTAAAGCTAGTAAAGATTAATTAGGTATTTTTCTTTGAAATCAGACCTGTCCTACTGTATTATTTTAAGTTTCTGTGTGATCTCTGAACTCTTAAATATCTCTGTGGTGTAGTAGTTTTGTCTTGTGTTTTAATTATTTATTATTAAATATTTTTTAAAACCTTCTACCTGTGGCTGTTTTGTGTAGAGATAAGCTCTAGAGTACATTGCATATTTAAAGATGTTATTGTAATAGGCCACTCTAAAGTAAGCCTTGACTGTTAGTCATACTTATGTTGTGTCTTACAGCTTTTCCCGGTTAGGGGTCGCCACAGAGGAACTCCTGTCAGTTAATGATTGGCAGTTGATTGTTATGTGCCGAGGTGCCAGCCCTGATGCACAACCTTCAACGAAGCTACGCCCATTCACGTATGTCTCCACGCAGAAGACGCTCTAGCTGAGAATCGGACAGCGTACTATGATTGAATAATAATATTGCACAGTAATAATTGGACACCCTTTTAAGGGCCTTTTAGTAGCTGATATTATTAACTGGGTGGTGGCAGTAATTACTACCCTAAAGTCTGGGTAAAGGGGCACAGTTGGAGAATCTGTGTCAGCCTTTCCCAGGAGTGTCTGTGAAGTTGTATAAATACTTATCTCAAAGTGTGTGTGGGTTGTGTCAGCTACTTGGCAGGGACATGAAACACTGGTTGGACAGAGAGGGTACTGGAGGTTTTAGCTTGCCCAGTTAGGCTGAGACCTGGACCCTATACCTGTGCCAGTGGGGAGTCTTATTGGGGACCTGGAGAGCAAGGGAGCAACCTGCCCCAGACTGGCTGAGATCTCTGTGTGCACTTAAGGGAAATTGTACTTTACTGTGTGTATTAGTTTTCCTTTCCTCTTCTATGAGACGACCTCCCTGGTGTTAGTGGTGAGGATTGAGGCTCCTTTTTTTGCTGGGCCAGGGCACAATCATCACAAGTGGTGGCAGTGGTGGGATCTACTTCACATACTAATTGGCTTGTAGTGGTGTGGGTAGAGTGAATTCCTGTAGCTTATGTACAGTGATCTCTAAAAGTGTTTTGTACTCTAAAACAGCCACACAGTGTATACTCAGAGTTCAGATCACAATTGTTTTATTTAATTTGTTAGCTTAGTGTTAGTCAGGGTGAGCAGGCAGAATGTCAGCAGAAGAGTATGGAAAGCTGACAAGAAGCCAGCTTGTGGAGATGTGCCAGGCTAGGAGACTGGTGCAAGGAAACCTGACTAAAGCAGACCTTGGTTTCAGCTGCATCAGAAAACAGCAGCCTGGAGGACAATCAGACTGACAGTGGAGATACAATATCCTCAGAGAATGGACAGCTCAACCTTTCTGCAGTGGACTTGAAAATCCAGCTGGAGCTAAAGAGATGTGAGTTGGAGGCCAGGCGTATGGAACTAGAAGCAGCTGAGAAAATGAGGAGTCTACAAGCTGAGGAAAATGAATGGCAGAGGTGGCATGAAAGGAAAATGCTGACTCTTTGCCAGAGTCATGGAGGTAATGGGGAAGGGAGTAACTGGACCCCAGAAGCACAAAATGTCAGTAAATTTCTTCCACAGTTTAAAGAGGGGGATTATTTTGATAGCTTCATTCATATGTTTGAGCGGGTATGTAAACAGTATGAAGTTGACCAAGGGCTCTGGGTACAGTTCCTGGCCCCCTTACTCCATGGTAAAGCTGTAACGTCTTTAGCAAAAATGCATGACACTGACTGTTTTGATTATACTGCTGTAAAAAGACATTTATTAGAATGTTTTAAGCTAACAGCTGAAATGTACAGGAAAAAGTTTTGTGAGCATAGATGCAAGGCAGATGAAAATGTATGTGAATATGTTGTTGAACTGAGCACTTATTTTCATAGCTGGGTGAGTGGATGTCAGGTCACCACTTTTGAAGGGCTGGCAGACATTTTGTTAAGGGAACAAGCCCTTAGCACTTTGCCTGAGGACATGAGGATCTGATTGGCTGATAAACAGTGTGCTACTTCAGAGGAGTTGGAGAAGAAGGGAGACCTATACCTAGCAAACAGGGCAGCCCTGCACAGGAAAGGGACCCCAAGTACTGCTCATGGGTCTAAAGGAACCCATGGTGGGCAGCACAGACTGCCCCAACAGAATCCACCAGTAGCAGGGGAAACCACTAGTCCAGGTACATGTCCAGGAGCTAGGGCTAAATGTTTTGAAAGCAATCAGTGGGGCCATGTGGCATACAGATGTCCATGGAGGCAAGGTGGAGAACCAAAGGTGAGGGAGCCAGTAAGTGGTAAAGACAAAATGCCAACAGTAGGTTGTCTTGAGACAACAGGGATATGGAACTACCATCCTGCAGATGTCCTGAGTGGGAAGGATTTGGATGAGGCAGTACTATGTGCTTATGCAGTTACATGCAGTAAGGCTAGGAGACAAGCATGCGGGTCTGGTAGCCTGGGGGAGACCCAGACAGACTGGATAGTTGCTGCCAGGACTGCTGAGGTTGTTATTTCAGGGAGTGAGCTACACTGTAGCAGTGAGACTGAATGTGAACCACAGCTGCTTGTGGGTACTGATGTTCCCTTGGACAGGGTAACTGCAAAGGTAGAAGTGAGTAGTAGTACCCAGGCTGACAGTGAGGCACCGCTGTCAGAGGATGCCAGACTTCCTGTGGAAGGGGAGCTGGGAAGGGTTACAAGGGGAGACGTGAGACAGGCTCAGCTCTCAGACCCTACATTGCAAGGCCTGAGGCATGTAGCTAGGGAGGTACCTGATTCTCAAGGGAAGGGGGAATCTGTATACTGGAAAAAGGGTTACTGTACAGAGAGTGGACCCCTGAGGGAGGGCTAGAAGGTGATAGAGTACAGTAGTTGGTAGTGCCTATAGCTTACCATCTGGCACTTCTAGCTATAGCCCATGATATTCCCTTTGCAGGTCATATGGGCATAAAATGTACAAAGAGGCATGTTATGCAAAACATCCATTGGCCTGGAATTTCCAGAGATGTAACAGGGTACTGCAGGACCTGTGAGCAGTGCCAAAAGGTAGGCAAGGCAGGAGACAAGGTGAGATTTCCTTTGATGCCTTTGCCTGTGATTGAGAAAGCCATTTCAGAGGGTAGCTATGGATATTGTGGGTCCTCTGAGTAACCCAAGTTCCACAGGGAAAAAGTATATCCTAGTGATTGTAGATTTTGCTACACAATACCCTGAGGCAGTGACTTTGTCCTCCATTGAGGCCGAGAAGGTAGCAAATGCTTTGCTAGAGATTTTCAGCAGGGTAGGTTTCCCAAAGGAAATACTGTCTGACAGAGGTGCCAATTTTATGTAAGACCTGCTGGCTTGTCTGTGGAAGTCCTGTGGGGTGAAGCACATGAAGACCACCCCCTACCATCCCCAGACTGATGGTCTTGTTGAGAGGTTAAACTCTAGAATCAAGTCCATGCTATGGGTATTTGCAGATTAGTTTAAGAGGGAGTGGGACAAATATTTGCCCCATCTGTTGTTTGCTTACAGAGAGGTTCCCCAGGAATCCACATGTTTTCACCCTTTGAGTTGTTGTATGGGCATAGGGTGAGGGGACCTCTAGATTTAAGTCAAGATGAGTGGGAAGGTGAGTGTGAGTCTCACAAGGAGTCTGATGTGGCATATATCCTGAACCTCAGGACAAGGCTCAGGGAACTCATGGGCCTGGCCCAGGAGAACCTGGCAGAAGCCGAACAACAGAAAAAGGTGTGGTATGACTGTAATGCTCGAGCTGGAGAGTATGCTGTAGGGCAGCAGGTGATGGTTCTCATTCCTGTCAGACACAACAAGTTGCAAGCAGCTTGGGAGGGACCTTACAAGGTCATAAGAAAGGAAAGTGATGTTAACTACATGGTGGAAGTGCTAGGCAGATGCCAGGGGCACAAATTGTACCATGTTAACATGATGAAACCTTACCATGATAGGGAGGCCCTTGTGCAGTGGATTGCAGGAGGAGTCTGAGGGAGATCTGGTGACTGATCTCCTCAGTGAGGCTTGGGCTGACACCTCGGTGGATGGGGTAGCAATATCCCAGCAGCTATCTCCTATTCAGGTTTGAGAAATCCGAGCAGTGTTGCAGGAATTTGGGGACGTGTTCACTGGGAAACTAGGGTGCACCCACCTGGTGCAGTACCAGGTGGCTACAGGACCCCAAAGGCCTATTAGGCAGGCCTCGTATAGGGTGCCTGAGAGAGTCAAACAGACTCTGAAGGAAGAGGTACAGGAGATGTTGGAACTAGGGGTGATTCAAGAGTCCAACAGTCCCTGGGCCTCACCAGTGGTGTTGATGCCAAAGAAGGATGGCAACACCAGGTTCTGTGTGGATTACAGGAAATTAAATAGTCACACAGAGTCAGATGCTTACCCCATGCCTAGGACAGATGAGGCCCTAGAGCAGCTGGGTGGGGCTAAGTATCTTACAACCATTGATCTTACCAAGGGTTACTGGCAGGTGCCCTTGACTCCCAGTGCTAGAGAGAAGTCAGCCTCTGTGACTCCTTTTGGCTTGTATGAGTTCACAAAGATGCCCTTTGGGATGAAGAATTCCCCAGTGATTTTCCAGAGGCTGGTAGATCATATCTTAGTAGGAGCAGGAGGGTTTGCCCTTGCTTACATGGATGATATTGCTATCTACAGCCATTCCTGGCAAGATCACCTTCAGCATATCAGGGAGGTGCTGGGCAGACTACAGAGGGCAGCGGTGACCATTAAGCCGAACAAATGTCAGGTGGGTATGGAAGAGGTCTCCTACCTAGGACATAGAGTGGGGAGTAGGTAAGATAAGGCCAGAACCTGCCAAAGTGGAAGCTATTCAGGGATGGCCTGCACCTGTTACCAAAAAGCAGGTGAGGACATTATTAGGGACAGCAGGGTACTACAGAGAGTACGTTCCCAATTATAGTACCATAGCTGCTCCTCTTACAGACCTGACAAGGAAGAACAGGCCAGATAAGTTAGTATGGACCCCAGCATGTGAGCAGGCATTTCAGAAGCTTAAGGAAGGTTTGGGGGACCCCTTGTGTTAGCCAGTCCAGACTATAGCAAAGATTGTTGTGCAGGTGGATGCTTGAAACTATGGGGTGGGGGCTGTACTTAGCCAGATTTCTTCAGAGGGAAAAGAGCACCAAGTGGTTTATCTCAGTCGTAGGCTCTAACCCAGGGAGGAATGCTATGCAGCAGTAGAAAAGGAATGTCTAGCCATAGTATGGGCACTACAAAAACTTCAGCCTTATCTGTATGGAAGAAAATTCACTGTGATGACAGATCATCACAACCCTCTAACATGGTTAAACAGAGCCAGTCAGCAAAATACCAAGTTGCCAAGATGGAGTCTGGGGTTGCAAGCATATGATATGTCAGTGAAGCACCGCAGTGGGAGTAGCAATGCCAATGCAGATGGGCTCTCAAGACAGGGAATGGGGTGAGGTACACCCAGATAGACCTGACATTCTCAAGCAATGTTTCTCAAGGGGCACTTGAAAAACTTGCTTGAGTTCCCTTGAGGGGAAGAGATGTGACGATTGGGGAGAGATGGGTGAAGGCTGCCAGCCTAGTCAAATAGAATTTGATGCATAATTCTATCAACTGTATAAATAAATGTAAAATAAAGGCTTGTGTTTTTAAATGTAAGAAAACACTGTAAAATGCGAACTTCAGGATTGTTGCAACATTGCCATCTGCTGTAAGGAAAACCAAGCCAAGTATTTCAAATATGTCTTTTTAAGTTGAAAGATCTTATGAATCTCTTTAATGTTTTACAATTCGGCTCCAGTGCGGCTGGATGAAGGTTTCATGCCCATTGTTTTAAGGCTAAAGTTTATGACCAGAATTTGGATGTGGAAGGTGCTTTATTGCTCTAGTTTCTGTTAGAATATACATGTGAAATGTCTTCTATTGTTGTACGTTTCTGTGCAGGTGTTAGATTGCTAAATAATGCAGTTTGTTTGCATGGGAAAACCTAAGTGTCAAAAATGATGTAATTTGGGGAGGGAGCCAGCAAACATGTTTGTTAGTAATGTTTGAATACTATTTCTCACAAGAGACTGGGAGCATTTTGACTTTGGACATCTAACTTATCAGCACTCTGCCTTGTGCTCACATGTAAGTTTTAGCACTGTGATTTCTTGTAGGAATAGTTAAAGCTAGTAAAGATTAATTAGGTATTTTTCTTTGAAATCAGACCTGCCTTACTGTATTATTTTAAGTTTCTGTGTGATCTCTGAACTCTTAGATATCTCTGTGGTGTAGTAGTTTCATCTTGTGTTTTAATATTTATTATTAAATATTTTTTAAAACCTTCTACCTGTGGCTGTTTTGTGTAGAGATAAGCTCTAGAGTACATTGCATATTTATAGAGGTTATTGTAATAGGCCACTCTAAAGTAAGCCTTGACTGTTAGTCATACTACCATTGGATAATAATATTGCATAGTAATAATTGGACACCCTTTTAAGAGCCTTTTAGTAGCTGATATTATTAACTGGGTGGTGGCAGTAATTACTACCATATAGTCTGGGTAAAGGGGCACAGTGGGAGAATCTGTGTCAGCCTTTCCCAGGTGTGTCTGTAAAGTTGTATAAATACTTATCTCAAAGTGTGTGTGGGTTGTGTCAGCTACTTGGCAGGGACACAAAGCACTGGTTGGACAGAGAGGGTACTGGAGGTTTTAGCTTGCCCAGTTAGGCTGAGACCTGGACCCTATACCTGTGCCAGTGGGGAGTCTTACTGGAGACCTGGTGAGCAAGGGAGCAACCAGCCCCAGACTGACTGTGATCTGTATGTGCACTTAAGGGAAATTGTACTTTACTGTGTGTATTAGTTATCTTTTTCTTGTCTATGGGACAACCTCCCTAGTGTTAGTGGTGAGGATTGAGGCTCCTTGATTGCTGGGCCAGGGCACGGTTGTCACAGTACATAACACCAAGTAGCTTCTCATTACTATCAGGAATTGTATGTGAAATCATAACTCCTAAGCCACAAGAACTTTGCAAAACAGGATGAGCTCTTTATAAACAGAATGTAGTGACATTTCTGACTTCCAAAATGATATTTTATTTTCTCTTTATCATGTTCATAGTATACTTGTTTGCAAATCATAATACAAAAGGTGTAAAGAGTTTGCCAGAATGAAATTACAATAATAAGTAAGCCAAAACATGCTTTCAAGTCAGTAGCATTTATAGGTGCTAGAGCCAGCATGATGGCTTTTGCTTTAATCAATGCAGGACATAAACTATGGTATGTCACAAGTGCTGTACTTTTGTCTCAGATAAAACACATTTATTTGTCTTGAGATACAAATCTGTATTTTCCAATTGTCTCAAAACTTCCTCCCTGTTCTGCAAGTGGTCTTCTGGTGTGGCCTCAGCAACTAGAATATCATTCAGATAAATCACAAGTGGCACTCCTTGTACAAAACAAAAGATAAAGGGCTATACTTAGACATTCCTTTCAGAGTATTTATTGCGAAATGTGCCTTACAAAAACATACAATGATAAGCACGACTTACATCTTATTCTGAAAATATCTGCCCTTTGCTAACAATACAAAAAAAAAAGAGTTCCACTTGATAAGTAGGCACTTTTCTAAAGATGGTACTTAAGTGAATATATAATCTTCCCATAGCCTAACAGTTCCACTAGGATGCAATATACATACCAGAGAGGCAGACCATTCTGAATACTTCATGTGGATTATGATTTTGTTTTCTTTCAACAGTCTGTTTATTTCCTCTTTGGCTTTGTATAAAGAAATGACATGGGTCTGAAAAATCTAGATTTCACATCTGTTGAATACAAGGATTAGTTCTGGTTCCCTTTTACATAGCCATTTTTCAGTCAAACAGGGACTCCTATCTAGTATGTACATTTAAAATGTTAGTTTCTAAATTTATGAGCTCCATTTCTCCTCAGCCTGATATTTTTCCAGTCAGCTTCTTTTCTGGTAGCTTGGTCTAATGCCTCCAGCTGCTTACAACAATAAGCTTGCTCCTATACATTCAAATACTCTCAAAAATAATTTCATCTTAATAATAATTTTATTATCAGCAGTTCCTAGAATATAATATATTCTCTCGTATTACTTTTCAATACAAGATCATTTGGCGAACCATGTTACTTCTCTGAATTTCAGATGACAGGTGATACTGGCACTCCTATCAGTATCAACAACACACTTGACAGACTTCATTACTAGCTGAATTTTTATCTAGTATTATATTACATTATTTGTACACAGGCCTTGCACATTATATTGCGTTTGCTTTGGGTTCTTCCTCAGATTAAATATTGTGAAAGAAACATACTACACTTCTTCTAAGTCCTTTACCAGTACTTGATTTACTAAACTTTTTTTTAATTCATTCATACCCATCTGTTAAATATTTTTTCTGTTTTAATTTATTGCCAGCAGTCAAGTGTAGTTTTCCAAAACATCAACAATAAATGTTACATTTGCTACCCTGCTTGCTGAATAAACACCCTTTAAATGTCTGTGCGTGTGCACTTTTACACAGAATAGCAGAGTGTCTTACCTGTAGAGCTTTTACATTCCTGTTACAGAGTCTGCTATTAAAGCAGTCTCTCATAGGTTCATAGGTAGGTACAAGGCTATCAGCCCAAGGGCCTAAGTAAGTCTAGCCAACAAAGTTCCCTGGATTACACCACCCAAGAAAGTTCATTTCCTGTGCCCCTGTCGAGCAGAGCCACAGAAGTGATCCCTGGGGTGTATTTTCTATTTCCCATCCACTCATCAAGATTTTTCTTGGAGTGCTAATGAGGAACTTTGCTTGACATAGATGGGTAGCTTGTTCCAGAGTATAGGAAGTCTCTGGAACAGGAATCTATCCCTCCAGCATGTCCTGTTTATTGTGGTGACAAGGTTTAGGTCCCTAGAGCATGTAGTTCGGACGGATTGGTATTTTCTTAAGGTTTAGCATGTCCAAAAGCTCTGGGTTTAAAATAGCTTTATATGTGAGGCAGAGATCTCCTCAAGCAGGCGATATGCTACAGAGTAAAACTGGAGTTTTTTGAGACGGTCAGTGTAGGGCATCTGTTTGAGGCCAGTAATCCTCTTTGTCAGGTACTTCTGTGGCCTTTCCAGCTGCTGCAGATGTCTTGTGAGGTACATTCCAAAAGGGGTGTTGTACTCTATAATGGGTCTAATGAGTGCCAAGTAAAGGGGAACAATGGCCTCTTTTTTCCTGGATAAGAACCCTTTTCTGATGAGGTGCCACATAGAAGGATTTCCTGACTACTGTGGCGATATGATTATGAAAGGATAGTCTACTGTCCACCTGTGTCCCAAGGTCTCTTATCACACATTCAGCGTTAAGTAGACTGTCGTTTATGTGGTAGTTCATGGGTACAAAGTTTTTACCAAAGGGGATGACAATGCACTTTTTGGCACTGAGCTTGAAGCCATGCCTTTGACACTAGGCATCTGTCTCAGTGAGGCCCTTCTGTAGGATGTCCACATCATTTGGGGACTCGACTATGGCTCCTAGTTTGTAGTCATCTGTGAACTTCATTAGCCAGAGGCCTTTTGTGTTAGCCTGTACTTCAGAGAAGTAGATACCAAACAGCAGAGGTCCCAGGACTGAACCTTGTGGCACTCCACTTGTCATTGGTTTGAAGTCAGATTTGGAGTCTGCAACTATTACACTGTTGGTTCTGTCAGTGAGCAAGTTGGCAACCCATCTTGTGATGTAGGGATTTATACCTAGTTTAGTGAGTTTAGCTATAATTCTAGAATGGGGGATGGTGTTGAAAGCCTTGGCAAGGTCAAGATAGGCTGTGTGAACCACCTTACCCTCATCTACGGCTTTGGTGACTGCCTCAAACAAGTCGATCAGGTTCAGAAGGCATGATCTACCTTTCACAAACCCGAACTGGATGGGGTCCAGAGTTTGGAGGTTACCAATGTCTTTGTTTATGAGTTCCATGATGATATGTTCCATGGCCTTGTAGACCAGGCTCGTCAGGCTAATAGGGTGATAGTTCCCAGGATCAGTGATGGACTCCCCCTTTGTGAAGTGGGATAACTGTTGCTAGGCACCATTCAGTGGTCCCAAAGCCTGACGTGAGACTATGATTGAACATGGTGCTTAGGTGGGGAGCCAGTTCGTTCTGAAGTTCATGTAAAACACAGCCTGGGATGTTGTCCGGTTCCATGGATGCTGTGTTTTTGGTTTTAGAGAGTGCAGCTTTTACCTGCATAGATGTGATTACAGGGACTCTGCATTCTTCCTCTATAGATATGGGCCCTTTACGGGGTGAGAGGGGGGTAAAGTTAGCACTGAACCTGTCTGCCAGGATGTTGGCAATATCAGTTGGTTCTGTAATTTTTGTGCCATTGTGGTGTAACTCAGAGCAGATCTGGGTGTTGCCATTTAGATTCTTGACATAGCTATAGAATGCTTTGTGGTTGTCCTTAGATTTAGTGGTGATTTTGTTTTCATGGCTAGCTTTGGAGGATCTTATAAGGGATCTCAGCTTCTTACTGAGGCTGACCAGGCAGCTTCTCCACTCATGGGATTTTACTCTCTTTTGCAACAGTTTCTTCCTTCTGTTGTAGTTTGTTTATGGCAGGGGACCACCAGATTGGCTTCCTTTTTTGGAGGATAGCGTCTTGATTCTGTTTGGGAAAGCACGATCATCTTCAAATGTTTAAGTATTTTTTGGCAGTGAGCTTTTTCAACTGTGATCACTGTATATTTCATGCAAAGGCCAGGTTTTAGAAACATGTCCAGACACAAGCAGTAAGGTAACGTGAGATTCTGAAACATTAACCACAATGAGGAAAGATGTCATTATCAGCTAATTTGCATGTCTCTAAATCACTCTGTGATTACCAGAAGCTTTCATCAGCCATTTAACGTTGTCCTTGTGGTAGTTACTGCTGGCAACTGATGCATTATGTTAGCACAAGTACCTAAGTCATTCATACCTCGCACGAGCACAGACATACATGCATACATACATACATACATATATAGATGCATGCAAGCACGCACACACACACACACACACACACACACACACACACACACACACACACACACACACACACACACACACACACACACACACACACACATACAAAACCATCATGTCTCTTAACTGTCTCTGTGTGTATGGAATGTCCTTGATTCAAGTTGCTTCTTATTTTGTCTAGACCCATATAAATTATGAATGATTATAATCAGTCAATAATGGTAGTCATTAGTTTCATGTTCTTAAATAGACTTGGGCATTGTATGGCTCCTGGGCCACATCCTGCCCTTTGACTGTCCTTGACAGGCCCGTGAGAAGTCAGACAAAACAATTGCTAATTCAAAGAACTTACACTATTTTTTTTTCAAGACTATCCAGAAATCAAACTGATTCTCAAGTATTCCGGAAAACACTGTGCAAACTCTGGTGTTCTGTTTCAAAAAAGAAACAGGCTATTGGGGTTTATTAAGTCGGCAGATTTACTATGCTTTTTTTTTTTTTTTTACAGAAAAGCATAGTAAATTGACAGAATGAAGACATCAGGAATGGAAAAATAGGGCATGAGAGGGGAGTAAATGGGCGGGTTATGCCATTCCTGGAGGAGTAATTAGTGCAGGTCTTCCTGCAGAAGCTCAACGGTACATCTGGGGTAAAGCCACAACTGTACACATTTTTTGAGGGCATGACTCTGGGGCATGAGCCAAAGAAGGGCTGCTTCTTACCCTAGTCAAGCTTAGCAGTTCTGCGCATGTCTGCACCTGCATTGGACTGTTTACAGTGCACCTGGCAGTAATGAGATGAATGAATCATCTGACCTTACTCTTCTGACTCAGCTGTCTAACCTGTCTAACATAAGCTTTTTTTGCTATTGACCTTTGCTTGCTCGTTCTGTTTCTTTCACTTGTGCTGTTTCCTTCACATCATCCAATGGACCTCTGTACTCTTTTTCTGCTATATAACTAGCTTTAGATGCCTGTTTCACATTTTCACAATTGGAGCAAAACGTTCTCAATTCATGCTCCTGTTCTGTAAAATTCTATCCTAAACAGTGTTAGGTCTCTACCTTCTCTTCAAAATTTCAGTCTGCCCAAAAAACATTTTTGAGTGACAAGGACAAATGTGTTTCAATGGGGTATCAACATGTTTGGACTGCAGTCTTACTTCCCAGAGCTTGTAGTCAGTCACTAATGTATGTTTTAATTTACAATATAAAATGTCTGTTACTGATCATAGTGTATCTGCCATAAGTACTGGCTTGTGCATTTACACTAACTTTGCTGTTATTATGTTTCCTGCTTCACTGTGAATACAGTTTTATTGTACTTTATTTTTGGTTTATTAAATAGCACTTTTTTTCTGAGTTCAGCCTATTGGTCTGGCCCTCCAAAACAGTCCCAGTTTCTCACGTGGCCCCTTGGGAAAATTAATTACCCACCCCTGTTCTTAAAGTCCAGCAAGTGGCTCCTGATGCAAGTCCTGATGTTCTATTAAATGTTTAAGAGGATTAGAATAAAATGTAGAAACATTCCTAGGTGTTGTGCAGTGTTACACCCTCTGCTGGCTAGTCCAGTAATCTCAGAATGCCCTCTGTCCATCATGGACTGTTGCAGTAAGTCATTAGAGTATCATCCTTTAGTGCCCCTAATATGCTTCATACTGCAAGTCCATAGCTCTATTAACATTTGGAGGGATTAGGTAATATGAAAGATAGTCCCTGGTGCCTAGGGTCCCCCCAAATACTGCATGAATTGGTTACTGGTCAAAGGGTGTTTAGAGATATGGCAGCTATACCCTCCCCACACACACATTCACATATTCACCCAAAAATGTACACACTCCTTGTACATCAAACCTACCCTATCCAAATGCATTGATGGACTCATTCAGCCATATATACCTACACACCTACACACACACACACACACACACACAGACACACACACACACACACACACACACACACACACACACACACACACACACACACACACACTACTAATACCTCTTTATACACTCACACATTGCAGCCACACCCATACTAACTCACACACACATATACATACACACACCCTACAACACTGCCTATTCTAAAACTCCTAAGCACTTAACTCTACTGCAACCTCACCTATTGAAAGCAATGAGTAAATGGAAGTTTTTGGTCAACTTAATTACCACAGGTCTTTCCAAGGATTTACAAAGCTGAGTGGTTCTAAAATTTAAGAAGAGACTTCAGATAAATCTGGTTATATGAATTACTTGACAGCATAAAGCACTTACCATATGCAACTCTCCTGAATGTCCCATTGGCATTTGTGGTAGACCAGAGAAACAGGACATCACAGTGCTGCATCTTTTTGTAGTAATCCCTGTGGGAGGGATGTTTAAGAATCAGAAAAGACTACTGTCAGTTGTAAAAGGGACTTACCACTCGCAGTGACCTTTCTGAATCCAGGCCATAATCCTGCCTCTCAACTTTGTTGTAATGTCTTACAAAAACTTCAACCCTGGGTCAACGTTCTCTGAAATTAGACACAGTCACAAATTTAGTAAGTATCTTTGCTCAAGAATCCAACTTAAATATTTCTGATGTCACAGTATGTTTAATCTTAGAATAGGTTCATAGGTTGGTACTAGGCTATCGGCTCTAAGGCCTATGCAAGCCTAGCCATAACAATTCCCTGGATATTTCTTCCCACAATATTTACTTCTGTGTGCCTCTGTCTAGCAGGGTGACTGACATGATCCCCGGGGTGAATTTCCTATCTCCCATCCAATCCTCAAGGTTCCTTTTGAAGAGGGCCAATGAGGTGCTCTGCTTGACATGTATGGGCAGTCTATTCCAGAGTATGGGGAGTCTCTGGGTCAGGAACCTATCCCTCCAGCATGTTTTGTTCATTGTGATGATAAGGTTTAGATCCCAGGAGCGTGTTGCTCTGAGGGATTGGGATTTCTTTAAGTAGAGCATGTCCAACAGCTCAGGGTTTGAAATGGCCTTGTATGTCAAGCAGAGATCGCCTCTGAGTAGACGATATGCCACAGAGTATAGCTGGAGTTATTTTAGACGGTCAGCATATGGCATCTGTTTTAGGACTGTGATTCTTTTAGTGAGGTATTTCTGTGGCCTTTCCAGCTGTTGCAGATGTCTTGTGAGGTACATATCAAATGGGGCATTATACTCTATAATGGGTTTAATGAGGGATGAGTACAGTGGGACAATGACCTCCTTTTTTCTGGATGAAAAGCCCTTAGTGATGAGTTGTGCCACATAGAAGGATTTCCTGACTGTTGTGACGATGTGGTTATCGAAAGTGAGACCACTTTCCACCTGTGTCCCTAAGTTTCTCATCACACTTTTGATGTTTAGTGTCCTGCCACCTATGTGGTAATTCATGGGTACATGTTTTTTTCCAATGGGGATAACTATACATTTCTTGGCATTAAGCTTGAGCCCATGGCTCTGGCACCAGGCATCTGTTTCTGTAAGGCCCTTTTGTAGAATATCCACATCATTTGGGGATTCAATAATGGCTCCCAGTTTACAGTCATCTGCAAACTTTGTTAGCCGGAGTTGCTTAGTGTTGGCCTGTACTTCAGAGAAGTAGATGCCAAACAAGAGTGGTCCCAGGACTGAACCCTGAGCTACTCCATTTGTCACTTGTCTGGAGCTGGATTTGGAGTTGGCTACTTTTACAGTCTGGGTTCCGTCAGTAAGCCAGTTGGCAACCCATCAAGTGACGTAGGGATTTATGCCCAGCTTAGCAAGTTTATCTATGATTCCAGAGTGGGGGGTGGTGTAGAAGGCCTTGGCAAGGTCCAGATAGGCTGTGTGGACTGCCTTACCCTTGTCCACAGCTCTGGAGACTGATTCGAAGAAGTCAATCAGATTTAGGAGACAAGATCGGCCCTTCACAAACCCAAACTGGGTGGGGTCCAGAGTTTGAAGGTTGCCAATGTCTTTGTTTATAAGTTCCATGATAATGCGTTCCATGCCCTTGCAAATCAGGCTTGTCAGACTGATGGGATGGTAGTTTCCGGGATCCAAGGCAGATCCTCCCTTGTGGAGTGGGATAACTGTAGCTGTGCGCCACTCAGGGGGCACAAAGCCTGAGGTGAGGCTATGATTAAACATGACACTTAGGTGAGGTGCCAGTTCATTTTGTAGTTCAAGTAGTACACAGCCTGGAATGTCATCTGGTCCCATGGATGCTGTATTCTTAGCTTTGGAGAGTGTGGTTTCTACCTGTGTGGCCGTGATTATCGGAATTTGGCAATCTTTTGGTATTGAGACGGGCCCTTTAGAGGGTGAGAGGGGGGTGAAGTTGGCACTAAATTGATCTGCCAGGATATTGGCAATATCCTTGGGATCAGTATATTTAATGCCATTCTGTTGTAGCTTAGAGCAGATCTGAGCATTGCCATTTAGATTCTTGACATAACTGTAGAATGCCTTGTGGTTGTCTTTGGAATCTTTGGCAATTTTATTTTCGTAACTAGCTTTTGAGGATTTTATGAGGGATCTCAGCTTCTTACTGAAGCTGATGAGGGAGTTTCTTGCATCCTGGGATTTTCCTCTTTTCTGTAACAACTTCATCCTTCTGTTGTATAGTTTGTTTATAGCAGGGGACCACCAGATTGGCTTCCTTTTTTTGGAGAAGAGCATCTTGGTTCTATTTGGGATGGCACGATTCATGCACAAGTGGATGTGCTCATACAGTGCCTAAGTGTAGGATTCTGCAGTCGAACTTCCAGATCCCGTCTGCGTGGGTGTTGTGAAGTTTGTCACTTCTGATTTCAGTAGCATGAACTTGGCTTTGGAGAAGATTTTTAAGAAGGTTTCCTTACTGGGGGTGGGGGGTGGGGGTGGGATGTGGATGTCAAGGGTGATTTGCTTATGGTCAAACCTGACCAATGAGGGGGTGACCACTGGTGTGGAGCATCTATATCCCATGTTGGTAATGACCAGGTCTAGGATATTGGTGCCCCTGGTGGGACAATGGATTAGTTGATCCAGGGCATTGGAATTTATGAATTCCAAGAACCGTTGGGAAAAGGAGTTGGTACCCGAGTAGTTTTCCCAATTAATGGCAGGTTAGTTGAAATCACCCTGTATTAGGGTGTTTGGTTGTATCTTAATATTTTCCAGTATGTTTATAAAGGTGTAGTGAGAATCTTGGGGCATGGTGGGGGATCTGTAGCAAGTTACAGTTTGGATTGTAGTCTTACCTAGTGTTAGTTGCACCTGGAGAATTTCAGATGCATTGTGTTGGGCAACTAGCCTGGAGGTGTGAATATCCTTGGTGAATATGGACATTTCTCCACCTTTAGTGTTTTGGTCTTGGTTTTGTGGCCGAAAAGTGTGGTAAGAATTGTAGCCTGGTATTGCACGGGTGCTCTCTGGAGCCTTGAACCAGGTCTCAGTTACTGCACAGATATCGATGTTCTCCATTTTTAGGAGTTCCTCAAAAGAGTGCATTTTGAGGTTTAGACTTCTAGCATTGAGTAGCATTATCTTCAGATTTTGCATGCTTGTATCTGTTACAGTGGTGGTTTTATCCTTTGAACCTTGTCTAAAAAAGGCACTACAGGAGTGGCAAGAGCTTTAGCCAGTAACCTGAATCCCAGGGGTGACAGGTGCAGACTATCTCTGGCAAAGCATCGTGGTTTGTTGATCATGTCTTCCCAGGCAGACAAATACTGGATCCCCTTTGAATAACACCAAAAGCTTCGCCAATTGTTGAAGTCAATCATTTTGTCTTTCTACTGTGGTATCATTCTAGGCGAAGGCAGGATGCTACTCAGGGCTAGGGTCATACCTGCCTGGGTCACATGATCCAAGAGCTCTTCCATGTCTCTTTCCATGTAGTCCAGGGAGGTACGTCTCAAGTCATTCACTCCAGCATGGACAATGACAGAGACATATCTGTACTTGTTGTGGAGTGACATGAGTGCATGCATTATGTGGTGGATCCTGGCACCGGACAGGCAGCTGACTGTAATTTTCTCCTTGTTCAGCCTGGTTAGTGGGACATCAGTGTGCCGGACTATAGAGTCACCTATGACTAAAGTGCTGGGTACATTGTCTTGCCTTAGGGGCTGTTGTTGGGTGGCACACTGGTGTTATGAGCTATGTGTCACTTTGGTTGTGACTGGTGTTTGTTTGCGTTTCAGCTTCGGAGGTCCTTGTTGCTTGGGCAGGTTAATGTTAAGGGCCTCCGCATATGTGGGTTTAGTGTTGCTATGTGTAGGTGTTGATGGTGTGGGTTTTGAAGGGCTATGAGTTGCTTGAGGTGTAATGCAGGTGTTAACCTTCTCCTCTTGACTGTCTAGCACAATCTTGGCCAAGAGAGTTTTGCTTCCAGGTTGGCTATATAAGTGCATCTCTCGCAGGTTGTAGTGTTGGGTGGTAGGAGGAGAGGATTGTCTGTGTACATGAGGCAGTTGCCGCATTGCCCCAGTATGCCCAGATTCACCAGGTGGACAGGAGAAATCACCGGAAGCTGACCCTTGGACATGCCTGTTTAGGTGCTTTTTTGTAAAGTTTAAGAGCTGTTTTCCCTTACCTTTGCAAGGTAATTTGCAATTATAGGCTGTTTAGTGCCTATGATTAATTTCTCCTTATTGACAAGGAGAGCTGAGTGCTTGTATCAGTTTCAGGCTTCCTAGTGCTTTCCAGCAGGTTCTAGAGCAAGTGCTAGTCACAGGGGTTCAGATTTTAGTGCTACTACTGAGAAACCAGCTAGTTTTAAGGGAAAATTTGAAGAGCACACTTTCTGGCACCTGGAATAGTTTAACTGTAGCCTCGCAGTGCTGCACAATGTGAAAAATGTGCAAACACATGTTTTTAAGCCAGAAAGTTGAAAGGGATAGAAATCAGCCCAAAAAGGCAAATACAATTACAATTTCAGAATTGGAAACCACTCCTCTAGCGTTAGATAGGCAGTACAATGCTCACCAGTCCCACTGGTAGGCAGTAAGACTTCCCTCTACCAGAGCAAGGTCTGGATAGCTCTGAGCACAGAAAATAAAGTCCTGAGACAAGCAAAGCTGAGTGTGCAGTCCTAAACAGTAAATGCAATTAAAACTCTACAAAATTAGCAATTTAAAACTTTTTAAATGAAACAAGGCAAGTGCACAACTGAAAAACGATTTAAGAGGCAGTAACACAGCAGAATAAGTAGCTAGTCTACATATACAGAGAAGTCTATATATACAGAAAAGCAGCTAAAACACACAAACACTTCAGATGCAGTGCAACCCAGAGCACTTGAGTTGTAGCAATATTAAGGCAATTACAGTTATAATAAATGCTCTACAATATACTCTATATTTCCAAAATGTTTGAGAAGCACAGTCAGAACACATGGAGATTCAGGCAAAACATTTTTTTTTTTGAAAGGGAAAAAGGAGAAATAGAAGGCCTTATCAAATGTTTTCTCTGTATTAGGTAGAATGAGTTAATGACACTAGACTGGGAGGAGTGTCCCAGATCAGATTTATAGTAGGGGCAGGCAACTGCAAAGCCACCAAGTATAACAGCAAGACACCAACAGGGAGGAAGGGTGAGGACAATACTAAAGCTATTAGCCTACAGACAGTAAGCACTACCGAAAGCCACAAAATGAAAGTTTTTAAACAGATAAAGATTTGTAAAGATACAGAATGCTTTTAACTGCAAACAAATCAGTTACCCATGCAGATTACTTAATATCAATAAAATACACTCAAAAACTAAGCAACAGGCAATAAAAGTGCTATATATAAATTGCTAGAAACAATAATCAGTATAAATAATAAAAAAAACAGGATACTTATATATCTCAGCTGAGTTGTAGTCAACACCTCTCATCCACTCTGCTCAGTGTGTGTATAGACAGAAACCCTCTCAAAGTTAGAGCTTAAATACCAGAAGAGCAACTTTTTTGAATGATTTTAACAACCTTAATAATGGGCGACTTCAACTACCCCACCATTAACTAGGAAAACTACTCATGTACCAACTCCTTAACTCAACGCTTTCTGGAATTCATAAAGTCCAATGCCCTGGATCAACTTATCCACACCCGCACCAGGGGCAACAATATCCTAGACCTAGTCATTACCAACATGAGTGACCGGTGTTCCACATTTGAAGTCAACTCCTCGTTGGTCCAATCCGACCATAAGCTAATCACCCTTGATATCCACATCCCGCCCCCACACACATTAAGGAAACCACAGTAAAAAATTTCTCCAAAGCCAGCTTCATGCTTCTTAAGACAGAAGTGGTGAACTTCATGACACCCATGCAGATGGACAATACAGTTACAACTGCTAAATCCTACACAAATGCACTCTATAAGCATTTACACGAGTGCATGGATCGTGCTATCCCAAACAGAACCAAGATGCTATCCTCCAAAAAAAGGAAGCCAATCTGCTGGTCCCCTGCCATAAACAAACTTTACAACAGAAGGAAGAAACTGTTGCAAAAGAGAGTAAAATCCCATGAGTGGAGGAGCTCCCTGGTCAGCCTCAGTAAGAAGCCGAGATCCCTTATAAGATCCTCCAAAGCTAGCTATGAAAACAAAATCACCACTAATTCCAAGGACAACCACAAAGCATTCTATAGCTATGTCAAGAAACTCAATGGCAACACCCAAATCTGCTCTGAGTTACAGCACAAAGGCAAGAAAATTACAGCACCAACTGATATTGCCAACATCCTGGCAGATAGGTTCAGTGCTAACTTTACCCCCCTCTCACCCCCTAAAGGGCCCATATCTATACAGGAAGAATGCAGAGTCCCTGTTATCACAACTATGCAGGTAAAAGATGCACTCTCTAAAGCCAAAAACACAGCATCCATGGGAACGGACAACATCCCAGGCTGCGTTTTACAGGAACTTCAGAATGAACTGGCTCCCCACTTAAGCACCATGTTCAATAATAGCCTCGCATCAGGCTTTGTGCCCACTGAATAGCACACAGCAACAGTTATCCCACTCCACAAAGGGGGAGCCACCACTGATCCCGGGAACTATCAACCTATTAGCCTGACGAGCCTGGTCTGCAAGGCCATGAAACGTATCATCATGGAACTCATAAACAAAGACATTGGTAACCTCCAAATTCTGGATCCCACCCAGTTCTGGTTTGTGAAAGGCAGATCATGCCTCCTGAACCTGATCGACTTCTTTGAGGAAGTCACCAAGCCGTAGATGAGGGTAAGGTGGTTCACACAGCCTATCTTGACCTCGACAAGGCTTTCAACACCATGCCCCATTCTGGAATTATAGCTAAACTCACTAAACTAGGTATAAATCCCTACATCACAAGATGGGTTGCCAAATGGCTCACTGACAGAACCCACACTGTAAAAGTTGCAGACTCCAAGTCTGACCTCAAAGCAGTGACAAGTGGAGTACCACAGGGTTCTGTCCTGGGACCTCTCCTGTTTGGTATCTACTTCTCTGAAGTAGAGGCTAACACAGAAGGCCTCTGGCTAACGAAGTTCACAGATGACTGCAAACTAGGAGCCATAGTCAAGTCCCCAAATGATGTGGACATCCTATAGAAGGGCCTTGCTGAGACAGATCCCTGGTGTCAGAGCCATGGCCTCAAGCTCAATGCCAAAAAGTGCAGTGTCATCCCCTTTGGTAAAAACTCTGTACCCATGAACTACCACACAGGCAGCAATCTACTTAACACCGAATGCATGATAAGAGACCTTGGGACCCAGATGGACAGTAGTCTCAACTTTGATAGTTACATCGCCACAGTAGTCAGGAAGTCCTTCTACATGGCACACCTCATCATAAAAGGGTTCTCATCCAGGAAAAAAAGAGGTCATTGTTCCCCTCTGCTCGACACTCATTACATCCATTATAGAGTACAATGCCCCTTTTGGAATGTACCTCACAAGACATCTGCAGCAGCTGGAAAGACCACAGAAGTACCTCACAAACAGGATTACTGGCCTCAAACAAATGCCCTACACTGACCGCCTCAAAAAACTCCAGCTTTACTCCATAGCATATCGCCAACTCCGAGATGATCCCTGCCTAACATATAAAGCTATGTCAAACCCAGAGCTGTTGGACATGTTACACCTAAAGACATCCTAATCTCTTCGAGCTCTAGGGACCTAAACCTTGTTACCATAATAAACAGGACATGCTGGAGGGATAGATTCCTGTCCCAGAGACTTCCCATACTCTATATCTAGCAAAGTTCTTCATTAGCACTCTTCAAGAAAAATCTTGATGAGTGGATGGGAAATAGGAAATATACCCCGGGGATCACGTCTGTGCTCGACAGTGGCACAGAAAAATAACTTTCTTGGGTGGTGTAAGCTAGGGAACCTTGTTGGCTAGGCTTATGTAGGCCCTTGGGCCGATAGCCTAGCACCTACCTATGAACCTATGAGCCTATAAGGTTGCCTGATACATATAATCTTTTTTTAGTGTGGGAGTGGGGTGCTTTCATTTTTAGCACAATCTAAATGGATAATAGTTATTTTCCCAATCTTTATTCTAAATGATATTGGTGACAAAATATTTTCTTCCCATTTCAGAATTATTTGTTCAAGCAAAGGCAAAACTTCTTTTGTTTCCTCATCTTTCAAAGATCTTTTCCCTGGAAACTGATCATCAACAAAGATCATTCTATATGTTGAAAGGAAAAATCAGACACCTTTAATAGTTAAAAACTTGAATGCGTGAGTCATATTTCAGTGAAGCTGCAAAATGTACAGGCTCAAACAGGACAGAACAGGCTGTCAGAAGAACTATATCATGAGGTGAACAGTTCATTGTACATCTCTAAATCATCCATACCATCTAATGACAGCCTCTAGTGCTACAGAAACATAATGTAACGTAGGAATACACAAGTGCGATACTTCAGAGACCAAGCTAGACTTGATGGAAATTAAAACTATTTATCACTGTTGGCCTTAGATGGCTACTTACTGAGATCATGAGGTGAAAACACCTGTCAGTAATGCAGGAAAAATGTGTTTTTCATTGCCAAATCTGATATCTTATAGTGTCATATCCTGTCAGGTACAATGTCCAACCTGGTTTAACTATGAAATAGGTAAATTGGTTTTGAGCCTGAGCAATTGTTGTGGTCTACTGCCCAGCTTTTTCTATTATTGTTTATGGAATATTGCAAGTGTTTCTGATACATGAAAGAGTATAGCATTACTTGGCTTGCTTTCACTTTTACAGTGTGCTGTTCATTACCAAAGAGGTTTTCACTCTTTTAAAGCCCTCCTGTAGGAACTTTATAAATGTATATTTAATGGAGCCTGGGTATAATCAGCATGCACTGTAACAACATTTATTACCATTTTATTACTAAAACATCAAAGCATATTAGCACCATGGACAAATGGTGCATAAATTAAGGCACCAGACACTGTTGTTTGTGTGTTTAGAGTTGTTCTTTCTTTCCTTCATTAGCAAGGCCTTGAAGACTTCAAAGACATTTACACATTTTGAGGATCATCTGTAGCAAAAAAGCTGAGGATAGTGGGATCCATGAAGAGGAGGACTGCTGACAAAGGATGCAATAAGAAACAAAAATAAAGTAAATGAGAGAGAGAGAGAGAGAGAAAGAGAGAGACAGAAGAACTTGTTGTACATTGAATAGTTGTCTAAAAGGATAAGATTCAAGCATGATCAGCAAGTTACTTTTTACTTTTACCATGAACATATGTTTATATATATATATATGTGTGTGTGTGTGTGTGTGTGTGTGTGTGTGTGTGTGTGTGTGTGTGTGTGTTTACAATGCCAACTAGAAAACGGCAACTTTACCAGCATCGATATGTTACTACTTATGCATCATTCAACAGTCTCAGCACATGCTAAATTAAAAATAAAATTATCCCCTTTCCTTGCTAATTATATATACTAACTTCAAGACTGCATAATATTGGGGAAAGGACATATTTCCCAATCCTCAAGAACTGTGCCATCAGAATTCACAATATAAATAGAAACACTAAAAATAGATGGAAGAGAAGAACGTGCACTGAGTAAATTCCACAAAACACACAAAAACCAACTCCAGCAACTCCTAGAAATAAAAGTCCAATGGTTTACTGAAACAAATGGATTCTTTAGAATGTGTTTTCACTGATAAAATGGCTTTTTCAAAGTTTTAAGACCAGCTGAACAAACCGTAGCATTTTAAAGCAGTGTCATATCATATGATTAAAGTCAAAGGCTACAGCAAGAAAAACATTTTTTCTCTCTTTCTGCCTTAACGAATCTCATAACAATACATGCATATGGACACTTAGAAAATACTTAAACCATTTTGAACCCAATATAAACAATAAAAGTTAAACTTTTTTTTTTACCTTTTTTTATTTCCTAAATTAACCATATGGTAGGGAATGCAACTGGAACCTTATATTTTTCAGTGGGTTTAAAATATATTAATAAGCTACAGCAAGGAAAAAAAGTTTTCTTTTCATAAAGAACCCTGTTGCAAAGCATGTTCATGCAACCTTATACATACATACACACACACACACACACACACACACACACACATATATATATATATATATATATATATATAGTCATATGTGCATTTATATATATTAAGAAGTGAGTCCAGATAAATCAGGGGTATTTCTTTTTGTATTTACCATGATTATACACACCACGCTAGGCACTGGCGAGATTAACGGCTTGACCAAAGAATAATGTATGTCCTGGTAAAATGAATATCTTCGGCCCTTTAGTACTATAGCACACAACACAACTGAGTGTTGGCAGCAAGGTAGAATATACCCTCTACATGAATTTGTAGTCACCCTTTCTCTAAGACAAGGAACTATACCTCCAAAATGAAGAGTGTTGAGAAAAGATATTACAGATGTTAACTACTTGAAGTATATAGGATGGAGAAATAAAAGACAATACAGAACCAGAATATGTGCTTTCTCCATTCCTAGAAAGAAATGTGACATGAATAAGGTTTCAAATTGCAGCTATGTATTCAAAAAGTTGAATAAAACATCAGTGAACTTAGAAAAGCAGAAATGACACTATTTGCCTTAAATGGTAGTCTCTTCCTCCATCTGTCAGTTCCACTTTTGCTATATACACCCTTTTTGGTTTTAATAAGCAAACTAATTAAATATTCCTAACTGATCTGAAAATAAAAAAACTCATTAACAGCTTATGTGTGATGGGTCTAATTAAACCATGAGCTCCCCTAAGGACAGCACTGTCTGAGTAGACAATGTACATTTTATGATTTCTCAACTCCAAGTCAGGTAATGAGAAACTTTCTATTTCTGGCCTGTGTGTACATTTCATTTTGTGTAATATTAGATCAACTTATAGATTCTGGAACAGCGGGGACATATATGCTTTTCTCTATTATGGTTAACAAGCATAATCTTTATCTTAATCCTGAAACACTTTCATTACAACAGTACATTGAAACCTGCCTGATGCCACAAAAACAATTCCTATGTAAAAGCATATAGTATAGCTAATCTGTAGCGTAACAAATTGTGTAAGGAATTATTACCACATTAGCTTTCAAAATGTATACATGGTAACTACTCATTTGATTGATGGTAAAGGCTTTGGTATTACAGATAGAAGCATGGAGAATAGTCATATGATCCTTAAAAAAGAGCTTCGACAGAACTCATTATCACTGATGAAAAAGTTGAGATTTTTACATTTTACAGCAAGTTTGTTCTAAATATAATGTCATAGCCCTGGCAGAAAGAGAACCCCTTTGATTAGCATGCTAATTTGCATGGTTGTAGTTACACCTTATATTCTAGCCAGGCCAAAGTTCATATGACTCTTGAAAGGTAGGGCTGAAATGATCAAAGACTGAGAATAATAACTTAACTGAAGTTGGAATTAGCAATATTAGAAGGCAATACTAGTGACTACCATTAGAAAGTGTGTAATTTTGCTCCTAATTGTTAATTATATAATAAAACATTATTTTAAAAAATGTGCATGCTCATGACATTTAGCATTCTCCAAAGAAGAAAGTCTCATTGCTGAACAAGACTTCAGCAGCCAAAATGATGAGATGATACCACTACAAAATGAAAACACAAGTTGCCTGCTTAGAAAAAGCCTCACTCTTACATCAGTGTTGTCCTCTTTTTGTTCTGTCAATATTGCAAACTAATGATGCAAACAAAACAAGAAGAGGAAGACATGAATGTATACCAGGAAGTGTTAACAAAAGTGAGCACCTTCTGGGTCTGATCTCCTGTATTCCACTGATTTACTGTGCAGGCTTGGGAACTTAAATACCATATGCAATGCACAGTATAGCATTAGCTGACCCAAGCGCAGAAGAACAGAAGAAGACTCGAGTGCCATCCCACTATGGCATTATTTAAAAAAGGCAAGTGATTCCTTTATTACATAATCCCATTGTATAATAGCAATAACCAATGTTATGTGTGGGTAATGCAAGACTTAACAAAGACTGCTTTTATGTGATTGCTCATACTTTGTTCTTATGACCAGACATACCAACAGTGAGTATATCTTGCATTACTCATGCCCAGTAATGAATTATTGCTGAAAAAGGACTTCAAATTTCATTTTGCTGTTTTAGTTTTGTGAGAGCATACATCAGAACTGTGACACCTCTTTAGCCAGTTTGTTGTATAAGGCCTTGCATAGAACACTATGTTTTGTTTTCCTAGTTTATGGTTACACAAAAAGGATTATGGTAAATATAGTAAAGAATGTGGGATAGGCTTTCACTAATTAGAATAACTTAACCAGACAAAGCAGTGCTTTGTGCGGTACCCTTCACTATCCCATGATTTTCTGGCTGCAAAGTAGAGGGTTTGAAAGTCTAATGATCTGCAGAAAACAATCATGCTGACACTTAACATGCTATGATTTAGACATTTCCAATAAAGCAGGAGAAAGGTGCAGATGGCTGTCCATGTTACTTAAAATTATAAAGATAAGAAAATATATTTAAAAAAAAAAAATATATATATATATATATATATATATATATATATATATATATATATATATATATGGGATCCATACAGATTCCCAAACGGCAACATCACAGAAAGAGATTCAGCTGGGCATACTTGCGCGAAAGTGCTTTTCACCGAAGAAGCACTTTCGCATAAGTATGCCTGTTGCGGAGGTTGTACTATGGTGTGGATAAGGGAAAGTTCCCTTTTCCCCACTGTAGTGCGACCTCGGAGTGAGAATATTAAAGTAGGGGGGTGTGGGGGGCTGTTGGAGGTGCAGGGGGGTTTGACCCCCTGCAAAAACGTAAATTTAATGTTTTATATATATATATATATATATATATATATATATATATATATATATATATATTAGAAAGAATCACCACCAAGACATTAGACAATACATTTTGGCATTAGTACCTGAAACCCACAATTACCTTATCCATGTAAATTCAATCTTCTGCTATCTTACACATTTCAATGAGTGGAACACTTGGACACTGACACACACATAGATAGTTTAGAGCTGCTATAAACCAATAGTATGTCTCTGCAATGTGGGAGGAAACTAGTTTATTCAGGCTAACCAGTATATGCCTGTGAAATTGGAGGTAATTGGTTTACTTAGAAAAAACATATATTGAGCAAACAGAAAACTTGCACACTCCACACAGACCAGAGGTCAGGTTTATATACAACTTCTCATACATAGCTGCCTTATATGGATTATGCACAACTCTTCTTGTGTTTCAAATCTATATAACTCTAATATTTTTACTTTTATTAGCTGTCCTGGTGCACAAAAGTATAATTCCCTGGCTGCATGGTTCTAGAGTTAGCTTGGAAGGATGGGAGAAAATACTTTAGATCTCCCATTGAGTGGGGAGGGGAAGAGTATAGGCCACTGTGTGACTGCTACCAACTTGTTGCCAAGTACAGGTTAGATTAGGTACAAACTCATATGTCACCCAGTGGGTAGCCAACTGGCTCACAGACAGGACCCAGGAAGTTAGAATTGGGAAGTCCACCTCTTCAAAGGGGCCAATCACAACTGGAGTCCCTCAGGGATCAATCCTTGGACTGCTCCTTTTGGCATTTACTTCTCTGAAATCAAGGCCAATATCCATGGTCTCTGGCAGACTAAATTAGCAGATGATTGTAAATTAGGAGCTGTCATTGAATCCCACACTGACACAAATGTTCTCCAGGAGAGGCTGACACAGACAAACAAATGGTGTCAGAGTCATGGACTAAAACTAAATGCCAAGAAATGCATAATAGTATCCTATGGGAAGTCACTCTCCCTTGGTAACTATCATATTGACAACACACCCCTTAGAGTTGACCCAGTAGTCAGGACTTAGGGACAGACATAGATAGTAATCTAGCCTTTGACCATCACATGTCTACAGTAGTGAGGAAATCATTCTATGTTGAGCAACTTATAAACAAAGGTATGGCATCTAAATCTGAGGAAGTCATTGTTCTGCTGTATTCAGCATTCATCAGAGCTATCATTGAGTACAATGCCCCCTTTGGTATGTATCTAACCAGGCATATCCAACAAATGGAACATCCACAGAGGTTCCTCACTAAAAGAATACAGGCCACAAGTAAAATGTCCTATGCAGACTGCCTCAAGGCTCTTTCCCTGTATTCTGTCTCCTACAGGCTTTTGAGGGAAGATCCATGCCTAACATACAGGTCATTGATAGACCCCTCTCTAATGGACCTCCTGCATATCCACCAAAAAACACCACCAGAATTACCCATTCTAAAGACTTAAACCATGCCTGTGATATAAATAGGACCTGCTGGAGATACAGGTATGTATCCCAGAGATTATCCCATCTCTGCAACAGGCTGCACATCCATGTGAAGCAGAGTTCCTCCCTAACCCAATTCAAGTGCAAATTGGACAACCGGATGGGAAGCAGGAAATCCATCCCTGGTTTGGCACCTCTGTCTCTAATGGACACAGGCAACCTGTATATGGTTCATCTCTCAGGCCCTAACTTGTAAATGTTTCATCTCCCAAGTCCCTGCTTTACTTATCAAGGGTATCAGAACTTGTCATAGATTTGGGATGCATGGCTAGGCTTAAAAAGACCCTTGTGGTCATTAGCCTAGTAAACACCTATGAACCCATGAACCAGATAGTGTCATAGTAGACTGGGGCCCTGAGTGAGTGCTATGCTTAAAGTAGTATATAAGCTCTAGCTGACAGAATCCTTGTCCATGTGAAAATACTTACATGTGGAAGCTCAGCACTGTATACATCCTGTGCCTGTAAAGCAGTGAGGGGTACAGATTAGGATAGCACAAAAAATCTTCAGATAGTCACTGCGGATAATGCTACACAGTGGCACCATGTAGTTCTACCCTGGAAAGAATGAGATCTAATCTCAGACTGTCCACCCCCCCCCCTCCCATGCACTGTCGGAGAGTTAAACCGGAACTTCAGGTTGAGAGAATAAAGGGAGCTCTAGTCATCTAACCGATGGTCAGATCAGTACTGATGAAAACGAAATGTCTTCTGCTCTGAGTTTGAAAGTTACGTTTATATGTGCCCTGCCCCGCTCCCTTGTAACTCCTGAACTGTTGCAGGTATTGAACAATGTCTGAGTTTCTCATTTTGTAGAAAAAAATCCTTGTTGCACTTACTTGGCAATTATCAATTATTATACTGGGTTAGTGACGATGCTTCCTGTGGTAACAGTGCAGAGTTTGAAGCATTTTCCCCTTCTTTGTAATTATTTTTTTCTATGTTTGTTTTCTTCTCATGAACTCCCTGGTGCATAGTGGTAGGCACAGAGGGCTAATATCTTCTGCAAGTCATAGGGGGTGCAGGGTTTTAATCTTTTTAATACTGTTAAGCCACAGCATTTATACGATCATTGGTGTCTATTAGTCCTCACTGCCCATGTCTTTTACAAGTGCTATTAAGGCACAATAGCTCTCCCTGGTGTTTATTGCTTCCCCATCGATGTCTTGCTTAACTGCTATTATGGCAGAAATTCAGAGTCCTCCCTGGCGTCTAGTGTTTCCACTACTAATGTCTTGCTTAAGTGATGTAACGGCACAAATTCAGAGCTTTTCTTCATGTCTAGTGGTCCTCCCCCTACCAGCAACTTCAGAGAACTCTCTGATGATTACCGGCACCCTCAGACCCTTTGTGCAGTTAAGGCATGGTGTTTCTTTTCTGTATCCATGAAAACTATGCTGATGCAAACTGTACTTTCGCCTTGGTAATACATTCATAGGTCCTACCTACTTCTCTGTGAAGTGGTGTTTCTTAAAGGCCAAGTGGAACAAACCTCATTACAGTTGCAGCCTATGTCACCTTCTCATACCCTTGGTTCTTTCTCTTCAATCCACATCTCCCTTATACCACCTGACAATAGCATAAAATCTGCTATTTGTATGTTTTTCTTTAGGGTTTAAATAACCAGATTTTTATGTTTATCCTCTCACCACTTCCTCTGTAACATTTTAGCTACTGCTACATGTTTTGTATCTGCCTAATATCCCAACATTTGCAAGGCCATCAGAAATTAACAAAGTACTCCAGCATTGACTCTACCTGGCCAATTTAAGAGACAAATGATCTGATCATCTATGGAATCTGCTGTAAGCTTTGCAGTATCCTGTTGGTCTTTTCTGCTGTGCTTTCACCATGCATGATTTAGAATAGATATCATTGGTGAGTGAGTTTAATAACTCTTTTTATGCACCTAGACCTAGGGAATAACTGAAAGGACACACAGGAGTTTTCAGGTAAGGAAGCATATACTTTAGTGTAATGGCAGCAACTGCCTATGAAAGAGAAAATCATGTGACATCCCACATGACCTAGCAATTTAAGATTCTTAAAGATACTGTACACTATGTGCATATTGCTACCCTTAAGCTTAAAACTTAATGCTTATATGTATGTTTGTGTGTGTGTGTGTGTGTGTGTGTGTGTGTGTGTGTGTGTGTGTGTGTGTGTGTGTGTGTGTGTGTGTGTGTGTGCATGCACACGCGTGTGTGTGTATATATGTACAGGTATATGTAAAATAATCAGTGCTACAAACCTTGCAGCACAGACTATCAACAAATAGTGATTGGAAATCAAAATTAAGACAGTTCAAAATGTTTGCTTAAAAACAAACTTGGAGCATGCAGTCAAGAAATACTGTTTTTTATTTTTTTTGTAAGGGGACAAGTCCTGCTCCCCTGCAAGCCCACACCTCATGCATTTTGTATATACTCAATACAACTCAGTGGCTCAATGACTGTATGAATCATGGTCTTAGTGAGTGCAATAAATATTTTGTTTAGTTATTTGAATTTAACTGGAGCTGCGCACTGATTACACTGGACAGTTTCAGTCTCAGCACAGAAACTACCCTGGAAACAGTTTCTGTAACAGACACTTATTGTCTCTGCCAGCAATTTGCCCCCCAGTATATTGCTTCTGCACCTGCACGTTGTGAATTTGCATAATTGTACCCATTATTTAACATGGAATTTTCTACATGTTAGGGTGCTGCCCTGAAACAGCCTAAAATAATGCACTATACTGTCTATTTTTTCATAAATGCAAAATGGTGTAACCTGACACAGTGGTTTCATTTTGTATCTGGAATAAGTCATTAATAAAGCTTTTGCCTCAGACAGTGAATTTTTCAAGCCAAGTGTCTAAATTTGCTTTCGGTTAAGATGCTACATTCAGCTCCCTACCAACAAGAGTCTCAACAAGCAAATTAATAGCAATTACAGAGAAGTCATTTTCTGCCTTATGTGGGTCAGTTTGAGAATTAGTCACATCAGGGTTTGCACAGGCATTAACTGGTTGCATTAGTCACTTACAAAGCAGTTGTATTATCTTTCTTTCCAGACTTGCACATCTAAGTAGTGGTCCACACTTCATACCCTCTCTCTCTCTCTCTCTCTCTCTCTCCCCCCTCTCTCTCTCTCTGTCATCAGGTAGACATGACTTTTTGTAATGCTTATATCTACCCTTGAACAATACGACACTTACTTAGGTGAACAATTCTCAATTCTAACTAACTGCACCATTTAGTCTTACATTACAGTCTGCATTGAGTACTATATTTCCTACCAACAAAGTTTAGCTTGATTTTTAAATGTACACTTGTCTATGTCTTCTGCAAGCTCGTTAATTTACTGCTACTCAAAATACATTCACAGCTTTTCTAGTGCCAAGTGAGTCTGACAAACGTACTTCTTAATCTGTCATCTTCTGTATCTGTGGTAAAGAGGTAAAGCACACAGGCAATTTTTGGCTGATGGAGTAAAGAATATGTCTCTGCAACTGGGTAATACTGATGACAGAGATGAAGCAAAGAAAAACAGACAAGTGTTGTAAATCAAAGATCAAGAAGCAGTGTACAAAGTGAAAAGAGGAGTTTGTCAGGATCAGATGGACAGCCGTTTAAAAAACAAAGACTCGTGGTATGAATAAGAATTAATACCAGTGCTACTAATGACAGGTATGACATTATGGACAAGGATATATTACTACTAGGTTTAAGAGAAATGAGAAATTTGATACATTTGTGGCCAGAAGACTTCGTGAAGTAACTTTTGAAACCCTTTTAATGAGTGAAATAGAAAAAAAGAAATACCATATCACCTTGGAACAACTTTATTTTTCAGAACTTTGGCCTGCAGTTAAAAAGAGAACTGACTGTGCAGTTCAGAACTTCAGAAATGGAGGAATTTGAACTTAAAACAAATTTTGTGACAAAAAGTGCATGGCGCAAAGGAAATGTATAGGCAGTAGGATGGGAAGCATGGGTTACACTGGTTAGGCATTACCCAAAATTATAGCATATTTCAAATAGTATAAAAGTGAATGGGAAAGCAGCAACTGTAAGGTATTGGGGACAACTAAAGGCCTGCTTCTATTGTGAGGATGAATAACATTTGGTTAGGGAATGTACAAAAAAAAAGATATAGGCAATGTGAGAAGCAAGGCCATACTAATAGGAATTCTAAACGTTTTTGCAGGAAATGTGATGAGCCTCACTATTTTTGATTTGAATGTCCAGCCGTGGAAAAGAGAAAGTGTACATGAAAAAGAAATTGGCGGGGGGTATGTAAAAATCAATACTCAAGAAGAAAGTGAAATGGTTGATGCAAGTGATGAAGAAAGTGATATAAATATAACTGAAGGTAAAGAAAAAATGCAAGAGGAAGGAGTAATAGATGAGATACAGATATAAGCAGAAAAAAACTCTGATGGGCTGGAAAGTGAAAAAGGTAAGGTGTTGACTCAAGGAGAAGAACAAGAGTAGAAATGATTGAAATCTATTGGGGAAAGGTGAAAAGGAGAAAGATAAAGACAAGAGCAGAAGAAAAAAGATGCAAAAAAAAGGTAAAGGAATGATTTAGGCATTTTGGAACCAAATGTGAGCTGTATAAGATAGAAAGTGCAGGATTTAGTAGTTGTTGAATGGTGCAAGAAGAAAAAGATGGATTTGTTACCATGGGTGCCGGAACCATAGAGCCTGGGGGAGGGGGAGCCCCCCCCACTTTTACACTTGCAAGACCTGTCGGGAAAAATTAATGAAGTGGAGTTTTCACGCTAATGTGGATTCGTGTGATGAAGTTAAACTAAGTAAACTAGCTGTTCTTGTTGTCTTATTGCTCTGTGTTACAGAAGTTATGCTGCCGCTGTTCCATTGGTGCTGCCAGAACCAGAGTCATACCGGTAAGGAGAGTTGCTCCCCTGTGTGTGTGTGTATATATATAAATGCCCCAGTTAGGTATAGCCAGTGGTAAGTGTTACTCAGGCTCAAACAAGAGCCTGAATTCTCTACCAATACCATCACTTGTGATTTAAGGAGTTGAGTCCATAGCTCTCCACTCTCCAGATTTTCACAGAATATTTGGCTCATACTTTTGGTCTGTCCCTCTTAAAATTTGTGGTTTTCTGGCAACTCAGTGAGAACTGAATTCAGTAAACAATGATAGCCCTTTAAGTTTCAGTCTTCCTATCTTTCAGGAAACACATGACAACACAAAACACTTTATTTTAGCAACTTTCTAAGATAATACAAGCAATATTTAAAATGTATCCCTGATTTTGGGCCTTTGCCCCTCCCATATAAATTTTGGCTTTTTCCAGATTTCTTGTGCTGCAAAGTTGAGAGATTTAGTTGAGTGTCAAGTGGATTTTACAAGGAGCTGAGAGCTTCGGGGGAAGAGAAGTTTAGTGCTACTTATGCTAAGTTGCTTGTATTGTTAGTAGCACAGCAGGTAGTATACTTGCTTTTGATGCAGAAGGCTGTGGGTTCTACTCCCATAGTATGCAGATGGATCACTGATACTACACTGTGTTGTACATTAAAGGTAGTGGATGCTACAGCTTTCTCCTTTGGAGGAGGTACCTAGTAATTATGAGCCTGTCATCAGTTTGCCATCCGTTCTCCATTCCAAAATTACTAGCTTCTCATTTTTTAATGTAGCATAGGCAATTTATTCTTCAAGGGCAACAGGCACTTTATTTGTAGATGAAACAATGAAATATAAAGTTGTTTGCTAGCAGCAACCTCTTCATTAGTTACAGATCCCTTTAATGTGGAAGTATTTAGATGACTTACTTCTGCAGAGATTTTGCATACTTACTGATATTGGTGGATTGTAATGACAGAAGTTTGAGTGGCCTTTTATGGTTGAAATTTTCTGAAATGGGTAGTTTTTTCATTACTGGTTCATACATTTTATTTCATTGCTTACTAGAAGACTGTTCCAAACTACAAATTTAAAACACATTCCAACAAGTGATGTTGTATTATACAAAGAATATAATTTAATATAATCATGTTAATACAACCAGGACGGTGAATCAAAGAACACAAACATATATGCTTGCTCACAGGATGCAGGAGATCAAAATAGGGAAAGAGACCAGTCACCAATGGAGTCCCTCAGGGTTCGGTGCTGAGACTTTCTCTGTTTGGCATATACATCTCAAAAGTAAAAGGAAATACCGAAGGGCTTTGGCCGACTAAGTTTGACATGACTACAAACTAGGAGCAGTTATTGAATCCCCAAATGACTTAACCATCATGCAGGAATGTGTGTGCCAAACAATAGCTGGTGCCAGAATCATGAATTGAAACTAAACTCCAAGAAATACATTATCATATCCTTTTGGAATTCCAATCCAGGGAACTGCCAAATTTACAATGCCCCCTGAGAAATGACCCAGTTGTTTGTCATTTGGGAACTTGTGTGTACAGTGACCTAATTTCTGACCAACATGTGCCCACAGTCATAAGAAAGTCTTTCTATATTGCACAGCTTATAATCAAATTGATTGTGACTAGATTTAGAAATGTTAGTTCCCCCTTTACAAAGCCCTCATTAGGTCAGTCATTTTGTATAATGCCCACTTTGGCATGTATCTGTCCAGACCCATGCAACAATTGGAATACCCACAGAGATACCTTGCTAAAGGGATACAAGTCTTAAACAACAGGTCTTTCATGGACCAACTCAAAGATTTATCACTATACTCAGTATCCTACAGAGTGCTTAGAGGTGACATGTCTGGCATACAAGGCATCCTCCAGCCTAATACAGATAGACCTACTGAACATCAGCAAGTCAAATGGCATCAGAAATACTCAGTCCAGGTATCTAAACTGAATGTTGTGGAGAGATGGATATATATCACAGAGGCTACGCTATTGTTCAAGAAGATACTATCCATTCAAGTAAAACAAAGCTCATCCCTGTCCATATTCAAATGCAACTTGGATCTAAGGATGAGTAATAGAAAATGTACTCCAGGATGGCCCTCGTACCATTAATGGATAGAGGCAGCTCCTAAATGCTGCATCCCTTACATGGGTCCCCTCAAATTATCTATAGTATGATCACATTTATTCTCACTAGGGCTAATATACAATTATCAGCCATGGGATTGGTAAAACCAACCAGGAAATGTTAATTCAAGCACCAAAAGGGAAATTGGTTAAGCTTAAAATGTCCTCCAGGTAAACTTATGTTGTGGTAGTAAATAGTTTTAAAAAATTGTCCTTTTGTCCTTTTTGGATCATAGTGCCCATCTCACCCCCCCCCCCCAGTCTTCAACAGCTTCTGACACCTATGTTTGTTACTTTTACTGGATACAAGATGTGTTCAAAATCAAATGGGGAAAAATATTATATGGTCAGTAGGATATGAAACATGTTCTGGGTTAGAGATGCTAATAAGAAGAGATAAAGTAAAGTACTGCATTTGACAATTGCGATACCAGGAAGGGTTGTGATATGTGACTTGAGAAAAATGGAAATTGTGTGAAAGTAATAGTAATACGAGTATACACACATGCCAGAAAGAACAAATGTATGGGATAGTAAATTTGTCAGTAGTAATGATTGTGGACTTTAACTGTAAGGTAAGAAAAGAAAAAGGAAAAATAAAGCAAGATGTAAAGGTGACAGAAGAATTGAAATGGTGTGAAATGTTGAAGCTAAGAAAAAGCAGGCAGAGAGTGTAAGCACAAAAAAAGAATTTTACAACAGAGACCGATTATGAGCCAGATTCAAAAAAGCCTACACTTAGGTTACACTTGTGTACATTGTTCACAGTGAACAAACAACACAGACATACTGCACACTTTCTTCCTCCTAATTTTTGTTTTCCTACTGCTATTTCTGCTGCTTTAAGTACTGACAGGGATTCATAAAGGTTACCACAACGTGTAGACTACATGTACACTTAGAATTTTACTGAATACATATCATGTACACTTAGTGTAGGCTTTATTCAATCTGCCCCTATGTTATTTATTCTGGGACATGAAGTCTCAGGTGGAATAGAAGGTGAAGATTTTTTTATCATAGATCAATATTGGTTGTGTTAGGTGATAATGAAATAAAAGAAGGTAAATGGATAAATGGTTAATACAGATATAAGTAAAATGAAAGAAAGAAATGAAACAGGATGGTAGTAGATTATTGAAGGAACAAATGACAATGACAGTATTTTAAGAAAACTGGGCAAGAAAATTAGGCAAAATGTGGATAGTGTTTAAAGAAAAATATAAAAAAATGGTTTTGGAAAATAGAGAAAACTTAAAAAAGTCAAACTGAATACAAAATACACTGACTGATTTTGAGAAAGGAATGGAAGGAGGAAGAAGCAGAACAAGAGAAACAGAAAATACATTATATGAGAAAAATAAAGAACAATTAAGACAATATTGTATAGACAGAGATATATTTAAAGGAAAGAAAGAAGAACGTATTTTTTTAGGAAAGGAGGTAAAAAGAAGGGAGGGTAAGGTGGGGGGAATGGGTAGATGAGGCTCGGGTAGTAAAATGTAATCAACAAATGTAAACCAAAAGAAATTATGGAGATGGAAGAAAATTTGTATAAGTAGCATGAAATGGGGACATGGAAAGTAAAGAAAACATTTGATAGGATTAAAATGCAAATTAGATGACAGAAGTAAATTAAACTGAAATAACTGGAAGGAGTTATAAAAGAAGGGAAGGAAGAATCAGCACCTAGCTTAGATGGGTTAAGTCATGGATATTATAAAATTGATGAATGTAAGGGAAAAAGAGCTATTTGTTGAAATGCTGAATGACTGTTTAAAGAAAGGGATAAAAGGTGAAATATATAAAATATATATTCTAAGGCAATACAGTTTGTATGGAACAAAGATGGCAAACATATGATGAATTGGAGGCCAGTATCAATGGATAATACTGATTATACAATCTTTATGAAAATTATGCAAAACAGAATGGAAACTGTTGGAAGAAGTAAGAGGAGAAGGGCATATGGAGCAATGGAAAATGTTTTTTAACCATAAAAGAAGTAATAGATGTTAGATATAAAGTTGGTTGCATGTGATGCGGCATAAGCTTTTCTCATAGTGAATCATATGGCAATGTATGATATTTTAGTTGGTTATGCACTTGGAAGTAAAGTAATAAAAGTATTAAACAAGTGTTATGAGATGTCTTGGTTAAAAGCTATAGTAAATGGTTGTTTAGGAAAAAAATAACAATGGAAAAAGGTGAGAACTGGGGTGCCTAATGAGTATGTCCTTATTTGTGCTAGTAATGAATGCAATAATACAAATGCATTGGTGAACTGAGGGAAGCAGGATGGGGAATGGAAAAAGATGAAAATAATATTGGTGTTTCTTTCCTATGCAGATGATTTAGTTATTTAACAAACAATATAGTGAGGGGGGCAGCTGCAGTGGTGCAGCGGTTAGCGTTGCCACCTCACAGCAAGAGGTTCTCTGGTTTGATCCTCGGCTGGGGTGCCTTCTGTGCAGAGTCTACATGTCCTCCCTGTGGTTGTGTGGGTTTCCTCCGGGTGCTCCGGTATCCTCCCACATCCCAAAGATATGCTGTAGGTGGAATGGATACTCTAAATTGGCCCTAGGTGTGAGTGCGTGTGTGTGTGCCTTCTGTGGAAGGTTGGCCACCGGGCTGGCAACTCGACACTGTAAAACACCACTGCCAATCATGAGCAGACAGATGATTTGCTGCGTCGACCCCTAACCCCCTAACTGGGAAAAGCCAAATGAAGAAGAAGAAGAAGAATAGTATGGATGAGGGAAACTGTGACAAGGTTGCTATGGGGTTAAGTAAACCTGGATTAATGGTTAAATAGATAAAAAAAGAAAGAGTTTATTGAAGTAAAGAAGATAAATGGAATGTATTTTACCTGAAATGGGATAAGCATATTAGGAATCAGACTTCTTTAAAGTAGGAAAATATCAGAACAATGACTGGATATTCCAAATGAAATAAAGAGGCTAGTTACTTGGTGGAAAACTTTCTATTTATCCTTTAAAATAAGGTACATGTATCAACTATGTATATACTGGATATTAGGGGACTGTAAATATGTTTCCTGGAAAAATATAGAAGATAATTGTTGGAGGTTTTCTTCAGTTTTATTTGAGGATCAATACTCAGTGCAGTTAGATGGGGAATTGTATGTAATAAAAATAACAGCAATGTTTAAATTTAAAAAATCCACTTCTATATTTGGTGACTATGCACCTTTTTGCATATTACAAAATAAAAAAGGTAAGGAAAGTAGTCTGATACAGAAAGTAATGTATGTGTGATATGGAGAGATGGAAAAATGAAAAGGGAAAGAAAAGAAAAAGTAAAAGAGAGAAGATAAAAAATTAATATCATAATACGAATCTATAGAAAATAAAAATGGATGAGGTTAAAAAGGAAATAAAGGAACTGCATAACATGATAATGAAGAAATGTTATTTAATATATACCTGTGGAAAGATAATAGTGATGAGGTTGAAAAAGCAATACAAATAGATGGGAAATAATTTTTATGAGGCTGTATGAAAATGGAGTTTTTGGAGATTGTTAGCTAAACGGTCTGTAAAACATAGTAAGAAATATAAAGCAAAGGAGGAGAGAAAATGTAAAGATGGGAATGAAGAAGAAACAAGAAAGCATTATTTATGGAATGTAAAAAGAATGACTTTTTTGGGAAAAATAAAAATGAGTACATGTAAGAAGGTTTTTAAATACAGCATTGCTATAACATTGCCTGGAAAATATAAAAAGGAAAAATGTGAAGTTGACAAATAGGTTAAGATATTGGTGGTAACGGCATGGGTGTTGTGAAAAAGAAGATGTTCTAAATTGTTGCATAATAAAAATAAGAACAATGAAGACAAGCCGAAATAAAAAGATTGTTGTGAGGAAAATGATGGGGATAGAATGAAAGATATTAAAGTTTATGAAACTGAACAGTTAAGATAGAGAAAATATTGTAAATGTACATATTTTAAGTATTTTAGAAATGAATAAAACAGGTATAACATACTAAGATATATATATATATATATATATATATATATATATATATATATATATATATATAAAACAACCACTACTGTTTTCCTGTTTTCAGTAAGTGTCATGGGAAAGAAAGGAGAGCAACAGGCTTGTAATTGTCTTCATTTTAATCACTTTTGCACAGTGGAGCAGTTCCAATCATTTCTTCAAAAATAGATTGTCAATTAGAGAAAATACAAATCTTCCAGTGGTTCAGATAAGCACTAATGCTCACACTCTCACCGGAATAGGAGGCATTGCAGAAAGACCTTATACCTTATCTTACCAGACTTCCTGGAGTTTCTTTCCCACTTACTCCTTTGTCATTTTTTATCTGCCAGTTTGTTCTCATCCATATTTCCTCTACCATTTTATTGTGGAACTCTTCTATGTAAATACGGATGGAAAGAAGCTATTAAGCATTTCTGTCTGGTTAGTACCACTTTTCAGCTTCTCTATCCATCATTTTTAGGCAGTGCAGTATCCTGCTAATTCCCTAGACATGAACCAATGTGTCTAAGGAAATTACATTGCTAATCCATTGTCTCCTTGCCATCTCTATTTTAAGACCACAATGACTTTGCAAAACAGTCCTTTTTTTCTTTTCTCTGGCATTCTCCCATGCGTTTCTGTTATTACTGCTACCTCCACCCCACATTTTGCGCTGTCCTCCATACAGTCTAGCTTCACTGATCTTTTCTGCTATCCCTCCCTTTTCAGATAGGTTGGTTTCTCCCATTTCCAGGTACAAAACATTATTTCTTTCTTTACTCCTTCCTTCACACAATCCTCAACCTTTCCCCACTTCTCTCTCTCTCTCTCTCTTTTTTTTTACAACTGCCCCATATTGTTTATCGTTGAGGCCTGTGTTCCTGTAATTCCATGTTTTGATTGTGGCACAACCCATTATCAATCTACTGATGGAGAACTTTGCACAACATTATCAATGAGACTAGTGATGCTTTCCAGTTTCTAACCACATCACCTCATTCACATTGGCTATTCCTGTTCTTTGATGGCTTTCTCAATCCTTGCTTCAAAGTAGTTTTCATCAGAGATTCCATTATTTCCTTCTCACTCTTTATCTTAGATGTGGGCACCTCCGAGTTAATTACTCAAAGGTTACTGGAGTTCAGAACAAGGATATTCCACATATAGGACTTAGGACATATGTAGTACAGATCCAAAATCTGTTCAGCATATACTAACAGCATTAGCAGCAGTTCTCTAGAATAATTTAACAAAGACATTTGTAACCAAGCTAAGAAAAACATCTACATGTGACATAGTTCCAGGGACACTACAACTAGACAAATACTACAGGATGAGTAAACAGAGAAGATTCTAGAAAATTGTGGTTTTATTACAGATTTTTTTTTTAGAGACTGTCAAAGGCAAACATTATGTTTGCATATACAAACAGCCACTATCTTAAGTCTGGAAAGGGCATGATATGAACGGCATGGATCAGCTGAAACCAGAATGACTGGCGTCCAGTAATATATATCCTCTCTCCATCAAAATCATAGTACAGAATGTTCAGTAATCACCATGTTTACACAATTTATATGTTGTATACAATTAAGCAATAGAAAAGGGGCATCAAGCTGGGAATGACAAAGATGATGAGTTGCATCTTTAATCTGGCTGCCACATAAAAGAATATTATCCATCTCTTTACAGTCTGGACATAAATTTATAGTGTGTGTGTGCAAACCATTCTGTCTGTCTATGAAATGATAAATGATTTCCTTCTTGTATCTGTTACATTATTTGCTACCTCACGGAGTCACTTTGGATGTCAGTGTGAAGGAGAGAGACAACTAAATTTGATACAGCCTTAGCAAAACTGGACCTTTCAAAGTGTGTGCAATGTCCAGTAGCTTGTGCAGTGTGCATAGTGCTACCATATCACTGGTCTTTTTGTGCACAGATATTCTAACATGGACTAATCAATAGCTTCTATCTCTGCGATGCCCACTAAGCTGCCTGTTGCAGTAACATATGTAATGGGCCACAAGAGGACTTTCCCTGCATGGACTGATTAATCAGTTCCACAGATCCAAAGCACCTGTGATACCTAGTGGCTATTCATATAACAAGATTATATATTTAAGGATGATTTAACTGTTCAAAATAAGCAAAACCTATTGTGCAACTTTTTTCTGTAATAGAAGGGTTTATCTACTAAGCTGTGTATTTGGGCATAATACATTAGTCTGATAAAGGCCTGCTTACAGAAAGGATGAAAAAGCTTGCCTCATATTTAATAAATATTCTTGGTTCTCAATATTAAGTATTCCTATAAGTCTACTGGTTGTCTTTACCATAAGTTATTACAAACATTTTGGGCTACTGAATTTGAAGATGTTATGCTGGGTCTTTTGTTCATAGGTTCATAGGTTCATACTAGGCTATCTGTTCTAGGGCATTTATAAGCCTAGCCACAGTGTGTTTGGCTTTCACCACCCATTTTAAATTAATTTTGCTATGCCCTTTTTCAAGGTTAGTATACTGTGCCTCTGTCTAACAGTGACACAGAAGTGATACCTGGGGTAAACCTACAATCTCCCATCCACTCATCAAGATTCCTCTTGAAGAGAGTCAATGAGGGACTCTGCCTAACCTGGACTGGGATTTTATTCCAGAGTGAAGGGAGCCTCTGGGTTATGAATCTGTCCCTCCAGCATGTCCTATTTATTTCGGTGCTGAGGTTCAAGTCTCTCGAGTGCATAGCTCGATGGGATTTGGATTTTCTGAGGTGCAGCATGTCCATTAATTCCGGGTTGGACATGGCTTTATACGTCAGGCACAGATTGCCTCTGAGCAGGTGGTATGCCACTGAGTAGAGCTGGAGTTTCTTTAACCGGGCAGCATATGGCATCTCTTTGAGCCCTTTGATCCTCTTGGTGAGGTACTTTTGGGGTCTTTCCAGTTGCTGCAGGTGTCTGGTAAGGTACATCCCAAAAGGGGCATTGTACTCAATTATGGGCCTGATGAGGGATGAGTAAAGAGGCACGATGACCTCCCCTGATCTAGATGTGAATCCCTTCATGATTAGGTGGGCTATATAAAATGTTTTTCTAACCACTTTGGCCACATGGTTTTCAAATGAGAGATTGCTATCAACTTGGGTCCCCAGGTCCCTAATTACTTCTTCAGTACTTAATGGATTACCACCTATGTGGTAATTTGGGGGCACTTTGTTTTTGCCAAAGGGGATGACTATACACTTTTTGGCGTTTAGCTTGAGGCCATGGCTCTGGCACCAGTTGTCTGTTTCTATGAGGCCCTTTTGTAGGATGCTTGTGTCGGCTGGAGAGTCGATTATGGCGCCTAGTTTGCAGTCATCTACGAACTTGGTCAGCCACAGTCCTTCCGTGTTGGCCTGTACCTCCGAGAAATATATACCGCACAAGAGAGGTCCCAGGACTGAGCCTTGTGGGATGCCACTTGTAACTGGTTTGGAGTCTGACATGGCTCCAGCAATTATAACCATGTGGGTTCTGTCCTTGAGCCAGTTTGCAACCCATCTAGTGACATAGGGGTTTATATTTAAGCTGGTGAGCTTATCTATAATGCCTGAGTGGGGTATTGTATCGAAGGCTTTTGTGAGGTCCAGGTAGGCTGTGTGGACCACCTTTCCCTCGTTAATGGCCTTGGTGACTGTTTCAAAGAAATCGACCAGGTTTAAGAGGCAGGATCTGCCCTTAACAAAGCTGAACTGGGTAGGATCCAGTGTCTGTAGGTCCCCAATATCTTTATTTATGAGGTCCAAGATGATCCTTTCCATAGCTTTGCAGACCAAGCTAGTCAGGCTTAGGGGGCGATAGTTTCCACGATCCGTTGAGGCACCACCTTTGTGGAGAGGGACCACTGTTGCTGTACGCCACTCTTTGGGTACATATCCTGTAGTAAGGCTGAGCCTGAACAGTAGTTTTATGTTTGGGTTTAGCTCTTCTTGGAGTTCATGTAGGATGCAGCCCGGGACACCGTCTGGTCCCATTGATGCTGTGTTTTTTGCTTTGGAGAGGGCGGCTCTTACCTGAGCATCTGAGATGTCAGGGGGACAGCACTCTGCTGGGATAGATATTTGTCCTTTTGGTGGGGGGGGGGTTTGCTCTGAACCTGTCAGCTAGGATGTTGGCAATGTCTGTGGGTTCGGTGTATTTTTTGTCATTTTGGACTAATTCTGAGCATATCTGGAAATTCCCGCCCAGGTTCCTAACATAACTAAAGAAAGCCTTGTGATTACCCTTAGTGTCCTGTGCAATTTTTCTCTTGAAGCTGGCCTTAGATGATTTTATGAGTGCCTGTAGTTTTTTGCTAATACTGATCAGAGATGCCTTTCCTCTTTGGGATTTTGCTCTATCATGTAGTAGCTTCCTCCTTCTATTGTATAGTTTGTTTATGGCTCGGGTCCACCAGACAGGACGCCTGCGTTTGGAGGATTGGGTCTTGGTTTTATTTGGGATTGCATGATCCATGCATTCCTGAAGGTGTTTATAGAATGCATTTATAAAGGATTCTGCGGTCTGGGCCTTATTTTCCACAGGCCCGGGGGCTTCGAAGGATTCCACCTCGGGTTTGAGGAGTGTGAAATTTGCTTTAGAGAAGTTTTTCACTGTGGTTTTCTGGGCAGGGGGTGGGGTCGGGATGTGAATATCCAGTGAGATTAGTTTATGGTCTGATCTTACCAGTGAGGGATACACTTCTGGTTTGGAGCATAGAGCCCCCATGTTGGTGATGATCAGGTCCAGTATGTTTTCCCCTCTTGTGGGAGTGGTAACAAGTTGTTCCATAGCATTTGAGTTTATAAATTCTAGGAACCTTTGGGCTAGGGTGTTGGAGCTAGAGTAATGCTCCCAGTCTATGTCTGGGTAGTTGAAGTCACCCAATATAATGGTGTTTGGAGAGACCTTCATATTTTCCAGTGTTCTCAGGAAGACCGTGTGGGGTTCCTGGGTTTGGGAGGGTGGTCTGTAGCAGGCTATAAATTGGAAGGCAGTTTTACCCACTGTTAGTTGCACATGGATAGTCTCTGATGCTTCATGCTGTGCCACCAACCTGGAGGTGTGGGTATCTTTGACGAATATTGATACTCCCCCTCCTTTTGTGGTTCGGTCCAAGTTTTGGGGCCAAAAAGCATGGTATGAGGTATAACCTGGTAATGCTGGGGTGCTCTCGAGAGCCTTGAACCAGGTTTCTGTTACTGCACAGATATCGATGTTCTCCATGCTAAGGAGAGTTTCGAGTGCGTGCATCTTGAAGTTTAGACTTCTGGCATTGAGTAGCATTACTCTTAGTTTCTTATCCCTTGTGATACCTATGGAGGTGGGTTTGTCTTTTGAGCCTTGCCTAAAAAAGGCACTATGGGGGTGGCAAGAGCCTTTGCCAATATCCGAAAGCCTAGGGGTGACAGGTGCAAGCCGCCCCTAGCGAAGCATCGTGGCTTGTCGAGCATGTCATCCCAGGCTGACAGGCATTGGATCCCCTTTGAATAACACCAATACTTAAGCCAATTGTTGAAATTGATCATCTTGTCTTCATATTGTGGCATCATTCTTGGTAAGGGTAAGATGCTACTCAAGGTCAGGGTCATACCGGCCTGGGCTACATGCTCAGAGAGCTCCTCTAAGTCTCTTTTCATGTAGTCCAGGGAGGTACGTCTCAGATCATTCACACCAGCATGGACAATGACTGAGTCATATTTGTACTTGCCTTGGAGTTACCTGAGTGCTTGTGTTATGTGGCGGATCCTAGCGCCTGACAGGCAGCTCACCGTGACCTTCTCCTTGTTCAGCCTGGTGAGCGGGACGTCAGTGTGCCTGACGATAGAGTCACCTATTACAAGTGTATCAGGTGTGTTGTTTAGCCTTAAGGGCTGTGACTGTTCGGCACACTGGCTTTGTGATCTATGTGTTGCACATGTTTTGTTTTGGGGTAGCGGTTGCTTGGGTGTCTGCTTTGGAGGTCTCTGCTGCTTAGGCAGATTTTTATTTAGAGCTTCCGAGTATGTTTTTGTGTGTTTATGTGTTTGGATTGCTGTCGTGGTAGGTCTGTGTGAGACAGGAATTGTAGTGAGTGTGGTTTCCTTCTCCTCCTGACTGGTTACGCCAGTACTGAGTTGAGAGAGCTTAGCCTCCAGTTTGGCTATATGGTTGCATTTCTCACATGTGTTGGAATTTGTTGGGAGGAGAAGAGTGTCTGTGTACATGAGGCAGTTGTAACATTGCCTCAAGATTCCCAGATTCACCAGCTGGACCGGAGAGGAGATTGACAACTGACCTTTGGACATGCTAGAATAGTATTGGGAATTCCTTTATAATTGAAAAAAAGGGCCAATGGGGAACAAGGTACTCAAGGGGAGTTTGTGAGGGTGCAGTGCTTTTAATTTTTTAGTGCTGACTTATATAATTGCTTTAGTGAGCAAGTGCCAGGTTTTAGAGTAGGAATAGGGTGTTTATTATGAGAACTAGAACAGTTCTAAGGGAAAAAGTGAAGAGCAGACTTTGTGGAGCCGAGAATGGTTTAAACCCAATTAAGCGGAGCTGCCCGATGCTGCGCTATGCGCAAAATCGCGCAAAGTCACGCCAAAGCGGGTTTTATACAGGGGGACTTGAAAGAGCTAGAAAATGGCCAAAACGGCCAATAGACTACCAGATTCTTGTGCTGAGAACACTCCTCCAGGGATAGATAGGCTGCTCTAAGCTCCCCACTGCCACTGGTGAACAAATAAGCCTCCCTTTATCCAAGAAAGGAAATGGGCAACACAGGAACTTTCCAAAAGTCCAGAATACAGCAAAGCCTGTATTTGGACTACTCTAGGTCAGGAAAGACGGGAAACAAGGATCATTTTTTTTTTTCTTTTTTGCAACAACAATTTGTTTTGTGTTCATTTTACCCCTTACAATGCGATACTTTAAATCTATATTATTTTAAGAAAAATTGTGTAACTTATAAATTTAACATTGATGCTTTCTCTCCTAGTTTTCATGGGAGTTCTAATTCTACTCCCATGAGAAATGACTTACTGTAAAGTTCCTTCATGCCTTCATCTTAACACCTGGAAGGTCAGTTAATCTGTATTTGGTTAACTGTTTCCCACTTAAGCAGCACTATGTGCTTTGAGATGTATCCGCTCTTGCTGAAGTGCAGTCATTGAGCACTCAGTATTTGCTATCTATGATAATATCACCTCTGAATAAAAACACAGTGTTAAAGTAAGAGATCTCTGTTTATGACCTCACACAATTTCCTCAATAATAATGCATGGTACATTATTTTCTTCTTTTTTCACACGCCTTACTCCTGCAGACTATCAGCCATCATCTCCTTCCTAGCCAATTGGCACATTTCTTCTTTATTGCCAGGGTGTGGGTCAACCTGGGGGTGGTGGTGGTCTATCATTTAGAGAGCCATTAGGGGTGGTTTGAGTGTTTCCTGCTTAGTCCTACATTCCCCAGCAAATACCAGGTTTATGGAAGCAAAGAGGTACAAGCAATAAGCAGTCCATACTGGCCATCCCTCACTTCCACAAGGGAAGTTGTCAGCAAGTAGTCCTGCCCCACTTCTTAAGTATGGAAGTGGTTATCCCAGTCTGGATTGGAGAAATTGCACTAACCTATGTGCTCCCCAAGGACCTGCTATCCTCACATTCCATCTGACAGAGGTGAGCAGGCCACATCCCTTCACTCTTCCCGTTCCTTACCTGGCTCTAGCACTGCCAGGGCTGCTAACTGAACTCCCCCTATTTTCCTGGGTCACAGTAAAGACCTTACTCTGTAGCATGGAGATAAGCAATTCATGTTGCATTCTTATCAAAATAACTTTAATTCATATGGTGGTTTTACTTCTCTGCTTCTTCAAGTATCATATTGTTTGTGAAAGCTTACCCAGCTGACAACCATTATCAATACTCTTACTCAGCCTTTTTAGATCTTTATGGGACTGAGATGTTGATTAGTTGCTGCAAAAGACAAACTGCCTTCTGCAAAGTGTTTCTTCTGCTGTGGATTGCTGAAGTAAGTTGAATGATGGATGCACCATTACCTGTTTTGAGGGATATGCCATTGAGGGTGTTCATTGCATTAAACATCAACCTGAATGCCACTAGTTTTTGTTATTTGGAGTTATTTCATAGACTGAATGACCTGGAATCCATAGACATGAGGTCCATATTCTCTATTACAATGTGAGGATTTGTATTACCGTGACAGTGTTGTCTAGGACATGGGAAGAGAAAGTATCCTGTTTGGAGGTCCAGATACTCAAGAATTATTTGCTCCTTGGACTGTGTTAAACAGAGTGCATTATGTTATGGATTGTGTGGTTTTGTTACTTTGTTGCAAATCTGTTACCTTGCTACTTTTGATATGATTTTTAAGGACTGATTTTAAATGCAAGCAATACTTGTTTGGACAACACATTGGCTCGACCTAGACTGCTGAATGGAATAGCTAGCAGTCTGGTGGTTCATCATCCTAGTGAAACTTCTGTAAATTATTAATCATCCTTGGCTTTCTGTACTCCTTTATGGACAACTTCAGTCAATTATCAGTCTTATAGGTTCATAGGTTCATAGGTAGGTACTAGGCTATCTACCCGAAGGCATTTATAAGCCTAGCCAGAATGTGTTGTCTTTCACTGTCCCCTTAGATTAGTTCCCTGTGCCTCTGTCCAGCAGAGCCACTGAAGTGATCCCTGGGGTAAACTTTCTGTTTCCCAGCCACTCGTCAAGGTTTCTCTTGAAGAGTGTTAGCAAGGAGTTCTGCCTAATGTAGATTGGAATCTTGTTCTAAAGCATGTGAAGTCTCTGGGACAGGAATCTATCCCTCCAGCACGTCCTATTTATTGTTCTGGTGAGGTTTAGATCCCTAGAGTGTGTGGCTCGGGGGGATAAGCTTTTCTTTAGGTGGAGCATGTCCATCAGTTCTGGGTTGGACATGGCCTTGTATGTCAGGCAGAGATCACCTCTGAGTAGGCGGTATGCAACCGAGTACAGCTGGAGTTTCTTCAGTTGAGCTGTATAGGACATCTGTTTGAGGCCAGTAATCCTCTTGGTGGGGTACTTATGCACTTTAGTTATTGTATATTTATTTAGTTTGTGATTTTGACTAAGCAGTCTGTTGTGTCAACATTTCTTTTTCTTATAATATTTTAATAATTCCATTTTACATAACTGTATTGCATCACTGTGTCTGAGTTGTAATGTACTTAGTGAGCATGCACTATAAGAAATGTGAACTTCTTGTGTATCACTATGTCTGAGTTGCAATGTACTTAGTGAGCATGCACTATACGAAATGTGAACTGCTTATGCATCACTGTATCTGAGTTGTAATGTACTTGGTGAGCATGTACTATAAGAAATGTGAACTGTTTGTGCATCATTGTGTCTGAGTTGTAATGTATTTAGTGAGCATGCACTATAAGAAAAGTGAACTGCTTGTGTAGCACTGTGTCTGAGTTGTAATGTACTTAGTGAGCATGCACTATAAGAAACATGAACTGCTTGTGCATCACTGTGTCTGAGTTGTAATGTACTTAGTGAGCATGCACTATAAAAAACGTGAACTGCTTGCATATCACTGTGTCTGAGTTGTAACGTACTTGGTGAGCATGCACTATAAGAAACGTGAATTGCTTGTGTTTCACTGTGTCTGAGTTGTAATGTACTTAGTGAGCATGCACTATAAGAAACGTGAACTGCTTGAACTTAACATTAATGTTGCTGTCACATTCATTGTTCACAAATTGTTTCAGGTTCTTATCTCCCAGATTAAATGCCCCCAACCCCCCCCCCCCCGGCATACACACACACACACACACACACACACACACACACACACACACACACACACACACACACTTCAACAAAAGACTTCATCAGTACTGGTCCATTCCCACAATCTACTCTGATAGTGAATTTTATTATATTGTTCACCCACCCCTCAACATACAAAAGTTCCAGGCCTCTCAAATCAAATCCAGTTGTTTTTATAGAAAGACTGTGAACTCCACTGCTTCTTATTCTTTCCGCTCCCCCACACATCTGTTCCCCATCACATCTGCAGGGCTTTTTTTCTCACTCCTGTCATTGTTTTTTTTTTTTTATGAAATCCAACTGCAACTGTATGTGATCAATGTATTTTGTTCTACAGAAGACATCCTGTAGGTCAAGGCATTTTTCATTGCTTTGCAATAATATTTACATCGTTAAGACCTATTTTTATTTAAGATGAGCTAGTGTTTACTTCAGATATGCTTATCATTATCTAGGTATAGACAGGCAGTTTGTTTACTGCTCATTCTTTAGTAAGCATGTTTCTTCCAATACAATCCTGTTGATTAACAGAGTGCTACTCATCACAGTGTTTAAAGCTGTTGTATTCCTTTGGATTGCTTCGGAAAAGTGGACCCATTCTGTCTTATCTGGCATTCAGCATGATTCAAACCTAATTAACTAACTAAATAAGCTCTGCAGAATGAGAAAGATGCAGGTTACCTGACAGATTCACTACATTTCTTTTTGCTAGCATGGATTTCTATTTTTAGAAGGCAAGTATGTGTTGACATATTAAAAGGGCAAACTGAAGTCTGTGTTTGCTGGCTTAAAGTACCAATCAGCTGCTCATTGATTTTTCTCAGAAGTGAGGTTGCTGCTTTGGACATTCACTGTCAAAAAACCTATAATAATTAGACTGCACATTTTTTCCCTTTTGGCCTGAGTCTGAAGTTTTCCTTCTTATAGCTTATATGGTTAATTAGCTGTTCAGTACACAGCTAATAATACTACTTCCTAAATTAATTGTTTTATTTATTTCCTTATTTTAAGAGAATTTATTTTTCAGTCACTAGGATAAGTGGGAATGTTTTACATTCAAATAACATTTAACAGTCTTACCTCAGACATTGATTATACTAGTGCAACTATGCAGCAGATAGAAAATGTGTTTTAGCTGAGATTTGCCTTGGTTTAACTCTAGTGGGAGTAGATAAAGAACCTATCCATTTCTAGGCCTCTGAGTGCTGTATTATCTTGAAGAATGCTGTTTTGCTGTTGGCCAGTGTGCTAGTTTAAATATTTTCAGCTTTTTTCAGCTTTTCTGTGTTGCTATAGATTGTCAACATTTCCAAGATGCTGTTTATCCTGCAGCCACATTTAACAGTGCAGTGTACTGATGCAGGCATATTTAACTGTGCAGTGTATCGATGCAGGCACATTTAACCGTGCAGTGTATTGATGCATTATTATCAACATTTATTCTTACCCAAATGATTTCAAAATTCAAGCCACTTCTCATATCAAAATTCTTCAGGACTTACAGTTTACAGTCTCTTTTCCAAAACCTGGGATTCATTTTGAATTTTAAAAAGCCTAACATTTATACTTCCTATTCTTTCATGTTCCTAGGCTGTCATCCATATGTCCCTTATGTACCAGCATGTAGCTTTCAACCTTACTCTACAACAAGATCCCTTTGCTCTAACAAAAAACTTCTTCAAGTCACAAAATCAAAAAACTTAGCAGGTGAATCCCTTTTCTCTAACTGCACTTACAAGCTTTGGAACTGCCTACCAAACACACTAGTTGCCATTTCCTCAACAATACATTTTAAAAATCTCCTAAAAGCCCACCATGCTAATTCCTATCTCTGTTCCTGCAACTCCCCAGGATAGTCCACGCTCTTATCTCATTCTGCTCCTTAATATCTCTTCTAACCCTCCATGCTCAACTATATCTTATCTTCACTATAAACTTGGAAACGACTGTTTATAACGCTATGTAAATAGTTATAATTATCACCTAAAATGTCTAACTTGATATTTCCTTATCTTATATGTTGTTTGTTCAATTCCTCAGTACTTGAAATGTAACTCAATTTCTTTCAATGTATTATATGTACAACATTGTTATATTTCCTACTATTTTGATTTTTATAATGTATTTTATAGATGCTACTTACATATGTTATATTAGCAAAAAACTGCAAAGCTGAACACGCTGTGACATACCACGATGAACACTTACTATTTAATCTCCGCTTTCATCAATACAGACTTCCTCAGAAATACAAATCATGCTAAACATTGCAATATTTAAATACTTCAAGAACCAATCAAAATGCAGTTTAAAAATAATTGATGATTAAGATACAATCATGAAATGCAAGCATCTAAAAGGGGCAATACTTCAAGACATAAAACATTATTTAAACTACTTTTTAACATATACTCTCTGATCTGTTAAAAAGCATTTTATGTTTATAGCATCATTTAAGCCAGGAGGCTGATCCACTTTTAATTTTATCTGCCATCTGGCTTCTTTTTGTTCCAAATGATTTTTGAAATTGCCTCCTCTTAAATTCAAATTACCCTGTTCTAGGATCGAGAATAAAACATTTTTATAATTATGACAGACAATGTTATGCCTGTATAAAGCATTGTTCTGATCTTTGTTTTTTTATGTCATATATATGTTCTCTGATCCTAGTTAGTAAACGTCTAGTGGTCATACCAACATAGAAAGAGGGGCACGAAATGCAAATAGCAATGTATATCACCCCAACACTTTTACAAGAAAAATAATCCAACACTGGTATCATGGTATAATTGAGATGGGACAGATTTATAAAAGATCCCTCTGATATATATCTACACATACTACATGTTTGACATTTATACATGCCCTTAGTACTACTTATACTGAAACTGTCAACAACTGAACTGTCTCTACCTTTTTCAAATAAGCTCTTCAAACTAGTATCTTTTTTGTATACAAAACTGGGGTGTTCACCCACACTATTACACAATTCTCGATTGCCTTTCACTATCTTCCAGTTATTTAATATGATGTTCCTAATAACTGGTACATCACTAGTTATTGGCAAATTAAAACATAAACATTTGTCATCACTTGGTATGTGCTTAGTGACCAACACCAGAGCTTTAGTAAAAATAGGTGGATACTTTTCTATTCTACCATTCCATACATATTGAATTTGTTCATCCAACAAATTTTCATCATATCCACGTTCCAAGAACATGTTTTTAATATAAGAAAACTCTATTTTTAGTCGTCATCGTCACTAGTCATCCTACTAGCACGAACGAACTGACCTTTTGGAATGTTCTTTTTTATATGGTATGGATGTTGACTGGAAAAATGTAAGTATCCATTCATAAAAGTAGGTTTCCTATGAATACTACTACTAAACTTATTTTCCAAATAGTCCCATTCCAAATGGACATCCAAAAAATTGATAGAAGTACCAATGTCTCCTACAACAAATTTGAGAAAAGATGAACAAGAATTGATAGTTCTAACTAAAGTATTGACTGTTTGACTACAAATATCAAGTAATCTATAAACCTTTTGTAATATACAACCTGAAACTGATTAAAATAAGGTTTAACAATTTCTTTCTCCCTCCACCCCATCACAATGTTGGCAAAAGAAGGGGCAACTGCTGTCCCCATTGCTATGCCTTGAATTTGTTTGTAATAAGACTTATTAAACAAAAAATAATGATTTTTCAAAATATTATCCAACAAATTACAATGAAAATTAATAACATTAGTATGACAATTAGTAAAACAATTTAAATACATTCTAACATATTCAACCCCTATTTCATGTGGGATGCATTTGTATAATGATGTAACATCTAAAGTAAACATAATATGTTTGTTCGGGTCAAAGCTTACTATTTCATTAAACAATCTAAAACTTTCCAAGAAACTCCACGAGTCCTTTAAAAAAGATTCCATATTATGAAAAAAAGAATCCACAAGTAGAGAAATACCTTCCGTGACATAATTTGGTGCAGAGATAATAGGTCTAAAAGGGGGGTTGGATAAGCTCTTATGTGTCTTCGGAATGTCGAATAACACACCAATTTTAGGGTTTTCTATATTGCAAAAATTATACATAGCCACATTCAAATCACTTGCCAACAAACTATCATACAAAAAAATCAGAAACATATTTATAACATTTTAAAATGTCAATATTGTTAACTTTTTATATTCACTTTCATTTGCAAGCATGTTTTCCATCTTGGCTACATAATCCATTTGGTCCATTAGGACAAGCATACCCCCTTTGTCACTTTTCATAATACGTGTGGATTTGTTTTCACACAATTCTTTCATTGCAATTCTAAGTTCTGTACTCAAATTGTCACCCATGGGGTGCTGTTTGTTACATCCTAAAGAACTCCTAAATTCAGTTTCACAAGCTGATTCAAAACTTTTTAAAGCATGGTTCAACAATGGATTAAAACAGGATGGTTTGACCAATAGCTGTTCAGTATTTTTAGCATCTTTCAATAAATAAGACAAATTTAATTTTCTGGGAAATTGCTTAAGCTCAACAATTGCATTAGTGATGTTTGTTTTCATACTAGGAACAAAATTTAACTCTAACCTCAGCAAAGTAATATGGTTAGCATTTAAATTAAAACTAGACAAATTCAAAATGTCTTTCACAGAAGCATTGTACCTCATTCGTTGTCCGTCGAGGAATCAAATGTTAACAGAACACTCTGGTCCTTCTTGCACGTGGTTATGGGCTTTGGTCTCAATTGCCTTTTTTCTTTTTCGAAGACTAAAAAAAATTTTGTTTTGTCCCCCAATTCATTGTTATTAGAAAGAGGAACATCCGTTTCTTCATGAAAAATACCTTCATCCGCGGACTCATTAACATCTTTATTAGTTTTAACCATCCTACTACTGCTTGAAGAAGACGTCGATGGTGTAATTTAATTTGTGACATCACTCAAAGGCGGGTCTATTGGCTGTATGTTGTTTAAGGTAGACTGATTTTGAAGCTTGAAAATTCCTTTTATTGAACGGAATATTATTACTGTTCTTATTAGGAAGGAACATGCTGTATGCAATGTCCATCTCGTATGCAGTCAAGTCACGATCCAATTTATTATTTTTTCTTTGTATTAATATTTTTTCATGCTTTCCTAACTCTTCAAGTAAAAGAGAAGACTCAGTTCTTTCAGAAAAAATAAACTGAAATCTAGTTTCGATGGGTTGTTCAGCCTTTAGAATATCTTCTTTAAAACCCATTATAATGTTATTGTTGCGCTCAACAAGTAATTTTAAAAAGTTGATACAGCTTCATTAAAGAAATCTTTTAAGTTATTAAAAAAAGGGTCTTTGTCATTTATGCGATTGGGGCATTTATAGAACAGAAGTCCCTTGGGCACTATATTAATTCAATGCACTTACAAAAATATTTATTTTCAATATCAGTACTCTTGTATTTCTTAAGTAACTTACTTATGTTGTCACATAAAGCTTTATATTCAGTTAAACTAACAGCGTCAGTTAGTCTTTTGGTGTGACTAAAAGGATTCTCACCATTATTTAATGCTGCTGCTATATTTGAATACAGTCCCTTCGGTTTACCATTCTTCGCTTTTATAAAACCAGTATTTTCATCTTTTCACTATGCTGTCTGTTGGTATTCACCTCCACGACAGTATATGCGTCATCTTCCGATTCAGAAGCTGATGATTCCTTTCTTACACGCTCACTCAGCAAAAGTTGTAAGGACTTCTTAATGTCTTCCATGGTCTTTAAAAAGACCTGATTAAACCGTGCCTCAGGAGAACCTCGAACAGAATAAATGCTGACATCCAATAAGGGATCTCCAGCCACTTCAGCCATAGCAGAAACCAAAACTTAAAAAAACACAAACTGAAAAACAGATAAGCAAAAAACTGCAAACACACCACGATGAACACGTACTATTTAATCTCCGCTTTCATCTATACAGACTTCCTCAGAAATGCAAATCATGCTAAACATTGCAATATTTAAATACTTCAAGAACCAATCAAAATACATATGTTATATTTCCAACTATTTCTATTGTTATGATGTACTTTACATATGTTACTTTATGACATAGGAGCTTTTCTCCCCGGGCATCCACTGGAAAAGGACATATGTCTAGCTGCACTTTCCCGGTAAACAAATGTAAAATAAATAAAATAAAAATGTAGCTTTCATGCATTGGTCTAAAGTGAGATGTATGGTGCATGAAGAAGGCATACCTAATCTTTAGCATACTGATTGCACATATGACATCCTTGGCAGGATGCATCCATTTGTTATCATCACTCAGCATTGATCTATACGAGCAGTTATGGTAAATTCTTACACAACTATACTTTTTAATGTTGCTGGTTAAGAGTGTTTGTTTATTTATTAATTTTATGTATGCTATATTTTACTTGTTCTCCTAGTCTTTAGTCTATTTATTCTATATTCTGAATAGTTTTAATGCAAGTAACTTTATAATATTTTCCAATGTATCACAGTGGTCAGACCTCAGTGAAGAGTACAACATAAGACAGTTGCACCAGTCAAATTATGTAATCAGGTACTGAGTCATTCCAAAGGCGTCTGCAGCAGGAAAAATTGGTTATCCTGTTCAAGAAGATAATGATTTGGTAAGGAGGGGGAAGCCTACCAGAAAGGAATAATGACTCAACTAAGCAAATTAACAACGCCGAAAACAAAATAAATAAAGTCACGAAATACAAGTTTGCAGAAGTTAATTTAGTATGAAAAACAGCTGAAATCATGAACAAAGTAAGACAGCAAAAGCTTGACATTAGCCTGATTCTAGTCCATTCCTAAACTGGAATAATGAGTTTTGATAGAGAAGCTGCCCAACGAAATGCAATAGTTGCCAGAATCCTATTAGCAAACATGAAAAGGATCTATAGATGGAAAGGAGATCTGATGATCTAACATGAGCCAAAGAGACATACTGATGCTTTGCTATTCCTTCCAAAGAATGGACTAGATTTTCATGACAGATAGATAGAAGAAGACTATGCAACTTGGTGGCATGCAAGTTAAAATCGTGTACCAACCATGTGTTGCTATGGCATAATGAAGAATATAGCTGCTGGTAAAATTAAATCATTTTGCATACATTTCATATCAGGTGATGGCAACTAGCTGGTAGGCAGGACAGAGCATTCTCTCAGGATTCCCTCAGGAAGCTAAAAGTTGAGCTATACATATAGAAAAAAGGATGCTACTCAAAACAGAAGATGTTTCTTCTTATTTGGTAGATAACACAGAAGATTAGGACAGTAATATGTGTAAGGTAAGACAAGTAATTCACTCTCCTGTAAAGGTCCCAGATGGAAATAAAACAAGAGAGCAAAAAAAGCACTATGGAGAAACAAGCAGAGATACTGAGGGAGAAGAAGCTAATAAATGAAAAATATCACATCCAGAAAAAGAAAATGTAAACAGTAAACAAAGGCTGGAGAAAGAAAGGGAAACTGCTCCAAATCAATAGAAATATGGAGAGATGATATGAAGGTGAAAGAGGTACTGCATCAACTTAAAGATGAATTCAGTCAGGAAAGAGGGACAGAAGGAACATTAGATTATGGAGCAATATCTTCTCTGGAGACTTAGATAACTATAGCGAGCACTGCTGGAATCTATAGAGGCTGATGGGGATGATAATAACATCCACTAAGAGTGGATGAAACCGAATGCATTTAGGATCAGAATCAAAATGCATTCTCTGAAAAAAATGACCAAAGAACACTCCCATGTACCTCCCCAATGTGAGGTGGGGGCAAGACCTCCACACATTCTAAACGTTTATATACCAACTCTATTGGCACACCAACTAGAAGAAAGGGGAAATTCCCCTGAAACGGGCATTGCTGTTAGCAGAACTTGCTGACAGTGATTTCCTATCCAGGATCTCTGACTAGCAGTGGTTTGAGCCTCAGGCAACTGAAGTTCGAGAGTTCAGTCTTCATCCACCCATAAGGTAATGTTTAAAAACTTCATCTGAGACTTGGGGTAAGTGGTATTCAGGAAAGGAGGGAAGATCACTGGAAAACAAGTAGAAATTTAAAAAGAGTAGAAGTAAAGTGAAGTGTAATCATAGTTATTGGTTTAGTTTAGCTTAGGAGACAAATAAAACAGAGGTGTATAAAGTCAGTTCCACATACTAAGAGATAGTATGTGTGGGAGGGTCATAAAGCCATACATCTAATGAGTGCCCTTCATAGAGAGTGGAAGTGTTCCAAAAAGTAGATCTAGCTGATGAATGTATGCCCCTTAAAGGCTTCATAGTTTCACAAACAACATACAAAATGAGTCGTTGGTGTCTCTACCTGCAAATAAGAGGTTGTTAGCATTAAATGGAAGGAAAGGCAGAGACCAAAATCTTGATTAAAGATGGAGTTTCATTATTTACTTTTAGGATTAGGACCAGTTGTTTGAAGAAGATAAACAGATGGCCAAAGAAAAGGGAAATTATTGGGAATTTCAGCTTAGTCAAGGCAGGTTACAGGCAATAGGGGTACCTAAACAATTTAGTGACAGGGAATACCAGAGAAAGGTACAAGAATATGAAAATGGGAGATTGGCTATGAGAGAGGACCAAAATGTAAGGACATAAGGTTACAAAACTGTGTTGGAGAGTCACTGAGGGAATAACATGGTGGGCAGGAAATAATTCATCTGGTGTTTTGTCATAATTAATGCCCTGCAGCACTGGAACTATGGCATGTGAATAGAAATACTAGTTGGCTTCAACAAAGTAGGTATTAATGGGGTGCAAGAGGTTATAAATAACTAGGAATGTGTAGCTAAATTAAATGAAGTGCAATAAAGTCAAGGAAGAGAAAAGCCTGTAATGTTAATAAGGGGAAAGGGATGCTGACTGAGAGTAGGATTAATTACCAAAAATATCAGTGATCCATACTTATTGTCTGTCAGCTAGTGCAAGAGACTTGAGGTCACTGTTTAACATCAACCAGTCAAAAATGGCAATGCCAAGGAAATAAATGAAAGGATTAGACTGCAAATTTGTGTAGGCAAATGGCCCACAAAGATGGTTTTGCTTCTTGTTGGTTCCACTTTAGTTTTATATTTTTTTCAAGGCTTATCTTATAAATTGAGTGGTGAAAAATGAAAGAGGCCAGTTAAAGTGTGATTGTAAAATAAATGAGAGTTTTTTTTTACTGACCGCTGCACATCCATTACATGATGGTGACAGTATGACTATCCATTACATGATGGTGACAGTATGACTATCCATTACATGATAGTGACAGTATGATTAGGATGAAAACCCAAAGGTAGTAAGGGCTTTACCATCAGCCTGCTTAGGACTCATAACTAGTCTGAGCATATGGGGGGAGGTGTATGACATTTCATTACTGCATGACATGTCTGTTGCTTTTGGAAATACATGTTTAAGAAGGATTACACAAAAGAAGTTTGTATTTACCAGGTTACAGCTATGGCCTGCCTAAAGAGCAAATGATGAGCATGAAAAGTGGTGAACAACAGAAATAAATTAAAGGAAGAAAACACTGACGGCGAGGGGGGCAAGATGGACGATACATTTAATGCTACCACAAGCACTCTGA
>NC_056725.1:933747904-934000404 GCF_019279795.1 Protopterus annectens | reverse complement strand
TCAAATGCAAACCAGTATTATATTCCCTACAAAGTGCATCAATTGTTTTAAAATACGTTCCATTGACTGTCAAAATATGAGACTATTTTGTGATCCCTGCACCTTCTCATGAAGCTTTCACCTTATCCATAATAGCCCAACACACTTCTTAGGTTCATAGGTGTTTACTAGGCTAATAACCACAAGGGGCTTTTTAAACCTAGCCATGTATCCCAAACTTCTGACAAGTTCTTGTGCCCTTGATAAGTGTAAGCAGGGGCTTGGAAGATGAAACATTTATAAGCAGGAGCCTGGGAGATGAACTATTTACAGGCTGCCTGGGTCCATTAGAGACAGAGGTGCCAAGCCAAGCATGAATTTCCTGTTCCCCATCCAGTTGTACAAGTTACACTTGAATTGGGTTAGGGAAGAACTCTGCTTCACATGGATGGGGAGCCTGTTCCAGAGAATTTTAGTCTCTGGGATACACACTTATTTATCTAGCAGGTCCTGTTTATATTACAGGCAAGGTTTATGTGTTTTTAAGTGTTTAGAACAGATAATTCTGGCGCTGTTTGTTTTATGGATATGCAGGAAGTCCATCAGAGTGGGGTCTGACAATGCCTTGCATGCTAGGCAAAAATCTCTCCTCAGCAGCCTGTAGGAGTTAGAGTACAAGGATAGGGCCTTGAGTTGGTCTGCATAGGGCATATTACTTACTCTTTGTACTCTTTTAGTGAGGAATGTCTGTGGACATTCAATTTGTTGGATGTGCCTGGATAGATGCATGCCAAAGGGGGAACTGTACTCAATGATAGGTCTGATGAATGCTAAATACAGTGGAACAATGACTTCCTTGGACCTAGATGCCATACCTTTGTTTATAAGTTGCACAGCACAGAATGATTTTCTCACAACTGTAGACACCTGTTTATCAAAGGCTAGATTACTGTCTCCAAGTCCCTGACTATTGGGTCACCTCTTAGGTGTGTGTTGTCAATATGATAATTACCGGAGGTGGATGACTTCAAGAAGGATATTATTATGCATTTCTTGGCATTTAGTTTTAGTCTATGGCTCCAAGACCAGTTATTTGCCTGTCTCAATCCTTCTCGGAGAACATTTGGGGGATTCTAACAGTTCTCCTAATTTGCAATCATCTGGAAATTTAGTCAGCCAGAGGTAATTGACATTGTCATTGATTTCAGAGAAGTAAATGCCAAAAAGGAGCAGTCCCAGAACCGATTCTTGAGAGACTCTACTTGTGACTGGCCTTTTCATAGAGGTGGACTCCCCAAGTCTAACTTCCTCTGTCCTGTTTGTGAGCCAGTTGGCTATCCACTGGGTGACATAAGGGTTTATACCTAAGCTCTTGAGTTTGTCAACAATGTCAGAGTGAAGTATTGTGCCTTGGCTAGGTGAAGGCAGGCAGTGTGAATCATTTTGCCCTCATCCATTTCTTTGGTGACCTTCTCAAGGAAGTCCACCAGGCTGAGTAGGCATGACCTGCCCTTGACGAAACCAAATGGTTGGGTCCTTTGTCTGTTGGTTTTCTATGTCATTATTGATCATTTCCATGAAAATTATTTGCCAGGATTTGCATGTAAGACTACTGAGACTTATGAGTCTGTAGTTTCTAGGGCCTGTAGATGGCCCACCTTTGTGCAGAGGGATGACTGTTGCTGTTTTCCATTTATGAGGCATAAAGCCTATTTGCAGGCTACAGTTAAATAGCAATTCCAGAGGGCTTCATAGGTCATGTTTCGTACTATAAAGAAGACATCCTGAGATATTGTCTGGGCTCACTGATGCAATGTTCTTAACTCTAGAGAAAGCATTAAAGATCTGCTCCCCTAGTGATAGTAGGAGGAGTTATACTTGATGGTATTTCCTGAAGGAAGGCTGAGGCAGAGAGAAAGGTAAAGTAACATATTTGAAAATTGAAGAATGATCAGTAATGAAACATGAACAAATGTGAATAAAATTCAGTAAGGAATATTTTAGAAGACTTAAATTAATCCTGAAAACAGTGTTGACATCTAGGAACAAAGTTCAAGCTGTGAACCAATTTGCTCTTCCTGTCCTAACTTACAGTTTTAGAGTGACTGACTGGCCTCAAATGGTGTTGGACAGATTAGACAGGAAAACAAGAAATATGCTTCATGCTCATCAAATGATTTATAAAAATCAGTGCATACCAAGATTATATATTCCCCATTTCGAAGGTGGTATGGTCCTCCTAGAAACTGATTACATGTATAGATCTGCAATCGTGGGACTGCATGCATATCTGCTGACCTCACAAGACCCAAATACAGTGAAAATTTTGAAACATGAAGAGAATAAATCTAAGATGACTTCCCTTCTTAGTCTAACAGAAGCATATTTGGGTCAGGCAAGAATGGAAATCAAACCAAAAGTAGATAAAAATCAGGCAGCAACTGAATGTGCTTAAAAGCAAAAGAAAAAATAGGAGGTAAAAGATCAGATGAGAAGGCAAGAAATGCAGAAAATGCATAAATAGAACTGCTAGTATAGAAAACTCCTGGAACAACCTCATGTTGATCAGGATTGAATTCAAGAATGGTTAAAGAGAGGCAAATTCAAACTAAAGGATGAAAAGTTAATATTGGCGGTCTAAGATAGTGGACTACGTACACAATGGTTTACAAAGTCCATTGAACATGTGGGAAAAAAAGAGACAAATGTAGGTTTCGTAAAACAGAATGGAAACAGTTGCATACCTTGTTGCTGGTTGTGACATACTAATAGCAGAAGGACTATATACTAAAAGGTATAATACTGTGGGAAGACTGTTTCACAGGGGATTGTGCAATCATTATAATATTGAAGTAGCTGAAAAACACTGGAAACATGAGCACAGAGCATCATAGGAAATGACAGTCTATATCACATTGGATCACCCATTACCAGCAGTTCAAAAAATAGATGTGAGAAAACCAGATATAGACGTCCATGAAAAGAAGACAAAAGTAGCATTGATCATTAGAAATCGCTACACCTAGTGACTACAGTGTCTTGTGTACAGAGAGACACAAATTCATAAAATATTAGGATTTGCAGGCAGAAACAAAAGCAATGTGGAAGAAAGATACCCAGACAGTTCCAATAGTAGTAGGAGCAATGGGCCTTATCAAAAAGAATCCACAATCTTATTTAGATATGTTACCAATACATGTAAGTCCATACGAACTGCAGAAGTAGTCCGTACTAGGCACATTACAGGTGCTGCAAAGAGCACTTCTGGCTGAGATAAAAAATTGAAACAATGCTAATTTCATGAACTTTAATCATACTTTGACTTAGGAATGAGGTTCATTCCCGTCATGGAATTAGAAACCCAACAGACTTGGAGAAATTAAAAAGGGAAAAGCATCCTGGGATATTTGGAGAAATTAAAAAGGGAAAAGCATCCTGGGATATTGTCGGGCCCATTGATGCAATGTTCTTAACTCTATAGAGAGCATTAAGGACCTGCTCCCTAGTGACTAGGAGAAGTAAGAGTTATATTTGATGGTATTGCCTGAGGGAAGGTTGAGGTGGAGAGAAGGGTAAAGTAGGAACTAAATTTGTTGGCCAGTAGCTTTGCTATATCTTCTGGCTCAGTATAGGTGGTGACTCCATTAACAATGAGCTCTGCACATAATTGTGTATTGTATTTGAGGCTGTGGACATAGTTAAAGAATTCATTGTGGTTATTCTTTGCCTGGGAGGCCAAATTTACCTCAGATTTGGTTTTGGTAGACTATTTGTCTTCTGAGTAGTTTATTTAGTTTGATGAGAGTGCTTTTATCCTGTTGTGTGCTACACCTCCTAATTTTTACCATGATTTTCTTCCTTCTGTTATATAGGCTATTGATGTTATGATTCTACCCTGATGATTTCTTTTTTGAGTTAGTTCTGTACTTCCTCCTGGTGGGTACAGCTGCTTCTATACAGCTATTAACGTGCTTGTATAGGGATTCTGTGAGTAGCAGTGTTCACAAGGTTTACTGGGGCTTGAAATATTCCAGGTTATCATTTTATACTAGGAAGTTCGCCTTAGAATAGTTCCTGAATATTCCAAGGTTAGCTGAGGTCCCAGGTTTTATTTTTACTTCACAGGAGACCATTTTGTGGTCTGATTTTACCAGAGAAGACATTACACTAGGGGGTGTACAACACTCTTCCCATATTAGTGAAAACCAGATCCAGTATGTTTGCACCCCTGGTTGGTGTACTGACAATCTAGTCTGGGGAGTTTGTGTTTACAAAATCCAGGAATCTCTGTGCACTGTTTAGTATCATATATGATTTAATAGTGGGGTAGTTAAAGTTACCCATGCGTAAGGTATTGGGTTGGATGGTGAGTGCTTCCAATAAGTTTAAATACATGTTATGGTTTTCCTAAGTCATAGAGGGGGACCAACAGCTTGCAAGGAAGTGGTGTGAGATTTTCTGTATGGTGATTTGAATGTGGAGAAGCTCAAGTAAATTGCCCTGTTTGACCACCCTTGAGGTATATATATTTTTGATGTAAATTGAGACACCCCCTCCTTTAGTACTTGTCTGTGTAGTGCCTGGTCTAAATGCATTGAAGGCATTATAGTCTTGCACTGCTGGTGTCCTTTCCGCAGCTATAAACCATGTCTCAGTGATTGCACAAATGTCAACATTCTGTAGGGTGAGGAAAGCTTGTAGGGAGTGGAGTCTTTTATTTAGACTCCTAGCATTGAGCAGTAACACCTTTATATTTTCTTGGTTTTGATTTGCTATGTCAGAAGTACTTCTAGTTTGGCATTGCCTAAATAAAGGCATTATGGAGGAAGACAATATTTTAGCTAATATTCAAAAGCCTAGAGGGGAGATATGCAGGTCATCCCTAGCAAAGCGGTGTGGTCTGTTGACCATCTCCTTCCATGCTGGCAAGTACTACACCACCTTAGAATGACACCAGAAACTAAGCTAATTATTAAAGTCAGTTGTCTTCTGTTCATGTTGTGGTATCATCCTTGGAGAAGGTAAAATGCTGCTCAATGCACCCTGATAAGCAACAGACTGTGACTTTCTCCTTACTCAGCCTGGTGAGAGGATATCAGTGTATCTCACAATGGAGTCTCCAATGACCAGAATGTTGTATTGTGTGGTGGCTTGCCTTATGGGCTTAGAAGCAAAGTCTCCATGAGCTGTGGCTGTATGTTTTGATGTGAGTGTTGTTTTGAAAGAGTGCATTCAGAGCTGCTGAGGGTATTTGTTATGTGAACTTCTTCTAGGCGGTCTTTGAGGTTTAAGAAGGTTACATTTAAGTGCCTCACCATATGTGGGTCTATGTGTCTGCTCTAAACTGTGTGTGATGGGTGCAGCGTGTGTGCTAATCACAACCTGATTGACATTAAGAGTGCTTTTATGTAAGAGCCACCAATAATCCCCCTTCTCATTAATTCTTCTGTTTTTGACATCTGTAGAAAATCTAGGTCTTCCTTAAGCCATCATCGTCATCATCAACCCCCTTTTAACTATTTTCCACATGGGGTTGGGGTGTCATGTCAGCTGTTGCCATCTCTCTCTCTCTCTCTCTCTCTCTCTATTCAACATCACTCTCCTACTTTCTTCGACACTCATGCCTAACTTTTGCAGGTCTTCTCTCTCACAATTCATCCAACTCTTTGTTGGATGCCCTCATTTTCTCTTACCTTCTTCAAGTCTGTCCCAAATATTCTTCACCAGATTGCCTTCTGCTTTCCTTCACATGTGCCCAAACCAGCACTGTCTATTCTTCTTGACCTTTTCTGCAAATGGAGCTACTTTGACTTCTGCTCTTATGTCCTTAGTTCTTTATCTGTCCCACAGTGTGCATCCTACCACCTGTCTTATGGACTTCATAGCTTCCTCAACTGCTCCACCTTTATTGCCCAGGTTACAGCAACTTATATTGGGTCCATCTCCAGAGACACACCTTTGAAGAATCTAGGGGGAGATGAAAAAACTCCTTTAACCATAGCATGACATGAGGATTGCCTTTGCCCTATTCTACCTCTTTATCAACCACTGCATTTTCTGTGGGACCAATATAAGATCCCACCTAGTACCTTGTTTAGAAGGGTCCCTTGAAAAAGTGATTTCCACTTGATTGCCATTCATGTATCTCCAGCTGACACACTACTTGCTCATTTCTAGCCACCTTTTATGTACCTGTTACACTTTGTTATGCAGTTCCTCTTATTATACAATCTATCCACTGGAGATCGTAGAGCTAAATTAAAGACACCTAGCATATTTATATGTCTAAATAACTGCTCCCGTAATTCTAATATTTGTTCAGAAAACTTGGAGTCTTCCCTGTTTAGAGTATAAACATTTCCCTATATCTCATTTTGATTTATTATTATACCTTTCCATAAAACTCACCTACCTCCTCCCCATATCCAAACCTCTCTGTAACATTAAGTGACCTGTGAAATAGTAATGCCACACTTTTTCCCTCCTCCTGGTTTATGCTGTGCATGTACTTTACTATACTATCTTAAACCTCTAATTTCCCCCATTTGCTCCTATCTTATCTGTACTCAGCTTCATGCCATGTGTCTTCAGTTTTGAATTCCATTCCCCTATCCTTTGCATTCCATTCCCCTATCCTTTGCATTCCATTCCCCTATCCTTCACATTCCATTCCCCTATCCTTTGCATTCCATTCCCCTATCCTTCACATTCCATTCCCCTATCCTTTGCATTCCATTCCCCTATCCTTTGCATTCCATTCCCCTATCCTTCGCATTCCATTCCCCTATCCTTTGCATTCCATTCCCCTATCCTACGCATTCCATTCCCCTATCCTTTGCATTCCATTCCCCTATCCTTTGCATTCCATTCCCCTATCCTTCACATTCCATTCCCCTATCCTTTGCATTCCATTCCCCTATCCTTCACATTCCATTCCCCTATCCTTTGCATTCCATTCCCCTATCCTTCGCATTCCATTCCCCTATCATTTGCATATGTTTTTGCTCAGAGTCTTCCTGTAATGCAATTTTTAACTTAGTCTCTTGAAGTCTTTTGGCCATAGTACCCCCTCTGTATCTTTTGTAATATTTGCCTTCTTCTAATACAATGTGTATTCCTTTCTGTATTCGAGGTGGCTGCTTTGAAATAAGATTTTGACCCTATCTATTCTGGTGCATTAATCCAATATACCTGTAAACCATGCTGAGCTGCATCCCCACGTCATACCCAGAGGCATCTCCTGGGCTAGGAATCCTCTTGGGTACCATAGTATCAATGACCAGGTGGAAGAAGCTGGAGTCTAGATTATGTGAAAGGTGATCCCTTTTGCCCCCACCCACCCAACAGTGAATGCCTGCATGCAAAGCCATTTAAATGATCTGGATTAGCTGCTTTCACACTCAAAGTGTTAACATTCAGTTAGAACAATATGACACAATTTGCAAACTAATAATATGTAATCCAAATACAATCTGCACTATGTTACCACATAGTCAACAAATGAAAATACTGTGTCTCAATGTACCGTACCTCTGCAGTTATGATTCAATATTCTAATTACTGTTTTAACAAAAAACAATCCTTGGTATGGGATTTTGAAGCAATATCCATGCTGTGGCTATCTGTCATACAATTATTCCACACATGCTTCAATTTCCCAGATGAAGTTACTTTAAGGCCCCATGAACTGAGTATCTGTACTCCATTGCTTTACATATAGAAACAGCTCAACTTACTGGGGTTAGCAGCATACAGATATCTAATTTTACATGCATTCAAGTAATAAAGATGTCATGGGGTCAATGTTTCCTGGATCATTCCCACTCCATCTCCAGTTCTATCAACTTTTTTCCAAATCTCATCCATTAATTTTAATTGTTTGGCTACTGTGTCCACTACTTTTGATACAGTGATTTGTTCCCATCTAGGAGCACTAGCAGAGTAGCTCAATATACCAATTGCACTGTACAGCTGAGCTGTAGAAATTAAACACTCGCACCATTTGTTGCCTCACAGCTTACAGTTTTGCTCAGTAGTCTTGTAATAAATAAAAGTATCCCTTCACCAAAGGTATAACACCATGTCTGCATTTTCTCAAAAACAAGATTCCAGTGTACACAGAGCTCATGGCCATTAACACATGCTTGGGAAGTTACTTAACTCTCTCTGCGCTTTTTGCCCTTTTTCCCCACTCCATGGATCCTTTGAATAGCTGGATTCAGATATTAAGAAATATGTACTACTTCTTTTAATACTCTTTCCAGTAATGATCATAAATCTTTTTCTGGGAAGGCTTCAGCCATTCCCCTTATTCTGACATTCACATGATGAGAATAATTTTCCAAATCATCCAGTTTTTCCACTTGTCATTTGTATTCTTTATCTAATTCAATAATTTGCATCTGCACTGTCTCCTGGGAGAAGCAGAGCTTATAACATTCTTTATTTCATATAGTTTACATCTAATACTGTCTGATAAGAAGAAGAGTTGTTGACTACTTGTTAGCATTTCTAAAGCATTTAATGCCGCTTATGTTGTTAAGTTGCTGCAACCTCATTAGTAGGCGTCCATCTCAGCTGCTACTACAGACATTTTCTCAAAGAGAATAATCATTCATTCTGCTGTTGATTCTATTGTGCACCCTTCCAACAGGTTATCTTGGTTCACTCCACCTTCATGTTATGAAAGAGAACACACCCTTTGTATCAGTTAATATAAATGAAAGAATTGGGCACTGACAGTGGTAGAGCTCACTCACTAAGTCACCATCTTCCAGCCAAACTAGCTATGCCTCCCAAGCTCTAACCATTTTGTGTTTTGCAAGGATTAGGTACACCTTTATAACTAAACTTACCATAGTAGTACATGTTTGAATGATCATGGCTGCAGTTATCTTAGATGTATGAGGTATATCCTGCCAAGCATATAACAGCCAGCAAGCTTCCAAAGATTTAGGTCACCTTGCACGTGCCCAAAACAAGCGTCAAACTCAAGATGAGCTAACTAAAAAGTCATGTTTGGGTGCAAAGTCCTTCAGAGCTTTCATGCAAACAGATAGGAGGCAATGCTAGGAACAAAAAAAGTAAATGTCCTCACCTTGCCATAAACTACACACCAAAAAAAACAAGGGGAATGGACGGATGAAGCGACTAGTGCAACAGTGCTCATTGGAACATCTGCTGCTATGGTACGTTCAACTTACACAACTGTACTATGTTCTACATATTGATCACTGGTGCAGTAGCCTTAGCTATAAAGGCAAATTATCATAGAGCTGGAAGAGGAAGGGTCCAGGAGCCCATGGAGAATGGCCCTTGCAAAGCCTGATCTAGACCTAGAGAAGACATTAAGCTTGCAATGCCTTGTAAACATATGTAAGGAAGACCAAGTTGCTACTTCTAGAATAATTCTATAGTCCAGCTCTTGCTAAAAAAAATAGATAAAGCCAAGGGCCTGGTAGAGTGGGCCTTGACCCTGCCTGGAATACTTTTGTTGTGGTGAGTATAACAAAAAGGTAATAGTCTCAGACAAACATTTGAAAACAAGTCTATTTTGACACAGGTTGTCCCTACCTTCACAAGAAATGAACAACTGATCTAAAGATCTGAAAGACTCAGTTCTGTCAAAATAGTACCTGAGTTTTCCGTGGACATCCAAGGTATGGAGTATCCTTCCTCCCTCATTTTGAAGGTCAGGAAAGAAAATGGGGAGACAGATAATTTGGCTTAAAGTAAACTCAAGTACCTCTTTAGGCATAAAAGAAGGATTAGTTCTCAAAGAAAACCTGTCTCTGTGGAAAATGAGATAGGGTTGACTCACCATAATAGCTTACAACTCAGATACTCTTCTTGCAGAGGTCAGAGGTCAGAACAAACCGGAGTTAAGAAGCTCATGTCAGACAGATTAGTTGGTTCAAATGGAGGAAGAGTGACCTTCTCTAAATACAAAATTAAGATTCCCAAAGAGTGGCTACTAACTTTCTTGGAGGCCTGTTATGCAAAACCCCTTTCAAAAACACTTTGGCATGATAATACATTGAAAGAGGAGGCTCCATGGACAGACATGCTGAAATGGCTGGTAAATGAACCATGGCAGAGGAGTAAGAAGGGCCACAGGATAGCAACTCATACAAATATTGTAAAACCAGAGAAACACTAGCCTTGAATGGGTGCTGGTTATGTTGCTGGCACCAACTGGAAAACCTTTTCCATTTGCAAATATATATATATGATCTTCTAGTAGCAGGCCTTTTTACCTACATTAGTACCTGTGGCACATCTTCAGTAAACAGGAGCCTAAAGGGAATTAAGAACTCTATCATTTAAAGAGTAAACTTTAATGGGGTTGAGGTGTGTCAAACACTCCTGATCTTGTGTGAGTAGATCCATTCTCTGGTGGTAATTGCTCTTGGTCATTTCTAAAAGAAGGGAGAACCACTATTTCCTGGGCCAGAAGGGAGTTCCTACAATGATCTTGTGGGATTCCATCTGAATCTTTAGAAGTACCCTGGATATCGTTGGAAAGAGTAGAAAAGCATGCAGGACATTCATGTGTAAGGAAAGGAAAAGATGTCTGTGTTCCAGGCCTTCTTGCATAGAGTCCTGAAGCAGAATCTTGCCAACTGATTTTTTCAGATAGGCAGCAAAAAGGACTACAATTGGAACTCCCCACAGATGGATCGAATCTTGAAAGATTCCCTGATCTACTTTCTATTTTTGTGGATCTGCTTTGTTCTGCTCAGCTTGTCGGCCACACAGTTTTGCTCTGATGGAATGTAGGATGCCTGTAGAGTGAGATTGTGTTGTGAAACTATATCCAAAGCTAGCAAGGCTAGTCTGCAAAGGGGGTACTACAATCCCCCCCCTGTTTGTTGATGTAACACATGACTCTGGTATTGTCTGTAACAATTTGAAGAGGTCCAGGGGACTAAGATTCAGAGATTTGAGTGCCTTGATAAGGGCAAGCATCTATTTTATATTTATGTGCTTGTGTCTGCCCTTTGTGTCTCATGAACCTTGCACTTTTATCCCTCCTGAAACTGCTTCCCAAGCAAAGTCTGAGGCACCTGCGGTAATTGATTGCTTTGGAGCACAGAGGGAGAAGGGGAGACCTGGATTCAGGGAAATTTGCTGTTTCCACCATGTGATTTCTCTTCTGACAAAACCTCAGCACTGGAATTTGAAAAGACAAAGGATGCTGGTGCTACAACCAAAGAGACATCAATAACCATTGTATCTTTCTCATATGGAGTCTTTCCAGGGGTATCATGAGAATCATAGATGCAGATGTCATGAGGTCCAAAACACTAAGATATTCCCTCGCAGTGACTGAAAGTAAAGTGAAAACCCTTAGAAATAGATCTAAATATAGATATGTTTTCTTGGGGAAGAAAAACTCTTTGAATTGAGGGGTCTAGCTGATACCCCAGGAACATAATCATGTGGGAAGGAGTCCAAAAAGACTTTTGATTGTCCTCTTGGAGCCACTAAGAGATCTCTCTCTCTTCCTCTCCCAAATGAGAAATTCCTGACACTTTCTAAAAGACTCTGCAAAGATAAACAAGTTGTCTAACTATGGAAAATGTGGATACCCAGTAACCTGCAATGGGCTATAATTGGAACTAGGTACATTGTGAGCACTGTTGGTGCAGTGGATAAGCCAAAGGGTAAGGCAGAGAATTAATAATGTGATCCAGACACACAAAACCTTAAAAAACTCCAGATGTCTGTATGAACAGGGATGTGATAAGCTTAGTTTAAATCTAGAGGTACCAGGAATGTTGACTGAAGAAGAAGAAAACAGGTTGGGAAGTGACATCATTTTGAACTTGGACACTCTCACAAACAGGTTTAGGAAAGAAATATCCAGAACTGGTTTCCAAGCATTTTCTTTCTTTGACATAAAAACATCCTTGAATAAAAACCTTTCCCACATGGGAAGGAGGAACTGTTTCTATCAGTCCCTAGGATAGCATTTGCATGGGTTCATATGTTAGTACTAGTTTAAGTTTCTGTGTGGTCCATTTTAAGCTTAGCCAATTGCCTCATTTGAGACTCAGGCCCTGCACCTTGTGTCCATAAAGTAAACACTTTAATCATTATGCCAACCCCTTAATCCAATTGCTACAGAGATGCTGCGTATTGAATCCTGGACTTCACACATGCAAAGCATGCATTCGCCCAAGAGCTACATCACATTATGTGTGTACATGTTGGTAGTGGGCTGATCTATTTCAGTCCAAGTCTGTGAGTTATAGCAGAATATGGAAAAAATATTGCAATTAAGACAGTGCAAAGTTTATCACTGTAAATATAATAGTACAGGGTGTTGAATGGTGTTGAATGCATGTGTTGAAGGACAGAGGAAATAAAGGAGTCTGGTCTGTTGGATAATGAATTGCCCCTGGAAAGGAGGGATTTCCTCCCACTGCCATTTTTAACTTTAATGAATGATCTTCAGAATCCATTTGTCTGAAACTATCTGTTGCCAAAGAGAAAAGTGGAGATTTAAACTTTCTGAAGTGAAAAGGGACAGTCAGGGTGGGAGGGAGAACATGGTTCTTTGGTTTCTTAACTCATTACATCCAAGTGACACCTCCAGGTGCATCTATAGTTAACTACTACTGACACCTCTAGGTGTCAAATATTGCTCATTCATATTTACATTAATAATCGCAAAACTATGCTATGTACAAGGTTTTAAAAGATTTCATCTTAAAGCTTACACAATGGCCAACTCAACTGCATTAATATTTGACTCTATCTAGTGCAGTTAAAGAAATATCAATTGTTTTTTATGTTTATATATATATATATATATATATATATATATATATATATATATATATATATATAAAATTTTCCCATTTTTCTAAATATCTAAAAAAAACAAGTAACAAAGACAGAACTCCTTAGCCTCATATGAATGCTCTCAGCTAGATGAATAAAATGCTGCTAACAGTATGTGTGAGTTGAGCGGTTGCTTAGACAGTGTAAGTTGTTTAAAAAGTATTACAAATGTAATAGTTATTGTGTTTACTGTGACTTATAAAACTCCTTTTAAGACCCAGAACCTAAAGAATACACCACTAAAAAAATAGTTTGTGCTGAAGGGTTTGCCATTCATACTTCTTTCATAATCCCTATGGTTCCAGAAATATGAACATTTATTTGAAATGTGAGGACATAATATAACTCTGTCAAAAGGCTTAGGCTCCTCCAACTGGAAGTTACAGTGCAAGCATCCTGAGTTCCATTGGAGTGAATTCATTCTGTCTTGTTGGGCTGAACTTAACTTTGGGACTTTCCTGGATTTTTTTGGAACCCCACTGGCACGTCTCCTGAGGCACCCATTTACCCACATTTTGTTGATACTGTCCATTCTGTTTCTTTTCAAAAACTGGGTGATGTTTAGAGAATCCCTTAGAAAAATTGGAAAAGGAGGGCTGAAAAATATTAAGATTCCCTGTATCAACTTATCCCATTCATCAACTGTTTTGTTAACCTCTACAACAGAGGAACCAAAAACTAAATCTCTATCCAAAGGAGAATTTAAAATTTAATTTCTCACACCATCTGTGAGGTTTTGAGATCACACCCGGCAAACCTTCTCATAACAGTATCAGTGGCCATAGCCCTAGAAGACGTATTGACTGAGTCATGCACACACTGTAAACAATGAGTTGTAACTTGTAGAACGGAAGAAACTGAGGTACTTAAAGCAGACTTTCCTCACAAGAAGACACTTCAGACATAACATTCCTCATACTTTCAAAATTGGTCAGAATAAACTTTTACACATGAGCCTGACAATTCAAAATTTGAAAATCAAAGTTGCATATTTATCAGTGATCTTCCCAACTCTGTCAGAAAGAGTAGGATTGAAATTAATGAAAATTTTAGTAGCAGTAAACAACTCTTAAACTAATGGGAAAAAAAGGGTGCTCCTGTTTAAAAGTTTATTCAAGTCTCATGGTAACCTATTAAAACACTAACTCCTAGTTTAAAATGACATTTCTAAACAGGAAAGTATAATAAAACAAACACTTTTTTAACATGGAAAGTTTTGCCCCAAAGGGAACTTATCCGCCTAGCAAAAGAACAGCACAAGATGACCATAGAGCTTTGAACACCTGCAAAGAAGTGCTCTTTTCAATGATAGGAAAGCTCTGAAGAACTTGGCACCCAAACGTTTCTTTTTATTTAGTTCATATCAAGCTGACTGATGGCTTGGGTGCATGGAAGGTACCCTGAAGCTTTGAAAGCTGGTTGTCAGATTTACAATGGGCACACTGGTTGGGCTAACCAATCAGCATGCTACTTTTTGAATGTTAATGGACAGTCATTGTATAATTAAAATGATTAATTATTAAACTTTAAAGTATTTTCATTTTACCATGGAGCTTTTTGGTCATCTGTATAATATTAATGTTTGAAAGACAGAAGGAAAACCTCCCTTTAAAAATAACTGCACACACCAACGCATCTTAGCATATATAAAATGATAAAACCTGCTAACATCTAGTAAACAATAATGAAAAATACATATTTTAGCTACACAAATAAAAAACAAGCCTGATGTAAACAGGGCTCCTGGGTTAATAAACAGTTTCTGTTCTTTGATTGTCAGTTATGTTTTCCAACTTTTCTGTTTATTAAGAATGCCATTGATCCACAGTTTTGTGATGGATAACATTTCTATGCAGTGTATTTGTCTCTTTATATCTCTGTATTTAACTGAGAAACTCATAAAACCTAGGTTTAAATGTACAGATAGTGTTCCCTACGTAGAAGGCAGTACAAAACAAATTCAGTAGCTAACTGTAGAAAAAGAAAGATGATACTTATTTCTGGAATGCTTAATCTGAGGGGATATTAATGTTAATTTATTATCATTTTGTGTAAACAAGAGAAGAACTTAGAAATAGAAACTCTAATTAGGTTTAGTTGTAGAACAGCACTGGCTTCAAGATCCCAAAGCCATATCAGCTCAGAAGATCAGTCTATTTTGTTAACTGCTGAATATGACATTTATCTTTCAACATAGGAAACTTAGAATACTGAAGACATTCATTGTTAACAGTAACATTTGGATTGCCTTCAAGAGATAGGAACATCATGAATTTCTTCAATATCTCAAATTTAGGGATACATTTCTGGGCATCTTGAATTGAAGTTTAATAAATGAAGAAAGATTGGTCAATGCATTTGACATCTTGCGAAGGACATATAGGATTTAAAAAGAAATACTGTGGCCCAAGACAACTGACCTAACAGGTGCAATCCAAAAAGCAGAACTAACTGGAGAAGTGGGAATTGTTCTGAAATATAAAGAAGTTTCACCAGGTTTTAAATCGTATAGAAGATGAGATAAATGGAAATCTTGAGTCCACCATTTATTTTGGAGGAAAAGAGATTATTTCAACTTATTTTAAGGTTCTTCTGATTCCATATGAAAGCAGATATAAACTTATTGATACATTTAAAATACTTGTTCAGAATGTGAGAAATATAGTTACATAAATAGAATGTTCTTAGAAAAATCATCTTAATGGCAGATACTCATGTGAAAAAAATTAAATTTAGACCTGCTTTAATTTCCTAAATCTTTACAAATGTATCTAAAACGTAACCAATACTTACCCATATAGGTGTACATGTATCAGATTTATATTTAACTACAGCACATTTGAATAAGTTCACTGAGATAACAATATGATTTGCTAATGATGAATTGAATATACCATTTTGAGCACTCAAAGGGAAATAGACCTGATTTATTGAGGTTTAGTTTTATAAATCATAGCTTGAGTATATTCTACAACCTCTAGCAGAGGTAGAGTACATCAAGTGGGAGTTGAATGTAAAGAAGAATATAATCTGCAAAAGAAGTGATGTTAACATGAGTATTGAAGAATTTAAAGACTAAAACAGAAGGTTCTGAAGACCTTTAAAGAAAACAGTCTAGTGATAACAAAGAGATAGAGAGATGGAGGATAGCTATCCTTGCCTTGTACTTCTGGAGACTTCTACAACGGGTTTTGTTATAATTACAAGTGGAAGTAGAATCATACTGGACTTTGATGTCATGAACACAATTTTTCAGAAATAAAGTACAGAAAAAGAAAAGTATAAAAACTTAAATGCATTACTCACATCTAATGCAAACATATCACGTGGGTCATCTGCACATGAGTTGTGATACTGGGTCAGTTCTAGCATAATATTGTTGTCTTGAGTCTGTTGTGACTCCTTAAAAACTAACTGAAATTTGCCTCTGATCTCGTCTTCAACTAAAAAGAATATTCTGGTATGATACACTGAAAAGGCTTTTAATTTTGTGATTGATTAGAGAAATGGAATGGGATTATTTTTTTATTTGTAAATTATCTAAATTCATTTTAAAAATAATATTGTCTTGATTTGATTCATACATGTTTTAATAATGCCATTACATTTATAATAATAGCATAGCTTGAGAAGAATTAAAGAGATGTTCTTTTCATATTTCTTATAGAAGTCTACATCAAATCTATTTTGGTCTCAGGCCTTAGCTGTTTTAAGGTGAAAGTGGCCATCCAAACCTCGTCTAATAAAATTCAGATTGTAATTTTGAGATTAGTCATTCAGGAACTGAATTTAGATAAAACTGTCTAGAAAATGACTGATAACTTTGGATTTGATGTGTGGATCCTCTGATATGTGTAGGCTAGAAATTCCATATATTTAACCCTCTCTACACTCTCACCATTGATCATGAGTGCTGGATGCTTTGTATTCTTTTTCCTTGAAGTCGATGATAATCTCATTGGCCTTGCTTACATTCAGGTCAAGGTTGTTCCCCCTCACACCAACTGATCAGAGATGCCACCTCCTCTCTGTATGCCCTTTCATCCTCCTTTGTGATGAGACCCATAACTGTGGTATCATCAGTAAATTTGATGATATGGTTGGACTTGAGCTTTGCATAGCAGTCAAGGGTCAGGATGGTGAATAACAGTGGACTGAGAACACATCCCTGTGGTACCCCAGTATTAATCTTGATACACTTTGATGTGTTCTTACCCAAAATCTCTCTCTGTGGCCTCTGAATCAGGAAGTCCTGGATCCAGTTACAGAGATGTTTACTGACTCTTATATATGCCAGTTTTTCTATCAGCTGCATTGGTACCACCATATTAAGTGCTGAGCTGAAATCTATGAATAGCAGCCTGACATAGTTGTCACTGTCGTCTAGATGTTGAAGAAATCTTTGTGCCATTAATGATATGGCATCAGCCATGGATCTATTTGCTTGGTACGCAAACTGCAGAGTATATAATATACTGCAGAGAATATAATGATAATTCTGCTATTCCATGTTTTGACAATGTAAACTGCTTATTGAGCTAAATGTTGTAGCATATTTTTGCATCTGTAAACATGTATATGTTTTAGCATATCCTTATATCTGTACATATGTTTTGTACATTTCTTATGCGATCCTACTCACCTGGGATATGCCTAAAAAATGGTCCTAAAAATGGTCCACTGAGATCACTGCACTACCCCAGTATACAAATATAAATAAAATAAAAATAAATACAATTTTTCATAAGATAAACCAAAATATGATTATTGTATACCAAATAAGTGCTCGGTTATATTCACAGTCATAACCAAAAAAAAAAATATTGTGAATTTCAAGTATTTGCTACCTTCACTACCATAGTATACAAAGCCTTGTCAACAATATTCCCACATGCTTCTCAGTTGGAAAATACTGTGAATTTAAGTACTGCTTTACTGTTGCACTGTAACAAAAGTACTTTGACCCTTCAACACGATATTACATCGGAACATTATTATTACTATTTATACTGATACCATGATCTTATTCCAAATGTATGTGTTGTCCCTTCCTCCCTCCCTTCTAGGAGCTGAAAAGTGTCACTAGCTCAAGTAACTCACCCCTCAAATATATAACAAAGAAACAACAAATAAGGGTGACATCTTCTGTGTATTGCTGGAGCTGTTCAGGCAGTCTCCTCTTTTGCTATACCTAGCTGCCTTTCTTAAAGATACCCATTTGACTTACAGCAAGGTTTTTGCAAGCATCTGTGTTCTTGAACAGCATGTGTCAACCACTAGACAACTAGTCCTCATAACACCTGAAGAGGTGCAAGGACAGCTTTTTTCTCCATCGCCTGTAGGGATATCATAGGTTATAATACAGTAATACTGCCTTGTACTTCTGCAAGTGATTGCACATGTACAGTATATTCTCAAGTCATCTCTCACAAAATTGCACCCCTTCAGCATGTGAAATCTGCAAAAGACTCATCATTCCATGAAGATGTGATTTAAACGAGATGCAATAATCCTTTTATCATTCTGATGTGTCTGTTAGTAGATGTTCATAGCTCCCAGAGAAGTTTGTTGATTCTCTGCATTGTCTTCTAGTACAAACTGTGGGTATTCCATCAGTAATAACTAACTCCCCTTGGAATAATGTGATTTGGAAAAATATAAGTAAATAAATTTCATGCTAAAGGATGACAATAATTTGAAGCTCATTTTCAGTTAAATTCTGTAATCTGTATATGTAGTGAAGTTTGCATACAAACAGAATTTGTAATGATTATTATGGCTCATTGATATAGTGCTAAAACCACTACTGGTATGTCATAATGCTAATACTACTACTGGTATGTCATGTTGTGGAACACATGTTCCTCTTGTACATTACCAAATGCATAAAAAATTTTTGTGCAAGCACTACACAGATGGGACTAGCTAAAGACATATGGAGTGTACTACGCAATGCTAACACTGCCACATGAAGATAACTATACAGTTGTAAAAATAGGCTGAGGTAATGTGAAATGAAATATGATGTTGTGGTCACTGAAGTACATACAACTTTATATTTGATGCGTACATGCAGGATGTAATGACCCATTTTTGCATCTTTGCAAAATATAAACATGGTTGGACACAAGCCTCATTAAGTCCCATGGGCTGCCTGGGTTGCATGATCTGCCTGCACATCTGTTTTGCTTGTAGAATCCAGTAAACAATTGTCCAGGCAGAATGCAGAAGCCTATGTTATTACCAGTTGGGATATCCAAGATCTGGTTTCATGAGTGTCACCATGATTGATTTTGACAAATGGTGCATTAATGAGCTGATGAAGGTCAAGTGAGATATGATATGTGCTATATAGGATATGGTCAGTACTCAGACCAGTTTCCAAAATAAATCATAGCAAGCTATGCCAATGCACACTGCACTATAACCAGCATATCTCCTCTAAAGCATGTGCCATCTAGACCAGGATACCATTGTCATATGCCTCTGTGGAAATTTGACATGGGTAGTGGTGTTATAACTGATGTGTTTACTCTAGCTGTGAGGTACTTCAGAGCAAGATGTAGCCTCACAACAAAGACTCACACCAGCCATACTTGTTTGAACAATTATGTTTCATGAGTGGGCATCACAACATCCCACTTCCATGGTGCAGATGGTGCTGGAAGTCCAGAAGTCCGTGGGTTCTATTCACACTTCAGGTGATTGGATTGCTGAGACTGTAGTGCAGCATTAGAGGTGCAGCACTCCTGAGTGTGTTGTCTGTTGGATGACATGTTAAACCAAGGCCTCATCTGCCAGAGTTAGTGGTAGGTCAGATGAGTGTAAAAGATCCCATGGCACCTATCAAAGAGAGTAGAGACTTTATTTATATGCATACATTCACACACACACACGCACACACAATATATATATATATATATATATATATATATATATATATATATATATATATTAGAATTCATTTAACATCATGCAAAATATAACAAAAACTACTAACTTGGAATACAAATTGTCATTTTTTTCTTTTCTTCTTTTCTTACTTACATCAAAACTTACAACATAATGTAGAAAATAGTAGGATATATTATGCTTCCTATCCTTTGTTCTACAGCCATTTATGTATTTTCCATATGTTGATTGAGGAATCCCATATTTCATTATGTAACAATTCCTGACATCTCTTATTCCAAAATAATCCATAACAATCTACATGCTAAAAGCTAAGAAAATATATCTAATTTGTTGTGATCTTTTTTTTTATTACAATTCTCATATATTTTGAAACTTCCAAGATGGCTGCACATTAAGCAACAGCTTAATTCTAGCTCTCCAAGTCTGAAAACAGAAACTTGGCAGACAGGGTCAGTGGACTTGTTTTTCTGGCTAAATTCTAGTAACTGGCTACCAAGTACACTGTCTGGATACCAGAAAAAAAGAAATACAGAGGACCTGAGGGAAAATCAGCACAAAAATTGAGTAAAAATCATTGACTGGGAAAAGTACTACAACTGTTCAGCAAAAAGCAGTGCAAGCTGCAAACATGACCTCCAGTAACCTAGAAGAAAGTATAAGACAACTGCACACATATCTGATTAAAATAAACAAAATACTGATGGAGTATATCAACTCAAGCAAAAAAAGGCTGGAAAAAATGGAAGAAGCTTTAAACAGATATTCAGATGAAATGAAGAAAAGCTGGCTGAATATGAGACTGCTCAAGAAGAGATGTTTAAAAAATAACAGAATTAGAGCGCAGAGCACACAGGGAAAACCTGAGATTTTCAGCTATAGCAGAAAAGCTGGAAGGAACAGACAGTATTCAGGGCCGGTGTTAGCATTTTGGGGGCCCCCAGCGAATGTCAAGTTGGGGGCCCCCTGGCCTCTTTCAGTCTAAGTATTACCCTGTCACTGCCACTACTTCTATCCATATTTTTAGTTCGTGCTGCAGGCTTTTAGGAATAGTACACACAGACTGACCTGTAGCTACAATTATCTTATTACAACAGGCATACATACCACACTGTGTTGGCCCATCTCACAAAGGGACATTTACAGTTACTGACATTTAGGTGTAACAAGGATACATTACAACAACTCTATGTACAGAACAGATCTAATATGCAATGGAACCCTAGGCACTGGTTACTGTTTCAATCCTCGCCAAAAAAAAAAAACACACACACACACACACCCTCCAGTGTTCCCCTCTGTTTTCCCCATGTTGGGCTTTCCACTTATGCACATTACTTTTTTTCTTCAGCTTTTTCAAGAAGCCATAACTTTATATATGCTCTAAAGTGCTTTTTAAGTTTTTTTTAACCCAATGATGGCTTGAACAGAAATGATGATTAAGGAAAGAAATTCAGTGTTGCTGTTCAGCTTTAGTTTTCCTTCTGTCTTTCTTGACCAAGTCAGCATAGTAATAACCATTTAGGAACTAACTCCATTAAGCCACTGTCCCCAGAAACTAGAGCATTTCCTAACCTTTTAATCCAAAAGTGGCCTAAACAAAAATTGGAGTAAGGAAAAAGAATGTCAGTCTTTTTTTCTTTCAATGAAGACATAAGTTGTACCCAGGACTTAAAATTCAAAGCTGACAAAAATAAGAGCTCCAAGTAAATTAAAAAGTCAATTATGAGGATACACAGATCCTGTATGGGAATACTGCCTGTCTCACTAATCCTCCCAAAAAGACAGTCACTGCCTATGCACCCTCTGGTGTTAGATTGGGATGAAAGCAGAGGTTCAAATGGCCACAGTCATGTATTTCAAGTGACTGATGAAATATATGTACATAGCGGCCCTACTTACTCCTCAATCCTAACCCACAAAGGCAACCAGCTGTATATGTGCCTGATGTTTGATTGTGAGGAAAGTGAAAATAAATAATGACTGCAATAATGTATTCTACTTTGCTGCTACCAGGCAGTACGCTGCTCTTACAGGAGCTAAAGTAACCTTCTTCTTATTCCTCTGAGGTCTGTTAGAAAAAGAAAGGAAAGGATGACTACACAATTTTCAGCCCCCACATAACCTAGGGTAAATTTCTGTACACAAACATCTGTGCAGGGATGTTTTAGAATGTTTGTGGGTGAGGGCAGAGGCCATTATCAGTTTTATCCTAACAGGGTCATATCATAACTCCATCCAGGCTAAAGAGTGCAATCAGAAAATGAAAGCATTTTTTTCTGCTCATTTTTCCTCAACCAAAAACAGCTTTTTTGGGGTCCCCACAGTCAAGGATGATTAAGGGAGCCCTATCTATTTATACAGTCTAGGGAGTGGAGGCCACCCGATACCTAGAAGATCTAAGTATCTGAATGCCTAGGACATACATTATGCCTTACTTTTGAAATATAATCACTTGTTAGCTACATTTTTTACTGATACCCAGAAGAATAACGTGCGTGTTCCGGCATTATTGGATGTGTGGATTGATAAAAATCTGTGATATTTTACACACACACACACACACACACACACACACACACACACACACATGCCACAGCAATGTTAATTTTGTACTTATTTCAGCAAATACCAATACATTGTACAACACTAGTACTGCTACACAAGATCAGTGACAACTGTTTAGCAGTCATCAAACAGCAACAGGGATATGACAATTTTATTTACTTCAGTAAGTAGTAAAATAATACCTATTACTATCCATGATTTCACAGATCTTCCTGATTTTGTCTCATAATTTTACTCTGTCACACTTAATCAAGTAGAGTTTTACACTTATTGTCTAAGAAAGCATGTTGATGCAAAATGTGTTATTCTAGTAACTTTTAAGTGAATTAGAGTAATATATAAAATATGTTCCTCATTTTGAGACTTTATTATACTATTATTTTTATCACTGAACAGAATTCTTCAGCAAAAACATTGAGTTATAGTATCAGTTGTTCTGCCAGTATATATAAAAACCCTGAAGAAGAAATCATCCCTGAAGATTAGAATCATTGCACTGAGATCGGTCATCCTGGGCTGCTGACCTCTCTAGTGCTTACTTTGATTATCTTCATTACAGCTTTGTCCTAACAGGGTCATATTACAGTCCTGTTCAGGTTAAAGAGTGTAATTGAAAATTAATACATTTTTTCTCCTCATTTTTCCCCAACCAACAGCAGCTTTTATGGGGCCCCCACGCAGTCAATGAGGATTAAGGGGCCCCCTGCAGCCACAGTTATTGCAGGTACCTAAAGCTGGCTATGTTGTTAATTTTAGTGAAGAGGATGTCCACCAGCAGGGCTTAACTAGGCTGGAGCATTATATCATTGGCAAAATATTTAATGAAATTGTAAAGTTTGTTACTTGAAAAATACTGTTTCTATAACTAAAGATCTTTGAATTTTGAAGGAGATAAATACGAGTTATTGTTACTTACCTGGTTTAAGTATACAAGCTTGCTGTATTAGCTTTTGTTGGTTTGACAGACATGTTACAAAATATCAAAATAACATAAGTTGCAGTGGTTGGGGGCCCCCCAGGACTAGGGGGCCCCCAGCGACCGCAGGGTTCGCTGGTGCCTAAAACCGGCTATGACAGTATTAATTATATGAAAGTACAAATAAGCAACTGGACTGGCATTTTACAGCAGGAGTTGTTAACTGAAAAGGCAGACTGTATGTATGCTCCAAACCTGGCTATGATAAAGCAACCTAGACTTTTAATAGTAAAGATGCAATCCTACCAGCAAAAAAAGAGTTGATTCTGACAAAACTGTGGCAGAAGAGGAAAGTACTAAAAGTGGGAGACAGTAGAGTGTTTGTGGAAAATGATTATTCATTGTCCACCAGGCAGAATACCACTATTTAGGGAATGTCAAGAAGGAGCATGAGAACTGACTAGAAGAATCAAGAGCACATTGGAAATGAAGCAGAGACAGGGTGTGGGAGATGGAGATGAACTGGAATAAAACCAGTAAATTGGAAAATGACAAATGTGGGATTACAAAGCAATAATTATAATTGTAAAACATGGCAGAGCAATAAAATCTGGAACTATTGCACTCTTTTGGTTTGGACTATGTTAAAATTGTAGGGGACTCTAAAACATATGCCTACTTCATGTCATTAATGTTCATAAAAATAGTTAGGAGAGGAAAGATGAGGGAGAGGGTAAACTGTAAGTAAAACAAATAGTTTGTCTTAATGGTACTATTTTTATGGTGCATGATTTTCTTTGCGTGCTGTAAATTAAAGTTTTCTCAGTTATTTTTAAGTGTGGTGGGGAATACTAAGATAAATGGGTGTTCCTGTTTTTTTTCTCCTTGTTCAGTTTTAAGAAAAGTAAGCAATATAATTAAAAAAAAAATCTGGTCATAAGAGCATGACAAAAGAAAAATTAGTGTGCGTTTTGTCATTCATGCATAGGGGAATGACTGGAATAAGGCCCTTAGCTTAATTTAGTAAAAGGTTTTAAGAGAAAACAAATAAATGAAAAAAATTATTGAGTCTTGTAACATTGTGAGGTACTGCCAGCTGTACTAGGAGAAATGGGACAGGGTATGTGTGGCATATGCCAGCATGGTTGGGTGAAGTTTTGTAAATAATTTTGTGTCATTTCACTGTCATATTGATTTATACAGATGCTTGTATTAAAATGTATTTGTAAAAATTGCTTATGTTAAAAATGCTGAAACAGAATCTTAACAGAGTTCTGAATGTGTATTGTGCCAGAGTCGGGTGACTAGATGTGATGTCATTCTATAACCAGCTGAAGGACGGAACTCTGTCAGTAGCAGTTTGTTGTTTGTTTTTCTTTTTCTTTGGATCCTGATATAAAAGATCAATGTCAGTTACCACAGTTCAATTGTTAGTTGTACAGTTCAGTCAGTGTGTAGTATTTCATCTTACCTTGTGGAAATAAGCATCTCAGCAATACATCTTGCCTTGCAATATTAAGTGAGTTCACTAGGGACAGTTTCTCTTTAGTTCACTTAGGAATAATACAGTGAGATTAGTTTAGTATTATTTGCTTTATTTCTGCATCTGTGTAATTCTATCCAACTGTGTTATTTTTATATTTTCTGTGACTGAAAATAACTAAATATTAAGTATTCTCCTGTTTTTGATTTTATTACCCATTATTAAATATGTGTATATCTTTTCATTGTGGCTGGTCTTTTAGAGAATACTTTTAACATCTTGAGAGAACTTGTGCTTATTTTACTGATACTGTAGCCACTCCAGAAAGCCTTACTGCTTTGGTCACACTCTATCATTTATATCAGTATTAATCTGACACAGCATAATTAATTATCCTTGGTAAGAGCTTTAGAGTATTTGGCTGGTGGCAGCAATCTATCTTGCAGCCTGGAGAGAGGGAACACAGCTTTTGAATCTGTGCCAGCCTTTCCCTGGTGTGTGTGTGTGTGTGTGTGTGTGTGTGTGTGTGTGTGTGTGTGTGTGTGTGTGTGTGTGTGTGTGTGTGAAAAATCAGATATTCAAGTGTGTGTGTCAGATACTTGGAACTGGGACACAGTGCTCCAAGGTGGGTTTTGTTTGGGACCTGGACAGACAGAGAGTCCAGTCCCAGTGGAGTGTGTTCCCTGTGAGCTCTTGAGGGAAACTGTGCTTGATGCAGAACTGCATTTGAAATACTGTTTAAATTCATCCTTGTTTAAGTGACTGCCTCTCACCAGTGTCAGTGGTGAAGATTGGGGCTCCTTGATTACTTGCCCAGGGTAAAGAGGGGCCGTCACAACTATTATCAGGCTTTTTCTAGTAAATAAATAGATGTTTTGTAGTGGATTTGTATCTGGTTCTCATGTCTCCAGGAGGTAATCTGATAAAGAAAAATGGCTAGGAGATAATGTTCCCTGAATGCATTCAAGTGTTTGCTCAGCTGAGGGAATTATAAAGATAAGACAAAACCAGACAGCACTTACTTGAAACACAGGCTGCACCATGCATCTTAGCATGGATAACCTTTATTTAGGTTAAAAAACAAATTTGGCCAACCAGGAAGATAGTGCACCAAACAAAATTATAATCGGACTTCCAAATGAAAAGCAGTAAACTCTTTAATGACAAAAAAGAATAAAATTGTTAATATAAATCCAATCAAGCGCTTTCGTCTCTGAATTCGGCGACTTTATCAAGATAAAGAGTAGTTAATACAACAGTCCATTTTAAATAGCCTACACCCACAGCCTGGACTAATCAACACACTATACACACGAATAAAACATGAGCATATTACTTCAGAATCAACGCCCAATAGCTATATATCCAAACACACTGTATGTAATGTAAAATGATATAGGAGCACCAATTATATATATAAAAGTCTCCTTTTCTAATAAGAATTACTAAAAAACCTAATTACCAGTTAAATAAAATACAAGTGGTTTAAAGATAATAGTACATAATATATGACATAAAATCACCCATAAGGGACAATCAACCAGCAACCAACAGTCTACTACTGTGTATATTAATAAATATATTATAAAACACAGTATACAGAAAATAATAAAAAACAAATGCATGGATATATATATATATATATATATATATATATATATATATATATATATATATATATATACACACAAATATAAAAATATAAATATATAGAAAATAAATATATAAACATATATGAATATGCATATGCATAAATATGCCTAAAAGCCTAAACATGTATTTCCTATTATAAAATATAACCATCTAAAACACATACAATTTATACTGTATAACTTTTAAATTCCTGTTCCTATTGGAGTCCAAGTATACACAAATAAAGTAATGTATGAAAATTCATATTTGTACAAAACCTAAATATGAAGAAACAACATGCCATCATCTCTCAAGTGCTTTTAATTTTAGAAAGCAAGTAATTGAAAAGGCCTCATTCAAGCCTGGCCATTGTGTTGCATTGGTTCTAAGTTGCCATAATGCTTCATTTCTTTCCAAATGCAAAAGCCATGGTCCACCCCTGGGGTTTATTTGAAGGGGCTCAATCACTGTGAATTTAAAAGTCCAGCCAACTAACAAGATCGTTCATTGTGGAATCACAAAGAATGGAATTCAGATTAAATCAGAAGCATTTGTTACCAACATCCGAACCAGTGTTAGCATCTTGCTGTGACAAAGACTCTAGCTCTCAGAGTGACTTGCCCAATGCTCCTGTTCCAAAAGGCATTCCATCAGCAATCCCCATTCCTGAGAAAATCTCTGAGACTTCTCAAGCAGAACATTGCCCAGTGACTGTCCCTGTTGCTAAACCCAGTCCTAACCTGGACATGACTGTTGTTTCTTCTTATTAGTGCCTGTATAATTGCATGCCTATTGAAATGTCATTGTTTATATGAGATAGCTCAGTAAAGAGGGAGGATGTAGATCAGAGTGTGTAATATACCTTTAAGAAGCTTTACAGTGAGTCAGCACATACATATAAGTACTGAGCACATGCAAGCAACAGTGACATTTTCAGTCAGCAGCCAGAATGAGAGCATGCAAGTATGTAGTCAGTCAAGTTAGATAGTTCAAGTTTAATGTTCCTGCCATCCATCCTGATGTATTTGTATACAATAAACTACTTAAAGGACAACAATGAGATATTAAAGCAGATTGCTCTATTTGGAATCTATCTATTTTAGTCCCTGTTCGTTGATACAGCCTTGAAAAGTCACGCATGCAGCTTTAAAAACTAATCTATTCAACGGTTTTCCCTGTTAGGCTTCCTACCTTTCCATACTGTTTTACTTTCACTTTGAAAACCAAGTTGGAAAAACCTCTAGCTGGCTCTGAAATGATGATGTCACATCTGCCAGAGCTCTTGCTCTACCTACTGGGGCATTTCCTACCCCAAAATGATGTAATCCCCACCTGATTTGCATGCTGTATAGAAGAGCCAGTGGACCTCCCACATTGTGATGTCAGAGCTGTCTTGCCCAGCCCATTCTTAACCTAGCAAAAATGTCAAACTATAATCTCACTTTTCTGAAGAGCCCTACCGATATGTGACAAAGTACAGGCAGAAGAACAGTAACAGCTGCAAAAACTAAGAGCATATATTTGCAATGACCATGCATAGACATTAATTGCATGTTTTTACATAAGAAGCAGATTAATCGACAACACTACATCAGATTAAAAGAAGTATGTAATACCGTAATTTTCTTAAATTACCACTTAAAAAAAACATGTGGGTGCTGTCATACAAGTCTGTGAAATATTTTGTGTTTATAGTGCATCATTTGTTAGCTATTTAACCAAACAGGAAGGAAAAATAAGTGGGAGTTTGATACTTTGCAAAACAATGATTATTCCCAGTGCTGTAGAGCTTGGCTCTAAATTTGACAGGAGGAGTGCAACAAAAAAAAATCTCCCACTGTAAGGAAGGAAAGGCTGACAAGAAAACAGTACATTAGTCTGGTCACCTGCTGTGAGCTGTTAATCACATGCAGATAGTGGGTCAAAGTACCCTTAGCTCTTTGACATCTAGGGAAGGTAGGTGTGAAGGGGGAGGCGAGATACCTTGAAGAACTAGATTTCAGCCTTCATAAAAGAAATCAAGTTAGCATTTCTAAGAAGAAAGAGCAATAAAATGCACTTTTCAATTCTGTTCTGTAGCATTTGCACTGCTTGTGTTTGAAGTAGTCATTGAAAAAGGATAACATTTTAACCAGAAATAGGTGACTATAACACAGCAGTGAATGCCTGTAAAATCAGTGGACTGACAAGAGCTTTAGGGAAAATGTGGCAGATCTGATGCAATTGTTTGGAGACAAACAATGCATTCTGGGGTACTTAGAGGCTGACTAAACAGTCAAAATTATTTCAAGATGCCAGACCCCATGTGGTCACAGTCAGAAATTGTGTATAAAAATATCTAAAAAGCTCTAAATAGTCCCAGAGTGGTGTTAAAATGTAGGAAACACCAAACCATGATGAAATAAATGTGTTTTTGAGTCTGTATGTGCGGTTGTCCTTTAAATGAACACCCAAGCCTCAACATTTTCTTAATGCACATAAGAAGATCAACAGTGGGGAGTGGAATTTGATTTGCAAACAGTGGAGATGTGTCTGGGGGGCCCAGAAGGCAAAATGTAACAAAGCCGGGTAGCTTCTTGAAGAAATGTATGCACATATTTGACATGGAATATGTGAATTCAGTGCTAGAAGTTTGGAGTGAATTTACATATTATTCCCCAAGACACAAAAACTGGGCTAGACTACACAGAATTTACATTCCAAAGGAACATGTGCTTTCATTTGAAGGTCTTGATATGTACCCAATAACTATTTCAAATCATGTGCCAATAATAACTAAAATAAAAATACAAGTTAATGAAATAAAAATGAGACACTGGTGCTTTCCAAACTATCTGTTGAAAAGTGAAGGACTTAAGGAATGAGTTGTGGAAATGATTCAGGAGTTATTAGAGAAGATAGAAATTTCTACTGAAAATATAGCTAGGGAGGGGGATAAAATTAAAGTGGAGTTTAAAAACAGTGGGGAAATAAAAGAAAGGGCGATATGGTTAAAAGTAACAAGAATTATTTTGAGGGACTGACAGAACCTAAAGTAATGCAAAATCGGGGGAATCTCACAAAACAAGAACAGGAGCAACTGCAGAATTATAAACAGAAAATAAGGGATTACCTCAACAATATGCATGAGTTTAAAAAGATTGCTGTTAAACAACTGTTTTTAATAATAACTTTAGAGCACAAAAACTTTCAACAAAATAACTCAGGCAAAGGGCTGTCGCCAAACTTAGGGAGCCTGTAACAAGCAAGATAACTAGAGATCCTGTAGAAGTATTAGAAATATTTTGGAAATTTTATGAAAGTCTGTAAAAAGCAGATAAATATGGATATCAAAAAGGTACAAATGAAAAAGTTTATGGAAGAATTAAATATGCCAAGTTTAGAGGTAGATGAGATAAAAATGGTGTTGTATAATCAATCTACAGGAAAGTTCCCAGGAATACATGGTATTCCTTTGGAAATTTGGAAGCTAGGATGGAAAAAAACTATAAGATCTGGAAGGTTTTGTTTAACAGTATTTTAAAAGGAGGAGAAGTACCAATATCCTGAAAGAAAGTGGTGGTAGCTGTGATACCTAATGAGGGTAAGGATTGGTCAGATCCAGTTTCATACAGGCCCATTTCAATAATAAACCATGATTATAAAGTGTTTGTCTATAATGGGTAAAAGAATGGCAAACATTATGCCAAAATTGATAGATATGGATCAATGTGGTTTTATGGATGGGAGGCAAACATTTAACAACATTAACAAAACACTGATGATCCAGAGAGAAGCAGAATGTAAGAACATACTACTGTTGTTAATGGCTCTTGATGCAGAGAACACATTTGACAGAGTAAGCTGGGAACTTATGAGCAATGCAATGGAAACAGTTGCATTCCCTGATAGCATTATAGGGTTGATAAGAGGATATATGAGGGATCAGAGGTGAAAATTAAAGTGGGTGGTGTCTTCTCTGATAATTAATGCTTGAGCAGAGGAACCAGGCAGGGTGTCCTCTTTCTCCTTTGTTATTTGCATTATATTTAACACCATTGGCAAAGAAAATAAGAGGCTCAGAAATTCAAGGAAATAATTGTCATGGTAGTCAAGAAAACTGGTTCTATTCACAGATGATATTAATTTATACCTGACAAAACCAGAAAGGGATATTACAGTGTTGTAGAACATTTTGAGATAGTTTCAAATCTTTTCAGGATATAAAATTAATGAATCTAATACAAACACAATAGTGGTAAATTATGTACCCACATATGATCCAAAAGAAGTTGTCAGGCTCCAGATGAACAACAGCAAATTTATTGTAGAACAGTAAAACAGATATTCCCAGTTAGCGCTTTTGTCTCACTTCTATTAACTGTGAGACTTCTTCAGACTGATTATTTCTGGGCACACCCAACACTTTACATACTAAAAAAATCACATGATCCAAAATGTCTCATGACTATTATAAAAACTTTTTTTAAGTTTTTTTTTTTTTTTTTTTATAAAAACATATACACTTTTCATACATAAACATTTGTATCAATAAATTAGTGTTTAAGCCTCTACCTTTTTAAATACATTACAAATTCCTCTCTGTTATTGAGACCTGGAGGAAAGCAGGCATTAAGCCTGACTTGCCAACAATATTCTAACCAGCCTAGCTCTTCCTCAATATTTACTATATTAAGACTGTTACAAAGTGCTTCCAAAACTATAAATTTAAACCCAACCTTACATTTATTCATCTTATAGTGTTTGCTCCATGCATTCTTTTCTTCCCCAGTTTGAACAGCATACTTATACTCATCTATTCTTCTATATAACTCATGAGTAGTTCTTCCCTCATAAAAGGATTTACATTCTACACAAAAACTCAAGTACACTATATTTTTAGACTTACAACTGAATAACCCTGGAATCTTAATTATTTTTCCTCCCATCTCTACTTCATCAGTGTCTGTGTAAATATATTTACACATATTGCAATTCAGACACTTATACATTCTACATTTTTGTTTCTTGTCTTTGGGTTTATTTATTAAAAAAAGTTTTTATAATAGTCATGTGACATTTGGATCATGTGATTTTTTTTAGTATGTAAAGTGTTGGGCGTGCCCAGAAATAATCAGTCTGAAGACGTCTCAGAGTTAATAGAAGTGAGACAAAAGTGCTAACTGGGTATATCTTTCTGTTTTACTGTTCTACAATAAATTTGCTTTTGTTCATCTGGAGCCTGACAACTTCTTTTGGATTGCTGGCTTTTTGTTTGTTCTGCTGTGGAAGTGATTTGTACCCACATATGAATTGGTTCAGCAATATCCATGCTTATGGGGACATGATAAAATGAAATGTTTAGGACTATGGATTAAAAATCATTCTTGTGTGGCAGCTAAAGATATGTTTGAAGAGACTAAACAAAAGATAATACAAAAAATGAGAAAATGGAATCTGTTATATGAATATGGATAGTAAGATACAGGCAGTTAAAATGTTTTTAGTTCCTTTAGTCTTATACACAAGCCAAGCATATTTTTATCAACCAGAGGAGAAGCAGTGAATGGCAATTAATAAAGAGCTGAAGGATTTTATCTGGGAGGGGAATACGGCAAGAGTCAATTTTGAAAAGGAACAAAGAGGATTGGGATTACATGATTTGAAGGGGTATTTCAGAGCAACATAGTTAGGGCTTCTATACATAGCTCAAACAGAAAACTATAACACAAAGTGGAAAGGGATAATAATGAAACATGGTAGAAGCTCAAGAAATGAGGAGAGAATGAGGTTTTGGATGCAGATCTTTAATAGAATAACAATAATCACACAGAATATTATATTTATAACATAGCAGCAAGTATTCTAAGAACTATGCCAACACAGGAATGAAGAAAGGAGATTCTGCTGATAGAAATAACTGCAATTAGGGATACAGACAATAGGCAAGAGGGGACAGGAATTTATTGGAAAAAATGGAAAAGGAACTAAGGTATTGGGAGCAAATAAACTAGGGAGGAGAAGGTGATAGAATGGGAAGATGCCAAGAATTTTTTGGATTACACGTTAGAGATTGCCTTCTCTATCAAAGACTGCTATCAGAGTATAGGCAGAGAGATAGAAATTGAGGTGTCCTAAATGAATGACCAGCACTGGTAGAGTTTTAATAGAATCTAGAACAGAAGCTTCCATTAAAAAAGGAATAATTAGTAGAGCATATAAAATATTGCATGATAATTATAGGGTCCCATTTATGTTTTCAAAGGGTCTGTTATGTGAATGCTTTTTGATTGACATGTAAATGTTGAAGTTTGAAAAGTTTGAATGGCCAAGTAAGCAAATTTTTTCCCAGGGAAAAAATTGCTTGGCTGTTATTGGGAATTTGCCCTTTCCTCCACTGTAGTGTGATCTCAGAATTGGTATATGTAGTTCGGGGGGTGTGGAGGGCACAACCCCCCATATGTAGGGGTGTGGGGGGGGGTGAAGCCCTCCATTTCTTAGGGTTTGATTTTTTTTTTTTTTTGGCCAAGCAATTTTTTTTCCCTGGGAAAAAAATTGCTTACTTGGCCATTTGAAGTTTTCATAATTCGACATTTATGTGTCGATCAAAGGGTGTTCACTTAACACACCCTTCTACAATGTAATATAGACCCTAATTATAGGAATCAATCTAAGGAGGTTAGACAGGATTAGAAAGAGAGTTTGGCTAAACAATTCAAAAAAAATGTCTACCAAATATGTAACAAAATCTAGAAGATTTAGGATTTTTGCTTGAAAATGTTTAGATATTTTTATACCCTAAGTAGACTCCAGAGGTACACAGCAAGTGTTGGAGGTGTGATGGGGAAGAAACAGGTAATTGGGAACATATTTTCTGGGAGTGTAATGAGTTGGTTGACTTTGAAGATTCCCTGCATATTACTTTGTCAGAGATGCTGGGTGAGCAAATTGATGTAACTAGGGAAAAGATATTTCTGAGCTATGATAAAGAATCAGAATTGCCTAGACATAGTAAGCCCTTGATGAGTCTAATTATGGTGGCTGCCAAAAAAGCAATTAATAGAAAATCAAAATCTAAATCTAAAATAAATGTATTAGAAGTAGTGAATATAATACCAGAGATAAAACAACTGGAATTGGGATCTCTAGAAAATGCAACTTGTGAGAACCATACATGCAGGGGAGGAATGAGGTTTAAAAGAAGGCAGAACTTGAATGAGCTATGTAATGTTTGACTGACAATGATTGGATAGATTATACATGATGTATAATGTTTGCGATCAGAACTGTGTTACTAGGACTTGTGATGTAAAATGCTTGCAGCTGGGATTGTGTTAATGCAATTTGTTTTCATTTATATAAATGCATGATTGCCTATGTCATAAGTGATAATTTAGTAAAGATATTTCTTGTTTAAAAAGATAATAACTCTCCTATATTCCATAAATAATAATATCCATACTCAGTTTAGATAAACATATTTTATGTGCTTTTTCACATTTAGACCAGATTTATCTCATGCTTGAACAATTTGAAAAAAATGTTGCAAACTTTCCTCAGCGTCACAATAATGTTGCAAAGTTTCCTCAGCATTGCAATAACTACATTTTCTATCGTCTATTCTTTTATGCTTTAATACCACCTTAAGGAATCTTTTGAGTTGATAATCTCAATACAAAATCGTTCATTTCTAATTCATTCTTAAATATAATAAAACATTTCCAAAATGCCCTTGTACCACAATTTTCTAAATGTATAATTAATATCTCATTTTAACTTCCATCTTTGTATGCATTCATAATATATTTTATCTTTTCCTTTTAAGACTTTATTTTCTTTTCCAAATCCCCATAGCTTTTTCATTTCTACTATTGACAATTTTTGAGATATCTTTTTTCCCTTCATAGATCTTATGCATAATCCAGTGTATATGCAATGATGACATAAAAAATATTGGATTTTTTTAGACCTAAACCTACATTTTCATGATTAAAGTACCTCATCTAACAGGGTTAAGTTTTGAACTCCATAACATATACAATACAAATTCCAATAAATATTTTTCTAACGTTATAGGATAACTAAAAATATTACTTAATAACTTAAATAAAATAAACATTATGAATTAAACTTTTTGACAATGATAATTTACATACTCTCCCATTTCTATTACTTGTTTGATATCATTTAAGACTTTATTCTATTTGTTCCATCTCACATTCATCTTTCCAAAAGTAATTCCCAATAATGAAGTATAAGATTTACGAAAAGGTATACCTTTGATCTGAAAAGAATCACCAAAACATTTACTTTTCTCTTTATTTAATTTTTAAACCTAAATTTGTCATCCAGTGTTCTATTTTCAGTACAGTTTCTCTTAACCAGCCATTTCTGTTTCATATTATTACCAAATCATCTGCATAAGCTGAATAAATTGGAATACTGATATTGTCTTTAAGTAAAACTGCTCCTTCTCCACTTTTTTCTTAGCTTTAGTTATCACTGTGTTCATAATCAAAGCAAATAATAGACAATTTACAGGACATCCTTATCTTAGTCCTTTTTTATTTTTATTTCTTTATTAAATCATTTATTAACTACTGTAATATTAGAATTATTATATAATGGACGTACCTTCGTTGAAGGTTGTGCGTCAGAGCCGGCAACTCGGTATGTAAACATCTACTGCTAATCATTAGCGGACCAGAGTTCTGCTGTGGCGACGCCTAACCAGGAAAAGCCGAAAGACACAACAACAACAACAACATTATATACAGATTTAATAAGATTAATAAACTTTTATCCAAAAACAATTTGTTCCAAAATTTCTAACATACTTTGATATTTCACATTATCAAAGTATTTTCTACATCATCTGTAATTAATTTAATATCATTATCTTCCTTATTTATTTCTTTAATAATTTCCTTAACCATAATTAATTCATTTGTGTTGCTCCCTACCATTCCATATATACTAGTGCAAGCCAGCAGCAAAGAAAGGAAGCCAGTTATTGGCTTCCTTTCTTTGCTGCTAGCTTTCACTAGCTTATTGGTTTGGACCTTGGTTATTTATTCCATATATACTCTAATCAATAACATCTTTTAATATTTTATTAGCATACTTTTTTATGAAAATGTTATATTCTATATTATTTAATGCAAATGGTCCCCATTTTTTTATTTTTTATCAGTTTTCTTACAAATAAAATTAATAAACCTTAACAATTTCTTTCATCTTAATTACAAAATTAAGCCAATAACTTGCAACCTTTAAATACACCATTTTTTTAACATAATTAATCTCTTTAAAAAATTCATACCTCCAAACCATCTAGCCCAGGTGCACTTAACCTGTTAATGCTTTTTAAGGCATAATCCCATTCTTCCATCTTAATCTCTTTTTCTAATTCCAGAATTTTATCATATTTATCTATTTTATGTCCCAGCTTACTTTAATTGTATTACTGCTGTCATCATCATAAAACTCTTCAACAAATGTCCCAATTATTCCAGTAATATCACCCATATATTTTGTTTCTGTTCCTTCCAGATATAATAAGGATTCAATTCTCCTCTCATTATTTTTTATAGTTTTACATAAAGGCAAGACTTCCTCAATTCTTCCTTATAGTAATACTTCTGTTTATGTAATAAAGTGCTTATTTTCTTAATATTTGCTGTATATGTTATTTTTTTTCTTTTTGCAATTCTCATTTTTTCACTTCCTTAATGAATCACTGCATATTCTTCTATAATGACTTTGCTCTTCTCCATTTCTATTTTCCAGAACCATTTTCTAATTTTAAAAATTCATTTTTATAGTTTTTCTTTTTATAACCTATCAATCTTCAATTGTATTATAAAATGATAACACAGTATCATGTTCATACCAAAATTGTTCCATATGTTCTTGAAAATAAGTTTGTTTCACAATTTTTCCAAATAAAATTGTATTTATTTTACCTTCCTTAAAATACCTTTCCTTATTAACAAAATCAGCTTGTATTGCACAATGGTCTGAAAAATTTACATTAATGTTTTTAATATTTATTTCTCTTAATCCTGCAGAAAATAGCATATAATCTATCTTGGCTCTTATTTTCCTCTGACATAGGTAAAATCTCTTATTACAGACTTCCAAACTTCTTATTTTATCATTTGCTTACATAGTTGCATGCCTCTATTTTTCTTTAAACTTTCTTTAATTACAATTCAAATTCCCCACTATTATTATTTTCATATTCTGAATAACAAAATTGTACAATTTTTCAAATAATTCCCTTTATATCATGTTTTCACAAATAGCTATTAATTATTTTCCAAATGTTGCTATCTTTCCTTGTATCAGTAATCATATATGTACCTGGAATTATAATAGTAAGATTAAGAACCTTATTGTTTCCCTTCTTTAAAAACACAATGCCAGAGCAAGTATCTTCACTCTAACTCCAACAAGTTTTATTTCCTCAAAGACTTCAAACTGATATTCCTGCTGTTTACTTAATTGTCTCACATATAATAAAACAATTACTTCACATTGTTGTTTTTACATCATAATTCATCATCTAATCATATTTCCTCATTAATTAAACTGTTCACATTTAAGGATAAAATACTCAGTTTACCCTTTATCTTTCTTAGCGCTCTCTTTATGTAATTTTACTTTTCTTTTTCTTTCTCTTTTTCCTATAATTTCTTTTGCTTTTATTTCATCATCAGTTATATCATCTTCTTCATTTAATAGATTTTCAAACTTACTCTGAATATCAATATTCAATTCACTTTTTTTCACTCTTATTTCATTTTGTTCATTGACTATTTATTCTACATTTCTTCTAAATTTTCATCAAAAGAATCATTTAATGACCATTGATCATTTGTATTGCCCTCACATTCTTTCAAATCAATTTCTTTGCTTACATCCATTTCACATTCAGTGCAAAAAATGTTGATTACTTCCACATCTTGTGCATAGTCAATTACAATTATTATTTTTTTCAGTGGGCTATTTCACCACATTTCCCACATCTTCTCTTATCACAATCATTAATAAAACATTCCATAAAATCACAGAAAAAGCACATTTTAGGTTGTCATCAATATTTACCATGCCTTTTTTTTTTGTTATTTATAAATACAACACTGGATGAATAACACTTTCCCTTCCGCAATGTCCAAACAAGCAGCAATTTCTCAAGATGCAGTCCATAATTTTTTATCATCAAAACACATTTTCACTTAAAATATGTTTTTACAGTTTGTTTTAAAATGATGTCTTATTTCAGTTTCTGAAATGTCTGCTGCACTAAATTGTATCTTCAGTTTCCTTCTAAACCTTCTGTTAGTTCCTCACATCACATATTGGTTTCATGGGTCACAAAAAACTTGGCTTCACATTTAGCTGGAAAGTTTTTAGCTACTTCATGAGACTTAAAGGTTAATTCACAAACACTTTCATTACCTGTATGAATGAAAGCTCTAACTCTTCAGGTGTTATGTCAAGTGGTTTAATTAAATTATCCCATCTAAAAATCTGTTTATAGGTTCACATGTCTTGTATTTAATTCTGATTTGTTTTATATACATCATTAGCTTGCCTCACAGTATTTACATTTTTTTTGCTGCCACATTAGCGTATGCTTGTCTTACTTATTTTTGTGTTAACTTAATATTTTGAATGTTCTGTCTATCAGCAATACTTTGCCTCAGTGGTACACTGGTGTTCTCTTCCTCCACCTCTGTAAATTACATTTCTAGCCTAAATTGTGTCCATGAATATGCTTGGTCATCCGCCAGTTCATCCTCATCAATCATTTTCATCAAAACTTCATTTTCCAGACCATCACTTTGTAGTTCAGAAATAATTAAATGTGGTACTCCACTATCCACCTTATTTGTAACATCTATAACATCTTTAATAGCCAAGCATTTCCTGGTTAAGGAACAGCAACTGTTGCATCTCTGGCATGAATGCCTGCCTGATGATCCATCTCGCTAAACCAGAAGTCACCCTATGGCTTACCTCCATAAAATGAGTAGGGATTCCTTATTGATAATCATTATTTATATACATTATTTACATATTTATATTTTATACACTATAAAGCAATTTTAGGTCTATGTTCGGCTACAGAAAAGGATAAACTTCAAACAGCTAAATTTTGAATGGAACACAGTAACACAGAAAATGAGCAAACAACAAGAACATTGAAAAAAGCATCAAATGGCCATAGTTGGCCAACATCACAAACACAACCAATCTATATGGGGGGCTGTGCCCCCACACCCCCTAACTATATAGATCAACTCACTCCGAGATCACACTACAGTGGGGAATAGGGCAAATTTAAAAGGTTTCCCTTCACTTACCTTATGCATCGCATTACTTCCTGGTTGTTGGCCAACTATGGCCATTCAGTGTATTTATTTTTGATGTTCTCATTGTTCACTAATTTTCCATTTTGCTGTGTTCCATTTGAAATTAAGCCATTCAAGGTTTATCCTCTTTGGTAGCTGAGCACAGACCCAGCAATTTTATATTATTAAGCACTTCCCCTCACCCTTTTTACAAAGCCAAAAATCTATTTTTTTTTTAGAATTTCTGCTAATATCCATTCTCCATTAAACTTTATTTATATAGACATTATCTCTTTTTCATTGTATGATAACTTGTGCGGCTTCGAAAACATGCATATCTATCTTATTTCCTTAAGAATTTTCTCTCATTGTTTTTATGTTCATTTTCTCCAAATGCTATTCTTAATATATCTATAATCTTTCTGTTGAACTGTATGTCTCCTATATATCTATTTTATCCAAAGCCTTTACTTTTATTCTTATTTATACTTAATCCAATTGTCTTTAACTCTTCCATTAACTTTTTAATTGTCTCTTCCAACCATTCTTTATTTTTAGTTATTAATACTATGTCATCTGCATATGTAAACATTATTGGTAATCATATTTGATCCGTTATCTTATATCCTGCCATATTTGATATTCTATTTATTTTGTTAACAATTACTTTTATCACTAAAGCAAATATACTACTTGCTGGGCATCCTTGCCTTATTCCACATGCGATTTTGATTTCCTCGCTTAGCCATCCATTTAAGAGTATTCTTATATTGTTTCTTTCATATATGGATTTAATTACTTTTAATAATCTACCATTTATGTTATAAGCCCCTAATATATCCCATAAATATTCATATTGTATTTTATCAAATGCCTTATATCTCCTAACATAATTTTTGCTTCCACCTTTTTATTTAATAATCATCTATTACTTCTTTTACAACCCATAATAAATCCTGACGTCCTTTCCCTTTTCTACCAAAAATTGTTTGATTGAGCAATTTGTCTACTTTATTTGCTAGTCTTTTGGTTATTAATCTCATAAATATATTATAATCTGTATTATTCCATAATATTGGTCTCCAGTTCTTTATAGAATGTTTATCTCCTTTTTTCCATGTAAATTTCATGAATTCCATACATATCTGTTTAGATACCATACCTTTCTTTAACCATTCATTTAATGCTTCCACAAAAAGTATTTTTGCCATTTTTCCATATCCTTGTACATATAAAATTCAATTCCATCCAGTCCTGTGTCTGTGTCCATATTAATATCAGTTAATGTTTCATTTAGCTCTTTCACATTTATATTTTCTCCAAGTTCTCATTCTCTTCTTCACTCACTTTTTTAACTATTTATTTCTGAGTGATTTTCTTTACAAAATTCTTTTCTATATGTTTTTTAATCACCTCCAATATTCTATCGTGTTGTTATGTTTTCTCCTTCATTAATCTTTAGTTCTCTTATTATTCTTTTATTTACTTTTACTAATTTATTCAAGTAGGTGCTACTTATTTTCTTCCTTGTAAATAACATCTTTATTATAGTCTTCTAATTTTTCTCTTATCATTTATTATGTCCTTAAATATTTCCCTATTCTTTTTTTCATTTTGACACTCCAAAAAGCATTTTTTGTATTTTTCTTTAAAACATATCCACCAACTTATCCAATTTCCATAAAATATTCTCATACTTGTATGATCTTTCCATAATTTATTTATCCCTTTTCTATCATCCTTGTCTTTTTCATTAAGCCTTTTACCAAATTTGCCTATTTGTATGTATTCTTCTTTCTTGCATATCTCCATCCATATAGCTATATGATCTGAAAATCCTGCCTTTTTTAATCTTTCTTGCAATATTGTTAAGCTGTCGGATAATAAGAAATGGTCAATTTCAGTTTTAATTTCACCTCTTTTATAATTTCAGTGTTTATTATCCCATATATGTAGCCTTCCACTTTTCATTATCTCATAAATCATTTTAACACCACTGCTATTTTATTTTGTATTCTTAAACTGCAATTAAAATATCACACTAATATTATATCCATATTAACACCTACATAATTTAGAATTTTTTCACATTATCTCTCTTTCTTTCTTTGTAACATATGTGTATAAAGCAATAATTCTATAAACCTTTGTTTTCCATCTTAAGTCTATTACTACTATTCTTTCTAATTCAACTATTGTAAAATCTAAATTTTAATGTTTTCTTTATATAATATACCTATTCCTGAACATGTTTATTTTCCCATATTCCAGATACTCATTCCACCCCATAACACTTTAGTTTGTAATCACTGTTCTTCTGTCAAGATTTGTATATCTTCTTATTATTCTTCTCTTATCAGCCCTGGCACCAAGAATAACCGCTGTCCCAATCTGGTAAAAACACCATTTGAGATTGCAACCCTATTCAACACATATTTCATTGAAACTATAGCCAACCTTACAAAAACATTTCCTCAAACTGACACTAGTAGCAGCCCATTCCCTTCTGAGCAATCCACACAAAACTCTTTGACACCCGCTTTTACGTTGTCCCCTATACCCACATCCACTATAACAAGATACTTTCTCAAGCTCAAGCCTGAGATTAATGCCCCTGATAACTTTCCTCCTGAATTTCTTCAGATTGCAGCCAAGGCTATTTCTTACCCAATTAGCATACATCTCAACCAGTCTATCAAAGAGTCATCTGTACCTGCCCTTTGGAAAAAAGCATACTTTCTCCCACTACATAAAGGGGGCAACAATACTGACATTTCCAATTTCTGCCCAATAGCCATACTTTTCCCAGTATCTAAAATCTTTGAAAAATGTCTACATTCTCAACTCTTAAACTACCTTCTCCAAAACCAACTTCTCTCTCCTACCCAACACGGTTTCTGGCCCAGCCATAGCACCATTACAGCCCTTATATCCTTCATGGAAACAGTTAATCAAGCTCAAAACACTGGTAAACTTGTATCCTCACTCTTCTTTGACCTCTTCAAGGCATTTAATACAGTTTCCCATTCTCTACTTCTCTCTAAACTTAGATTAATGAGTGGGCAGTGACACCAAATTGGTTCACTCGCTACCTTACAAATAAACAACAATATAATATAGACCCGTTTAATCATGAGGGTGAAGCCTGAGTGATTAAATAAAGCCAGTAGTGGATAAATTTCAATATACCACAACCATGGAGTCGGTCATTGCTATTATACCTTATCTTTCACTAATATATGAACCAAATATAGGAATCTTATTATTTCAATGCAAATAATAAGGAGAAGGTGACTGTGAGCTGTCTATCGGGAGCTAGGATCTGCCACATAACACATGCACTCAGGTCACTCCAAAGCAAGTACAAATATGACTCCGTCATTGTCCATGCTGGTGTGAATGACCTGAGACGTATCTCCCTGGACTACATGAAAAGAGACATAGAGGAGCTCTCCGATTATGTATCCCAGGCTGGTATGACCCTGACCCTGAGCAGCATCTTGCCCTCACCAAGAATGATACCACAATACAAAGACAAGATGATCAGCTTTAACAATTGGCTCAAGTACTGGTGTCATTCTAAGGGGGTCCAATGTCTGTCTGCCTGGGATGATATGTTGGACAAGCCAAGCTGCTTCGCAAGGGATGGCTTACACCTGTCACCACTGGGCTTCCAGATATTGGCTAAGGCTCTTGCCACCCCCATAGTGCCTTTTTAGGCAAGGCTCAAAAGACAAACCCACCTCCTTAGAAAACAAAAATGGAAAAAAACTAAGGGTAATGCTGCTCAACGCCAGAAGTCTAAATCTCAAGATGCAGGCACTTGATGCACTCCTCAGCATGGAGAACATCGACGTCTGTGCAGTAACTGAAACCTGGTTCAAGGCTCCTGAGAGCACCCCAGCACTACCAGGCTATACTGATCATGCTTTTCAGCCCCAAAACCCGGGCAGAACCACAAAGGGAGGGGAGTGTCCATATTCATAAAGGACACCCACACCTCCAGGTTAGTAGCAACACATGAAGCATCAGAGACCATACAGGTGCAACTAACCATAGGCAAAACTGCTATACAACTGGTAGCATGTTACAGACCACCCTCCCAATCTCAAGAACCCCACTCAGCCTTCCTGAAGACATTGGAGGATATGAATGTATCACAAAATACCATCATACTGGGAGACTTCAACTACCCAAACATAGATTGGGTACATTATTCTAGCCCTAATATCCTAGCCCAAAGGTTCCTGGAATTCATAAATTCAAATGCACTGGAACAACTAGTCACCTCTCCCACTAGGGGAGATAATATACTAGACCTGATCATCACAAACATGGGGACAAAATGCTCCACACTGGAAGTATACCCCTCACTAGTGAGATCTGACCACAAACTAATCACCCTGGATATACATATCCCACCTCCACCCCCAGCACAAAAGACCACAGTGAAAAAGTTCTCAAAAGCAGACTTCACACTTCTTAAGACTGAGATGGTATCCTTTAAGCCCACTGTGCCAGTGGATACCACATCCCACAATGCCGAATCCTTCACAAATGCTTTCTATGGACATCTCCAAGAATGCATGGATCATGCAATCCCAAACAAATCCAAGTCCCTCTCCACCAAATGTAAGCATCCTGTCTGGTGGACCTCAGCCATAAACAAATTGTATAACAAAAGAAGTAAGCTACTGCATGTCAGAGCGAAATTCCATGAAGGGAAGACATCTCTGATCAACATTAGCAGAAAACTACATTCTCTCATAAAAACATCCAAGGCAAACTTTGAGAGAAAAATCGCTAAGGACACTAAAGATAACCACAAAGCCTTCTTCAGCTATGTTAGAAACCTGGGCGGAAACCCTCAGATATGCTCAGAACTGGTTCACAACAACAAAAAATACACTGAACCCACAGATATTGCCAACATTCTGGCTGACAGGTTCAGTGCAAATTTCTCCCCTCCTTCACCCCCAAAAGAAGAAATACTTATCCCAGCTGAATGTAATCTCCCTGTCATCTCAGATGTCCAAGTGAGAACCGCCCTAAACAAAGCAAAAAACACAGCATCAATGGGACCTGACGGTATCCCGGGGTGCGTGTTACGTGAACTCCAAGAGGAGCTAAACCCACACATAAAAATGCTATTTAACCTTAGCCTTACTGGGATATGTACCTGAACACTGGCGTGCAGCAACAGTGGTCCCACTCCACAAGGGGTGCCTCTACAGACCCTGGAAACTACTGCCCATAAGCTTAACTAGCCTGGTCTGCAAAGCTATGGAAAGAATCATTATGGAACTCATAAACAGAGACATAGGGGACCTACAGACACTTGACCCCACCCAGTTCGGCTTTGTAAAGGGCAGATCCTGCCTTTTAAACCTGGTTGACTTTTTTGAAACAGTCACTAGAGCCATTGATGATGGCAAAGCAGTCCATACAGCATACCTGGACTTGGCTAAGGCCTTCGACACAATACCCCACTCAGGCATCATAGATAAGCTAAACAGCTTAAAAGTAAACCCTTATGTCACTAGATGGGTTGCAAACTGGCTAAAGGACAGAACCCATAAAGTTAAAATCGCTGGAGCAATGTCAAACTCAAAGCCAGTCACAAGTGGTGTCCCACAGGGATCTGTCCTGGGACCCCTCTTGTTCGGCATTTTATTCTCAGATGTTAAAGCAAACATGGGAGGGCTGTGGCTGACAAAGTTCGCAGATGACTGCAAACTAGGCGCCATAGTCGATACACCAGCAGACACACACATCCTACAAAAAGGCCTCACTGAAACGGACAACTGGTGCCGTAGTCACGGCCTTAAACTAAATGCCAAAAAATGTATAGTCATCCCTTTTGGAAACAACAAAGTACCCACAAATTATCACATAGACAGCAACCCACTGAGTTCGGAAAAAGTAATCAGAGATCTAGGGACCCAAGTAGACAGCGACCTCTCATTTGACACCCACGTTGCCAAAGTGGTTAGAAAAACATTCTACCTTGCACACCTCACCATGAAGGGATTCACATCCAGATCCAAGGATGTCATTGTACCCCTATATTCCTCCCTCATCAGACCCATGATTGAGTACAATGCCCTATTTGGTATGTACCTCACCCGGAATTTGCAACAGGTGGAGAGACCACAAAAGTACCTCACCAAAAGGATCAAGGGTCTCCAACATATGTCTTATTCTGCCAGACTAAAGAAACTTCAGCTCTATTCAGTAGCATACCACCTGCTCAGAGGTGATCTCTGCCTGACGTACAAGGCCATGTCCAATCAGGGTCTGATGGACATGCTCCACCTCAAAAAATCCAAATCCATCAGGACCACGAGAGCTAAAGACTTAAACCTCGGCACAAGTATGAATAGGACATGCTGGAGGGATAGATTCATAACCCAGAGGCTTCCCATGCTTTGGAACAGGATCCCAGTTCATATTAGGCAGAGCCCCTCACTGACTCTCTTCAAGAGAAATCTTGATGAGTGGATGGGAGATCGTAAGTTTACCCCAGGGGTCACATCTGTGTCACTGCTAGACAGGGGCACAGTAAACTAATTCTATTATATAAGGGGACCTTCATTGTGTCACTACTAGACAGAGGCACAGTATTCTAGATTTATTCTGTACATTTTTGTACCATTTCATGGGGTGGCAATAGCCACATCACTATGGCTAGGCTTACAAATTCCCCAGGGCAGATAGCCTAGTACTATACTATGAAACTATGAAACTATGTATTTTCTTTGGATGTGGTGCAGGTTTCAATACTGTTTCAATTAATGTGATTTTCAAGAGCAGAGAAGTTTTAATACCAAGTGGTTTCAATACTGTTTCAATGAATGCGATTTTCAAGAGCAGAGAAGTTTTAATACCAAGTCTATTTTCATTGTGAAACAGTATCGCTTTATTTATCAGATGTCTGTTAGTGTTTGTGCATTGATGATGTGCCTCAAAATGTAAAAATAAAATCCAATTCTTTATTATAGAAGTAAAGTAGCATGCAGTTGCACACATTAGTGTTTATGATAAATGGGGTGAAATAGCCAGATAATGAGACACTGGAATGGCTGCAGGCAGGGGGACTCTGGTCTGGTGTCATATTTTGGTTGTCTGTTCTTCAGTTTGTGTTTGAAAGTTGGTATCCCACAATTCCATTGGAGTGGGTGGGGTTACATAATTATGTATGCAAATGAGATGTTAATCAGCGTACAGATTTGTACCTATTTTTCATGGCCCTTGTCCAGATTTCTGATGTTTCCAGGTTGAGAGGTATGGTGTGGATTTCTCTTTGTTTAGTGTGCTTGTGTTGTGTGTATGTGTTTTGGATCAGCGATTTTTTTCCCTGGGAAAAAAATCGCTGATCTGACAGTTCGAGATTGTAAGTTTTCGCTTAAATTAGGTCGATCAATCAGCGTTTGCTTTTTTAAGCATTCGATGATATAATATAGACCCGATTAAACCACTCCAACCATGGGTAAATCTTCAATATACCATACCATGTCATCAGTTATTGCTTAAATATAAGTATAAGCATATCTATTAAATCACACCATTCCGAAATACCTATTCTTTTGATATTCTTCATACTATTCATATTTAAAGATAAAATCTTCAGCTTTTAAATTAAATTAATGTTGTTCCTGTCTCATCCTATACCTTTTTATTCTCTTTCACAATTATACTTTTAAATTTTCTTTTCCTCTCTTTTACCCTTTTTCCTATGGAACTTTTCTTATCTCTCACTACTTGCCAATTTACATATTCCTCTTCACTTGTATTGAGCACCTCTTCTTCTCCTTCTATTTCCACATGTTTTGCCTCTCTTATATCTTTATTTTATTCTTCTTTTTCTTGTTCCTTTACTATATTTTATCATATACCATATCCTGTGTATCTTCTTTTTCTACAATTTCTACCTTTTCTACACAATCCACCCATATATGTCCAGTGTTTCATGTTACATTTCATGTCACATTTTTGTGCTTCATGTCCTGTTTCACCACAGATTAAGCATTTTTATCACATTCACATATCAACTGATTATTTTTCCCACAGAAAAAGCATGTTTTTGATTGCCCTCTATACTTAACAAATCCTCTGTTGCCTAACGAATCCTCTGTTGCCATTCACATTAATTACACTTGGAATATGTACAACATTATCACTTTCCATTTTCAAAATCCCCAGTCCATAAACCTCTTTTATCATATACTTTTGTTGTGTCCATCACATCATTACATACAGTCTTTAAATGTTCTTTCAAGTCATCTTTTTCAACTTCCATTCTAAATTGCATTATAACTCTTGTTTTTGTCTCTCTATGAAATGTTTGTACTACATATTCAGTCCAAGGATTACAGTTCTTTTTTCTCATATTTTTCTAAGAAATTTTCTATATATTGTCTTGTTTCAAAAAATATGCCACAGTAAGTTCCTTTGTTAATAAGAATAAAAGCTCTTACCTCCTTGGGTGAAACACCTAATGGTGCAATTATAGTGGCCCATACTTCATATCTGTCCAGCCCTTTCTCTTTCTTACTGCTCACTCTTTTAACATATTTACAGGTGGTGGCAGTGGTTAATGTTGTTGCCTCACAGCAAGAGGTTCTCCTGTTCGATTCTTAGCTGGGGTGCCTTCTGTACAGAGTCTGCATGTCCTCCCTGCATTTGTGTGGGTTTCCTCTGGGTACTCCAGTTTCCTCCCACAATCCAAAGACATACATCTAGAGCATTTCTCCCCGGGTCTTCACTGAAAATAGGCTCTGACCTAGTCAGACTTTCCCGGTCAACAAATGCTAAATAAATAAAATAAAATTAATATTTCTTTACTTCCTTTGCCTCTTCGCTTCTTCTTTCTGCCTCTGTCACTGTCTTTGCATATGATTTCCTTATTGTCATGTCCTCTGCAACTTCAATCTCTTCTTCTTGTATTTTTTCCATGGTGTTTCCCCATGATGCCACCAGTTGATTTTCCGGCTAACTTTGATTAATCATCTCTTTTAAATAAACAACCCTTCAGTCCGGAGGGTTGCGGGATGTAACAATACATCCCTGCTAACTCACTCTTTCTAGTTTTCCCTTGAACAGCTTCTACTGAAATGTGTCTTAAAAATCTGGAACTGCTCCACCAACCTTATTTGTATCTCCTTTCTCCTCCAGTTTTGATAACCTCTCCATATCTTCCATTTCACTTAGCTACCTTGTTTGTAAAGGCTCAGCCCTCTCTGCATTCATTTTATCCTTCTCCGTTTTTGTATATTCTTCACTAACACTCACCATACTTCCTCCTGTTTCTTCAGGCTGCCTACATACCTGGAACTGAAACAGGAAGTCAGACACACCACCAACAGTAGCGTCCCCATATGCTATGAGTAGGGGAAGTTCCTCAATGTCCTGGCCAAACTTTCCTTTAGTAGTAGAATTACCATCTTGGATCACCCCCTGAAAAGAGGTCAGAAGAATAGTGGGAATATCCTGGTCAACAAAGGATAAATAAATGAAATAAATAAATAATAAATACAATTTTGCATGACCCTGATACTGCTGATACTCAGAATACAGGATTCCCTGCATGTGTGTCTTCACACTATGCATCTTGAATCTGCTTCACATGACTCAGTCAGAAAATATAAGGCTAAGCACAGATGTACAAGTACAGAAGGTAAGAAACTCTGGGCTGACTTGTACATGTTCAATTCAGATAAATTATTTGGCAATTATTTTAGTGGTTTTTCATTAAGAAGAAGACTGTTAATGTCTGGGTTGATTGCTCACTGGGAATTTACTAATAGGCTTGCAGTGTATACTGTTGATTTGCTGTACAGTTGTGTGAGATTGTGGGTATACAGCTTATTCTCTAGTATTTATCAGAGTAGGTATTTCAGTAGGTGAAAGTAGATTTAAAGCATTTTATAAAAGGACTATTTCAGACTTTTAATCAACTGCTAATTCAATCTCAGATTAAGAAAACTCCCCAGTGCTCCCATCCCAGACAGCCCTCCTGCTGTAAACATGGTATTATCTCTTCTCACGGCTCCCACCCTTCAAGGCTCACACAGTTAGAAGGTTTGCATCCAGTTGGGAATTGTTTTAAAAAGAAAAATAAAATGGACAGCCACACTGGTCAACCCTCAATAACAGACTTAACTAAGGTATTATCTCTTCTCATGGCTCCCACCCTGAAAGGCTTGCACAGTTAGGTCTGCATCCAGCTGGGAATTGTTTTAAAAAGAAAAAGAAAATGGACAGCCACACTGGTTTACCCTCAATAACAAACTTAACTAAGGTTACTACTTTTTCTAAAGTCTTTCTGCTTAAACTGTTTAATTCAGACGTACTGGATCAACAGCACCAAACTTCCCAGCCCTTAAATAAGGCTCCTAATGCTAAAAAGTTCCACCAAATTGTACTGTTAAAGTTGCTGTCTGTGTTTAAAAACAGAACATAGATTAGAATTTAAAGCAAGTACTGTATACTGCTGACCTGGGTCTAAAGACACCTTTAGGGCTGTCCCCTACAGTAATTTGGCTCCATCCATATTGTTAAAATTAATTAGTTTCTTCTTTCTTACACCTAAAATAATACCCTGGAGACAGGAATTTCACTCTGCTCTCCCTCATATATCACAGAGAAGATGGCTTTATGAATGGCTATTCAATCTCAAAGGGCATTAATTGACTAGACAACTACGAAGAAGAGATCAGATTTCAGTGAAACCTGGTTTCTGGGCTTAGACTCAGTAAGATGTCACAGGAGGGGCCCAAAATGATCATCAAGGACAATGATTACAGATACATGGTGTGGTACATGTAAAAAGTAGTGCTCTGTAAGAGGAAGCAGCTGGAGTGGCTGAAAGATGAACCATGGAAATAGTAATAAGATCATAGGACAGGGAGTAACATTCTTAGAAATGCTACCAGTAGTAGCAGTCGGCACACTGAGGAAAGAGAGGATTAGGGAATGTGATGGCTGGCTGTGGCAATAAAGTAGACAGAAAGGCATGAGAGTGTTAGGAGGCCATAAAAAGGCCTAACAGAGAGGTCTGCTCTAAACAAGGGAGAGGCTCTGGTAGCCCAGAATGGTATGAAAATGTATACCTTAGTAATCATACTTTTAAACAAAGATGAAAGAGGAGCTTGAGAAGAAATGGGGTGGATAGGTGTTTAGGTGGTGATATGGAACTCTCTTGCAATTAAAACTCTTACAATTAATACCTATAGGTGGCTTAATTTAAAAAGAAACATGCTGCATAAAGTACTGTTTGTCTGACTTATGCATGAATCATATACTTTGTCAGTTTGCTTCTCTCTTTAAGCCTTGTACTGTTGATTTAAGTGTGCTGTTCGCACATTCCGATTTGTCTTAATTGAAACTTGTCTCCCCAGGCCTCTACTGAAAAGGGGCTATTAAGTCAGCCAGACTGTCCCAGTTAACAAATCCAATAAATAAATAAATAAATAAAATATAGTATAATCACTGGTTTGACCATTTGAACACAAAGCATTTAATTAAACAGCAGCATGGTAATGAAAAAATATTTGCACATAATACTGCAAGCTGTCTTTAGTAAGAGCTACAAGAAGATTTGTTTCCTTGGGAACTGTCATGATATTAATGTGTCAGTGGTGTAAATAATTAGTGCTTCAAACAGTCAGCATAGGTATTATGTATCTTCTTCTTCTTCTTTCAGCTGCTCCCATTAGGGGTCGCCACAGCAGATCAACCGTTTCCATTTCTTCCTGTCCTCTGCATCTTGCTCTGTCACACCAACCACCTGCATGTCCTCTCTCACCACATCCATAAACCTTATCTTAGGCCTTCCTCTTTTCCTGTTACCTGGTAGCTTCATCCTTAGCATCTTTTTCCCAATATACTCTGCATCCCTCCTCAGCACATGTCCAAACCAATGTAATCTTGCCTCTCTGGCTTTGTCTCCAAACCTTCCAACCTGGGCTGACCCTCTAATATACTTATTCCTAATCCTGTCCATCCTCATCACACCCAGTGCAAATCTTAACATCTTCAACTCTGCCACATCAAGTTCTGACTCCTGCCTTTTTGTAAATGCCACTGTCTCCAACCCGTATAACATAGCTGGTCTCACTACCCTCTTGTAGACCTTCCCTTTCACTCTTACTGGTACTTGTCTGTCACAAATCACTCCTGACACTCTTCTCCACCCACTCCATCCTGCCTGTACTCCCTCTCTTCCACACTCACCATTACTCTGAACTGTTGATCCCAAGTACTTAAACTTATTCACCTTTGCCACCTCTACTCCCTGCATCCTCACCATTCCTCTGTCCTCCCTCTCATTCACACACATATATTCTGTCTTAGTCCTGCTGACCTTCATTCCTCTTCTAAATGTAAATAAAGGACATGACACTTCACAGGACATGATGTTTGTGCTCTTTTGCTAATTTCTGCTGTATGTGTAAAAGCAACTAGTAACAATGTAAACACAAAATGTGAGATTATGCTGTTCCATCTTAATGAAGGACAGCACACATATATGAGTATGGACATTAATGCAAAATGTGACTGCTGTTTCTGATTTACTGCAAGCAGCACATGGCTATAGATGTTTTCTTGGATATGACATTATTATCATTACAATGGGCTGCAGATTGTCAACAGTCAACAACAATTTGAGCTATGACTATTCATTAAAATGAGACATTTTGTATGAGAATGCATAGGAAATGCCATGAGGCAAAAGCCAACTGCCAAAGCATAATGTTCCTACATATTTATGAAACTTGTTTACGAAGAGCTAGCCTTCAGCTGAATTCCATTCTTATGTGACACATAATATGCTACTATAGTGGCTAACTGTATATATTATTTGTCAAACTTGGACTCCTATTTGTTTGCATGTTACATTGAACTTTTCCAAATAATTTTGGAACTGTATGAGTAGAAAGCTCATATCCTATATAAAGGATCTGCAATAGAAACACTTTGGAGAATCATTCCAGAAGCCAAATCAAATCATTCAGGGAGGTCATGTATTACTAAGGTGGTGCTGAGGGAGGATCACAGATAATATTCAGACAAATTAGAGCTTACTGTTACAGGAGGGTTTTGCCATAAAGATCATAAAAGGAAATTGTTTTTCTTATGCGGCCATTTGCACTTTAGGGTTTTAGGAATTATGAATTTTTGAAATGTTTTTGCTGGTGATTTTGCATTCCATATTTGGACATTATGATCATTCATAACAGAACAGTATATTCATATGTTTATCTCTCTCTCTCTCTCTCTCTCTCTATATATATATATATATATATATATATATATACACACATCCATACACATACACACTCACACAGGTTACAGGCCAAAACAGTCAATGCTTTCTGAACCTGTAAATAAGACAGAAAGCTTATATAAGTGAGTGTTCTTTTCTACAGAATTTTTGCTGACAGCCTTTTGCTCATGATCTCGTTGCAGTGGAGTAAGAGAATTTGCTCTTACCCTACTCTTGTTAGATCTTAGAGTTGGTATATATGATTGACCGGATGTGTGTGGGGGTGACCCAATGCAAAAAAACAAACAAACATTATTTTTGTTGATTTTGATCATTTTAGATTCATTCTAAAATGATTGTTCTTTTTGTTTTCCCCCTTACTAGTGTTCAATGTTTGATGAAGCAGTCACACGTGGATGTATGAATGTATGTGTTTATATATATATATATATATATATATATATATATATATATATATATGGATTCACTTTAGAAGCTCGAAATACTGAAATATCGAAATTCAGTATTTCGAGCCCATAAAGTGGAATCTGGAAAAGAACTAAACCTCAGAAGTGTGAAATTCAAAACCTCGCAGTCCGGAGATTTTGAATTAGCGCTTCTGGTGTTTCTCTGTGGTTCTGGATTCAGGTAAGTGTTTATGTGTTAAGGGTTTTGGGTAGGGGCTGTGGTGTATGTTAGTGTGTTTTGTTACTGTGATGTGTGTGTGCGAGTAGAATGTAGCTTGTGTGGTGGTGTTTTGTGTGTGTTTGTATGTAGTGTGACCTCGGAATTAGAATATTTAAGTAGGGGGGTGTGGGGGGTGCGGCCCCCCCACATGGGGGGTACAGGGGTGTTCCCCCCCTGCTTTTATGTAGTACAGAGCTTGTGTTTGTGTGTGGGGAGGAAAGTGTGTGTTTGTGGACAGCAGAAGAGCTAATTCAAAATCTCCGGTGTGCGAGATTTTGAATTTCGTGCTTCTGAGTTTTAGTTCTTTTTAGGTTTCGACTTTATAGCCTCGAAATACTGAATTTTGACATTTCAGTATTTCGAGGATATAAAGTGCGTCTATATATATATATATATATATATATATATATATATATATGTATATATATATATATATATATATATATATATATATATATATATATATATAGCTCTCTCTCTATATATATATATTTATACATACATATATATATATATATATATATATATATGTGTGTGTGTGTATATATATATATGGGTCTACTTTGTTTTGTTGAATCTCATTTCACTGAATTTCATTTCACATCGACCACATCGCTGAAAACACAAATTACTGAAAACTCATTTCACTGAATCTCATTTCACTGAACTGAACTTAGTATATATGGCATTGTGTAGAGTACTGCAAGGCAAGTAAAAGGTATATGCCCTTTTCCCCACTGTAGTGCGATCCTGGAGTTAGTATATATAGTTAGGGGGTATGTGGGGGGCAAGCCCCCCACATTATGGAATGTGTGTGGCATAGTCCCCCACCTTGTTTTTTATATTGTATTTTACCAAAAACTTCAGAAGAATACATTTTAAACAATAGACATGCATAGCTGCAACACCAATGACTCACTCTCTCCAGAAGACACTATGTACTCAAACTGAGGGGCTATGCCCCCCCACACACCCCCAATGTGGGGACTGTGTCCCCCACACCTCTCCTAACTATATATAGTAACTAACAGGATTGCACTACAGTGGGGAAAGGGGCATATACCTTTTACTTGCCTTACTGTACTCTACACAGTGCCATATATACTAAGTTCAGTTCAGTGAAATGAAAGTCAATGAAATGAGTTTTCTGTAATTTGTGTTTGCAGTGAAGTGGTCGGGGTGAAATGAAATTCAGTGAAATGAGATTCAACAAAACAAAGTAGATCCATATATATATATATATATATATATATATATATATATATATATATGGGACTACTTCAAATAAATGAAAGGCCACTTACCCGAAAATGGCATTTCTCAGATGACGTCTCTGAAACCTGAATTTAAAGAATGACTAAAATACTGAAGGACTTCACAGGGTAAGTATCCAGGTGGCCAACAAGTGGGAATTTGCCCTTTTCCCCATTGTAGTGCTATCCTGGAGTTGTTATATTTAGTTGGGGGAAGTGTGGGCTCACTGGAGAAATAACTGCGCATCCCTCCCTCATGCTGGGTGGGCTGCCATGTTGTCAGTCCTTTGCAGAAGTTGTCCAGAGCTGATGTTTGTTTCATGTACCACTCTTAGGGTATTACTCTGCATGTGCAAGAGTGGGAGGTATTAGGTAAAATCATTCTCTTGACAGCAATATGGCACTGCCTCAGGATGCATTGATCTCCTTGCTGTCTCCAGATGATGTTGTAGCAAGTCCAAGCGAGGTAGTAGAGTGTTGGTAGACCAGGCAACGGAGGACAGATGCTAGAAGCAGCTGACAAAAGTGAAAACAGAATGTACAGACTTTTGCCTCATATTTTTGTCCTGTTCTTCATAACATTTGTGGTTTTCTGGCAGATCACTGAGGAGTGAAGGCAGTAAATAATGACATACATTTGAGAATCACACTTGTTTCATACTTCACATCCTGTGTAAAATGTATGCTATCACAAATTATATTATTCTATCTACTTTCTAAGTTTATAAGAGCAATGTTTAAAATTTGCTCCTAGTTTTGGATGTTTGTCCCACTCATTATTTTTGGCTTTGTGCAGATTTCTTGTGCTTACAGTTTGAGAGGTATGGCAGCATCTGGAACTTATTCTAAATAATCCAACTGCCTTAGTGCCACTCAGTGTTTTCCCATTCAGCAAAAGGTACCCTTTTATCTCTAACTTCAGATTCTCCTATTCATTATATAACATCAGAAACTTCATAACCATCCATCCATCCACAACAACCTCTTCTCACATTTTTGTACATGGGGACAGGGTGTCACTTCAATAGTGACAATCATAAAGAGCAAGTGTTCACAACACTGGGTTGCTAGCCTTGCAGTGGTTGCTCTTCCACACTGCACACACATACACACACCTTTGGCCAATTTCAAATACAAAATCCACCTACTGCATGTCTTTGGAATGTAGGAGGAAATCAGAGCACCTGGAGGAAACCAACATGTACACAGGGAGGACATGCAGATTCTGCACAGAAGGCACCCCAGCTGAGAATCGAAACAGCAAACCTCTTGCTGTGAGGCAGCAATGGTAACCAGTGTGCCACATTAAAAATACTAAAAAAAATTCTGAAAATTTAAACAGATACCCTTCATTCCATACATGCCAGATTAAAGTCCCAGCAAACATCCACCAGGTAGTGCAAGTAATATCAAAGTTTATATTCCATACCCCATACTGCAAGTAGTACTTCAGTTTATATCACACATCCTGTGTACCACCTTTTCATATGCAACACATTTCAACTAGTTAGATTTCCAGCTATTAGCAACAAAGTTTGAAACATATTTAATAAAGGAAATTCAACAAAATAGGTATGCAACAGTTCTTTAGTGCTTTCCCGATATAAACACCCATATCTACCATAGTACCATTCCATCCTACTATCTGTATTTCATAATCATCCTTACTGGAATCCTTTCATAAACAATGGTACACGTGTAGACTGGAAAATAGACCTCATTTATCATGTGTTTTGTACATATTCTTCATTTCTTAGAAACAAACAAAAAAAACTCTGATATCACTCTTTCATAAACTTCTCTCACTTTCCCATGTTCACCTTCCATGGACTTAACCTTCACCCAGAATTATATGGCTCATTCTTCACTATCATATGTACACCATCTTTTAGACATGACAATCTCCCACTCACTCCATTTTCTGTCAGTCCCACTTTGTAGCATCTCTATTAACATACTGCTTTACTAAGAAAAATATAAAAGAAAAACATGAGTTCACCACATCCAACCCACCTCACTTGATGAATTATGTATTGCACCCCACTTCAATAGATTTAATGTTAAACTCTATGATGCCATGAAAAAACTGCAGTAACCTTACTTCCAAATGTAACGCATGCAAAAGAACACTTGCTGCATAGAAAACAAGGAACTAAAAATGTTAACAAAACACCTCTCTTTTCCCAACTTGGCTTGACCAAACCTTACATTCAGTCCACTGTAATACAATTTTCTAATTATATTCACAAAATCCTCAAAAACTAAAAAAGTAATTTTGAGTCTTGCTTAAACTCAGTAATTTCTGTCACACATTCCTCCATCCCAACATCACTCACAAACCTTCACATTTTCCTTCAGTCATCTTAACATCTCCCTTTCTTTACATAGTGGTGTTAAACCTTACTAATTAATTTCAGTTTTAGAGCATATTGCTTAATTTCCTTGGCTAATTAGCTCTGCTTGTATTCTTATCATAGATGGTAGCCAGCATGAATGTTGGAACGCTTCATATTGTTCTTTACTGATAATCTAAACAAACAGTATGTATTAATATATCTAGTAACTTCTTAATTGATTATCTATACAGCAAATGTATGTGTATGAATTAGCTATTAATCAAACTGATTGATGAAACTGCTACTTAATATGATGTTCTGACTAATGCCTTATGATATTTTATACTGTGAGATTTTTTAGCCATTTGTTCTTAAATTAATATTTCAAGTGATGACTGCTTACTTCAGGCTGGAAATATTTAGAGTTTGCTTTTATTTGATATGCTCCCACATTACCATCTAGAGCCAATAACAAAGCTAATACAAACAAAGGCTCCTGCACACTCTACTCAAGCTTCATCACATTACCATCTAACTTTATCCAATGAAATGTTTCACACCAATTCCACTAGTTCTCTCATTTGCATATTTGCATGTCACATCCTATCATCATTCTTGCTTTAACCTTGACAAACCACACTCCTTCATATCCACCTACTTTCAACTCACAGCAACCTAGGCTTCATTGTTTATACTGTCCCTTTATAACACTAGCTCCATACAGACTCTAAAGTCAAATGTAGTTACCTTAATTCTGTTACCAAGATGATCCAGTCAAAATACACTACTAAACATAAGTGGCTTTTCTGTTGTCACCAATTCTCATCTAAAATACAACTCAGTGGTGATGTCCACCCCAACCCTGGACCATCTCAAACTACTTCCTCCTTGATCACTACTCTGTTACCCTGCAATTCTGATCCTGTCTTCAATGATACAAATACATATATATCACATTAACCTATGAAGTATATGCAACAAACTCCCAAATCTCCATGCTTGACTAGCAACCTACTCTCCAAACATTCTAGTTCCACTGAAACCTGGTTGAAACCCCAAATAAAAGAATGAAGAAATTCTCTCACCAGCTTTAACATATTGTAACAGACAACATAAAAGAGCAGGAGGCGTGGGCATCTTCTGTAAAAACACATGCAACATCACATATTATGATATCATCATGCCACAGTTTCAGAATACTGGATTATTATTACTAACCACCCTTAAAATAAATTCAAAGAAAAAAGTAGTCATTGCAGCTCCTTACATTCCTTCAGGTAATAACACTTCCACCACAGAAGATATTCTGTTCTGGATCTCTTCTAATATACAGCAAGAAACAATAGTCCTAGGTAATGTCAGTGTTGACTGGAACACCCCTACCTCAAATAACCAAACTAATAGCATTCAGCAATACTTCTTTACCCAACTAACCAACTCCAATTAGATTCCATAACCAAATCAGCAAACAAGCTATAGTAGACTGGATTCTCATATCATACCCCAACAAGTACATCTCTTGTGCCTTTATACCACAGAGCCAACCAGTGTTAGATGGGTTAATGCGGACCTGTGAAGCTGATATCTACAAGTTGTTTAATAATGGGAAAAAGGGGAAAGATTTTGTTAATTTAATGATGGAGGAGAAATGGGCATTATTGAATTTACAAAATGATCAAGATGTGATTAGACCGGCTGACAAAGGTGGTTCTGTGGTAGTGATGGACAGGGAATATTATTTTGATACTATAAAAACTATGTGGATGATATTAATACATATAAAGTGATTGATGGATTGTTGATTGGGCAGATGAATGAGCAAATTGTGACGTCACTGTCTGAGTGTGTGCAGACGAATATTATGTCCACGGAGTTATTTTAGTATTTCCTAGTAGAGAACCCCTTGGTACCTAATTTGCATGGATTGCCGAAGATACATAAAAACCCATGTAACCTACCTTTTAGACCTATTGTGGCAGGGTCAGTTTGGCTCACTGAGTCAATGTCTATATACATGGCAAAACAATTAAGGCCTGTTCTAGAGAAATGTCCTGTAGTGTTATGAGATAGTAAACAATTTTTGCAGGATCTTTATTTGTTTTTGAAACATGAGCCAGCGAATAAGATCAAGCTATTGGTTACACTTGATATAGCCTCACTTTTTACCCCATTCCCAATCATGATGGCATTGAGATAACTAAAGCATTTTTAATTAAAAATAGTGAATACAGTTTACAGCACACAGAATTTATTTATTTGTTAGAGATGGTGTTGGAATATAATGTCTTTGTCTTTGATAATGTGTATTACTCACAGGTTTTAGGCATAGCTATGGGTACGTGTTGTACTAATAGCTACGCCAACCTGGTGATGGCAGAATGGGAGAACACCAATGTACTTAATTTAATAGGACAACAGGTTCACATCTATCATTGGTTTGTGGATGACCCTTTTTTGTTATGGGAAGGTAGTGTTGAGCAACTTAGGAACTTTCTTGAATATTTGAATAACAGTAGTGGATTTTTGAAATTTTCGATGAATTATTCTACTTCTAAGATTGAGTTTTTGGATGCAAAGATACGTACAGGGCTGTTGGCAAGTTCTCTACTGGGTTGTACAGGAAGGAATGCTATCGCCCCTCATATGTACATTGAAGTAGCATGCATCCCAGGCATGTATCTTCTAGTGTTGTTAAGGGACAGGCAATGCGGACCTCTCGACTCTCTTTAGAAACCCAGGAGTTTGAGGTGAGTTTAGAACAGATGAAGTTTGATTTTGTTAAGAGGGAATATGGAAAGTCTGAAGTTGAGGGGGCTTGCTCCATGGCTAGAACTAGAACCACTGAGGTGAAACCTTATTTTTCATCCCCCTGTGTTAATCAAGGTAGTAGGAATAGGTGTAATAATGGCCTATGTGTTTAACTTATAGTAAGGTGAGGGATATTGTTAGCAGAGTTGGTGTATATTACAAACAGATGAAAGGATTGTAAAACTTGTAGGCCCCACTCCTAAATTTTGCTATAAGAACAGAAAAACACTTAAACGGAAGTTATGCTACCCTAAGGAAGTTAGATTTCAAGCCAGTGAAGGTATGGTGGGCACTAAATGATGCAATGCTTGCTCTTTTTGCGCTTAGATGAGTCATTGGTTTTTGAACATCCTGATAATGGAAAGACCTACCATAGAAGAGTGGAAGCAGACCGTAATACAAACAATCTTGTGTATTTAGCTCACTGTAAGATATGCTTGGCATTTTATGTGGGCAAACGAATAGACATTTGAAAGAATGTATTAGGGATCACTATTAATGTGCTTGTAAAGGTTTAGATTATAGTGCGTTAGTGAAACACATTAACAGTAAGGGAGAGGAACATAGTTTCCTCTTTCAGGTACTGGTAGTTATACATGAGGATGTTAGGATGGGATGTTTAATTAATGAAATGGAACGTGTTGAACTACTTTGGATTTTTAGGGTCAGTGCACATAAGGGACATGGACTTAATGATTACATTTCCTTGAAACCAATTTTGAAAGCAGGGAAACTTAAGAGATGAACTGCCATTATTGTTTTGTTGGTCTGTTTTTATCCATGACTCAGTTTTTGATATCTGGGGTTATGCATTTTTAAAATACAAATGTGACAACGTTGCTTGATTGATTTTTATTTCATTTGATTTGTTGGTTGAATAATTAATGTGAATGTTTAAGCTATTTATATACTCTCAGTATGTCTTTGGTACTGTGGTCTGATGAAGCAATATTGTTATTGCGAAAGCTCTTACCATGTTTTATGAAAGTTCTGCTTGGCTTTTATATCATTGTTGGTATGTTACTTCAGCTGTGTCACTGCATGGATTTCATTATTATTATTTTTCTGGTGACATCTCTCGTGGTACTCTAACTCCCTCGGTGATCACATAGTAACCTATATAGGCAGCAAACTTACATATCTCCCAAATATCAATATATGGCCATGAGAAAACTATCAAAATTCCAGCAAGAAAACTTTGCCTCATTCTTGAAATATCACAACTGGAATATACTAAAGCAGCTGTCCCTAAATGAAAGTGTCTCCGAGTTCAGCACTAACTTAACCAACTAGCTCCACTCAGAATGAAATGAATCAAAGCCAGTCCTTCCTCTTGGCTTTCTAAAGACACTAAACAGCTCATGAAAAGACATAGAGAAGTTCTGTAGAATATGGCCTAAAAAACAACCACAAACTAAGTTATTTTAAAAAAATTATTCTCTATATATCTAATTCAAAACATTTCTGAACCTCTATTAATAGCCTGCTAAACCCAGGTAGAACAAGTCAGCCATGTTCTTCTACCACTTTACAAAATATTAGCCTAGTCTCCAATTTCAACTCTCATTTTATTAACTCAGTAGCCTCCCTCCTCATTAAGCCCATTTCTACTGACATTTCACTACAAGCCCAGACTGCTGGCCAGCACTACTTTCTCACTTTCCTCATTGTCTACCTCTCTCATCAAAAAGAGCTCTTCCTAAAGCTGAAATCCCCACCTCTAGCAGCTGAAAGCTTAACTACCAAATGCCTCAAAATTGCTGCTGAAGCTGTTGCACTGCCAGTATCCATATTAATCACAGAGTCCATAAAAGAAAACCATGTTCTCAATCTGTGGGAAAAAATGCTATATCATATATCTGCATAAGGAGGGGTACCTCCATTGATATCTGTAACATTTGCCCCTTTGCTATTCTGTCACTCCTTTCTAAAAATTCTAGAAAAATGTAGTTACCTTCAACTAATTAAATATATCCTCGACAATAGGCTCCTCTGTCCAACTCAACATGGCTTTACACCATATCACGGTACCTCTACAGCTCTTCTCAGTTTTACTAAAACAGTTAATCACCATAGAAACTCTAATAACCTGGTATTTGCTCTCTTCCTTTACTTGTCCAAGTTTTAGATGGGAACTAGTATTTGATACTGTCTGCCACAAAAAAAACTGCATATAATACTCTCCCTGTCTGGTCTCACAAATTCTGTCCCTAGGGATAAAAGTCTCTCAAACATAATTTTTCCATTACCTCAAAGGACAACACTACAATTGAAATAATGATATGTCTGGGAGTTAATTACTGACAATTAAATGAAATTTGACAGTCACATATCCCAAAGTATAGTAAGACACATCAGAAACTAGGCACACTCCATAGGGCCAAATAGTTCCTCAGTGATACTCCAATTCAGTTATCTAGAAAAAATGGAACTCTGTGCCTTTTTTTAGCTTGAGAAATTGAAAAACTGCATGCTTTCAAAATAAAACTGAGCCAACATCTAAAACAGACTAGGCACTGCACCTGTGAAACTCCAGGCTTATCTTTCTTCCCTGTTCTACTGCATATATTCTACGTCTCGTTGATCTTTGTTTCTATCACTCTTTTTTACTGCTGTCAATGATTTTACTGCATTCAGTTTTCCCTTATAAAATGTATATTATAGAATGTGTATGAAAATCTACTGTAATAGTTACTTAATTTTGCAGTTTTTCTCCCCTGGCCTCCAATGAAAGGGGTTTCTTGCCTAGCTGGACTATCCCGGTCAACAAATGCAATAAATAAATAAAAAATAAATTCACCTCACACCAACACCACTTTCACCACATCCTCTTGGCATATTACTACTACATATAAATAACCTGCATAAGTCACAACCTTTGGTAGTTCTGTTCCTGATACATGAATGGACTTCACATCTACATTCCCAGCTGGGGCCTGAACAAGTTTACTTACATATGCTACTTACAAAGTAAATTCAAATGACATCTACAAGGAATACACTCCTGTATACAGAAGAACGTAATGATTCTTTCATTAAATCAACACCTTTCCTCTCATTCCACAGTACAAACCTCTTATACAACTTGCAAAACTCTTTTTTCTCCTCTCAGGGACCTTATCCAGTGACTCCACCGATGACACCCTAATGGCCATTTGTTCTGAGAGTATAGCATGCAGGCATTTTCAAACTAGGCAATAGTGACATGTTCTTGTCTGTGAATCCCAGTCAGCTCTTTATTCCTGAATCAGGTGGTACAAAGAAGGTCAGTTTCATGGTCCTGCAGGATGAACTGACCTCTTATTGTAACAGCACCCCCTTCCAGCTCAGCAGCTCTCCCAAGCTGAGTTCCCTCAGTTATTACTGCAAGAAGCACTGTGACAATATATGCTCTCCAAACTTGAAATCTACTGGGTAACACCTAGTGCTTCCACTATATGTCCCTCTTGTGGAAAACTACAGTTTCTTCCCTCCCACAAGGACTGAAAAGACAGCAGCACTCACTCCCATCCTCCCCAGACAGGTCTTACAGGCAACTTGGATTGGGTCATCTTCAACATAGTCAGGGTTTTATCCCTCTATGTTGCAAAACTTGCCACCCTAAAAAACTCTTATGAAGTTAACATTTTTAACAATGGATATTGCTAAACACATGCAGGCCAGAGAGGTGGACTACGCATAGTCATCATCATTTGCACAGGTGCAGTGTGTGACAGTGGACAGCAATGCTAGCAAAGATGGAAGCATCATGGGTGGCAGATGCAAAAGCCACATGCACAACAAGAAGGTTAGGGAGAATCAGGGGGCCACATCATCCAGCAATGGGGTGGGGGTTCCATGGTTAGAATGTTGGCTGGGTAGACTATGTGGCCCTGCAGTGCTAGGGCTACAGGTATCCTGCCCAAGGGATGGTGCACCACATACATAATGTACACAGGAACCCTGCTGTGCCCTTCCAAGTGGCATTCCAATATAATGTTGGCATCCACAGCTCCTGGAATGGGCATGACAAAGTACTGCTCACAGATAGGGTACATGAGAGTACAATAGCAAAGAACTGTGGGCTTCTGATTGCCTTGCCCGATGGGGTGTGTCACTGTTGGAATCACAACAGTTATAACTATTTCAATGGCAATAACCACACTCAGTCATAGGTGGAGGCAACAATGGATAGTGGGGACAGTAAATCCAGTTCTGGGAAGCCATGTACCAGCTTCTTAAGCCTAGTGTGTGACCATGCAATATACATCTATAAACTGTCCCATAGCACAACTGCTGAGACCCGATGCTTGCATCCCCATGGCTGCATCTGGACTACCAATGTCCTCAACAAGCATGACTGCCTCAGGTCCTTATATGTCGTTATTCTGCATGCACCACTTGCAGTGGTTGCAGTTCCTCATGCAGGCCACACAGCTCATTCAGCATTTCTGACATGGTGTGAGTAGAGGCCATCTGTGCATGGATCACTGATCTGCACATATATAATTGATGCCAAGGGTGAATCCAGGTCAAGGAATGTCCCTAGAGTCATGCTTGTATCTTGACTGTGCTGGGTGTATGCACATTAGAAGCAGAATGGCCTTCTGATGCCATCTGTAGAGGTAATGCATATATAACTTTGGTAGGGCTGACATGGACAGGATGCCCAGCACTTGACACAAGGGAAGCTGCAGGTTCATCCTGTCCCTCCAAAGTTATTTCAGCTATGGATGATGTGATGTGCACTCTACTGTTAGCACTGTTGACAGTGCTACTGTGTCATTGGACTGTACCATCTGCATGGTATCATCAGCAGCAGCCATCACTGAACCACTGACAGACGTTTTCCAATCTTGAAGCCCTGCTGAATCTTGTATCAATTAAACCTGTGAATATATACAGAAAACATACTTGCAGCAATTCTAGATCATATGTGCGATTCCCATGAAGCTGTGTACATAGACCGATGCACAGAAGCCTATCTAGCTCAACCAGCATTCCTGTGCCAGTATGATGAACTAGTGCCCCACTCCCCTCACAGAAGTGCAAAAAAAAATGTCCACTAATTCTACTGGCACACCAACCAAGTGGTCAGCTACATGACACACACACTCTCTCTCCTACCCCAGCCAATTAGGTCCCATTTCTGTGCCCTGCCCCCTGACTCTCCTTCCTCTCATTTTGTAAAAATAAAATAAATAAGTAAATAAATATAGATTTATTTATTTTAAACTGTAGCAAACTGTTTACTACAAATGTCTACACCCAGCAGAGAGCTACATTGCTCAGGTTTAAATAAAAAATAAATAATCTTTTCTTTTTGTTTTAAACTGTAGCAAACTGCTTGCTGCAATGTAGCAGGCAGTTGCTACAGTTTAGACAACACAAAGGGTGCTATAGCACTCAGGTTTGGCTGCAAATGCAGTACCAGCTTTTAAGCCAAAATCTATTAAAGAGTGAGCAGAATTCGCCCATCGTGCCACCCCACACTTTGAGCCTGGGGCAGTTTCCCCCTTCACTCAACACGTTACACATGGGGCAGTTTCCCTCTTCACCCCACCATAGCTACGCTACTGCCACTACATGCCAATCTTATACATAGTTTACGAGTTCATGCATACATATATACATACCTTGTTACACAGATTTTTGCTATTGTAATCTCAGTATCCATGCATAACAGATTAGCATTCGTGTTTGCCTGATGAAGCCACTCAGATATATAAGTCAGTGTCTTACAGAAATGGCACATGCTCCTAACCTGGTACATTCCTACAGACATCCAGGCAGTCATATCCGGCCCATCTTCCATATCCAAGCCACCACAAGAAAGCGATTTCTTACAGCTTCCTCAGTGAAGGATATCTGGAATTCCTGCATCTCAGCAAGATACTTCTGTGCTGGTCATTCACCCTCAGTGGTCAACTTGTCCTTGGCAGCTTTCTCTGCTTCTGCCTTGGGTTTGGAATGATGTGCCATTCATGTGATTCTATGATATATGTGTACTGTTATCTTATTAAGGGTGCCCACTGCATTTAGGTTCCATTCCTGTCCTTCCCACATCTAACCACAGATGGCCATGTCTACTTTAACCTTCTCAAGGATATGCATGCCATGTGTACATAATGCTACATAACACCTCCATTTGCTGAAAGGTGAAGCTTTCCAGACACTGCCATTCCTTCATTCTTATGCCATGCTGGGTAAACCTGGGGGTTGCACATGTGGATCAGTCTATGTTTGCATGACTGTCCTTTTCAACTGACTGTTGACTGAATACTATCACCAGGTCCCTTTTGATGGCCACAGATGTGTGTGTGCTACTATGGTGTAATCACTCCAACACTGTGACATAATGTGACAGCAGTAAGGTATCTGTGTGATAGCAGCCTGCACCTGGTATACTGGAGATCATTCTAATATGTCATGCAGTCTGTGTGCATATGGCACTATTTTGTAAACCCTGCAGATCAGGACAGTGACTGGGTCACTATGTTACCTCAGCCCCCTCAGATTTATCCCCCAGCAGGATCACAACCTGTCCGGCTCTATCCCCGCAGCTTTCTCAGGTTGATCCTCTCAGTAAGATTGCAATCCATTCTGCCTTGTCAGTTTGCCCCCAACTTTCAGTCCCCTATCATGCTCTGTGCTATATCACACCAGACACTCGTCTGCTCAGATGCTATCCCTTTTACTTGCATATACTCTTGTGTACTCACTGCAGCCATGAGGTTTATTACCATAAGTCCTGTCTGATGTCAGTTTACCTATATGGCAATGCACTTTGATCACCACTTTATTCTGATTCTCTAATTTACTTGCCATAACAGTTTCCCAAAATTTGGTGACCACAATCTTATTATGCTAAAATAAGCCTTATGGCACAATAACTATGATGATTAGGTGATTAAGTGCAGTTGTGTTTGAACTGTGGATGATAATGTCTCTGAGTTCAATAAAATCTTCATAGTTGTTCTAAACTCATTAGCCCTACTCAGAATAAAATGTGTCAAAGTCAACCCTGCCCCTTGGCTGTACTTAGCACCTATACAACTCATGAAACAAAGACACAAAACGTGAAAGGTCTGGATAAAAAATAAAACAGCTCTCACTTTACCAGCATATAGACAGCTAAGAAGCCTGTTGTTAAACCAATCAAAACATATACCCTAATAATCCAAAACTGTTCTGTCCTAGACAAGCTACGCTTCCAACACCAATCACACAGAAATAGAGTAATACCACAGCCATCCAATTCTGTACTCACATTATACAGACAGTACAGCCATTAATCAACCAGGTGACTAATCAAGCTCTTGATGTCCCTCCTCTTAACCTCTTTCTATGTTTTTTCTTCCAACCAGTACACTCATATACCATCAAAAAATACCTAAAAAAGTAAAGCCTACCACAGTTGCCTCTGACAATCTACCTGGCAATTATCTTAAAATAACAGCTGAGGCTATTGCATACCCAGTTTCAATTCTAATAAATCGATCCATATGTGAAAATAAAGTATCCTTGGTATAGCAAAATAATTCAATATTCCACTGCACATGGGTTGAATCAAAATAGATCTTTCAAATTATATGCCAATTGCCATTTTATCTTCCTCATCAAAAATACTACTAAAATGTATTCATATGCAAAGTCTCAACTACTTAATGGTTAAACAGCTTCTGTCTTCATCACAGCACAACTACTGATATGCTGAATATTGTTAATACTGTCAACGCCCATAGGAATGCTGGAAGTCTAGTCTCCACCATCTTCCTAGACTTAACAAAAGCTTTTGGATACCATTTCCCACTACAAACTCTCATCCCTGGGGCTTAACAGCTCTTCGCTGTGATGGTTCCATAGCTGCTTCTCAAATAGAGCTCAAGCAGTGAAATGGAAAATTATTTCTCCACCCTCTTGCCAGTAAGTATTGATATCCCACAAGAATGTATACTAAGCCCCATGCTTTTCAACATATTCATTAATGACCTCTACTCAGCTACAAACACGATACCGTAGTTCAATATGCTGATGACTTGACCCTAATCTGCTCTGCCAGATGTCTCTCTAACTCCAATACTTTACACAAGAATCCTTTTCAGATTACACTTACTATAGGTTTGGAGCTTGGAAGTGGATGACATAATGATAAGGAGGAGGCTGGACATCCTATGTGTCGCTCGTCCCTCTCTAATATAGATGATGAACAGGCACGGTGGTTCATTTATATGCTTTATTACATAGAAATACATCAGGATGGACAGCAGGATTATAAAGTATAAATTAACTGAGTAACAGACAGACTGCACAGGCATACATGCTTACATCTAATCAGCTAACTACAAAATGGCAGTCAGGCTCGCACGCGCTCAGTATTTATTCACTTGTGCAAGCCCGTAGAAAGCTTCTTAAAGGTATACATACATATTGATCTACATCGTTCCTGTTAAATAGATTGCCCTCAATTAAATGACTTTGGAATAAGACATGAAATAATATAGACATTAGAAACAAACACAATGTTCATGTTTAACCCAGCACTACAACCTGTGAGAGCTGCACTTACATAACCAAACTGGAAGCAAAGCTCTCTCCACCCAAAATTGTGCTAGACAGTCAAGAGTAGAAGGTTAACACCCCCACTACACTTCAAGCAACACATAGCCCTTGTAAACCCACACCACCAACACCCACACATAGCAACACTAAATCCACATATGAGGAGGCCCGTAACTGTAACCTGCCCAAGCAACAAGGACCTCCGAAGCTGAAAAGCAAACAAACAACAATCACAACCAAAGTGTCACATAGCTCACAACACCAGTGTGCCACCCAGCAACAGCCCCTAAGGCAAGATAATGTACCCAACACTTATAAGTGACTCTATAGTCAGGCACATTGATGTCCCACTCACCAGGCTGAACAAGGGGAAAGTTACAGTGAGCTGCCTGTCGGGTGCCAGGATCCACCACATAACACATGCACTCAAGTCACTCCACAACAAGTACAAATATGACTCTGTCATTGTCCATGTTGGAGTGAACGACTTGAGATGTACCTCCCTGGACTACATGAAAAGAGACATGAAAGAGCTCTTGGATCATGTGGCATAGGCAGTTATGACCCTAGCCCTGAGTAGCACCCTGCCTTTGCCCAGAATGATACCACAATATAAGGACAAAATGACTGACTTCACCAATTGGCTAAGCTTCTGGTGTCATTCAAAGGGGATCCAGTATCTGTCTGCCTGGGACGACATGATCGACAGACCACAATACTTTGCCAGAGATGGTCTGCACCTGTTGCCCCTGGGATTCAGTTTATTGGCTAAGGCTCTTGCCACCCCTATAGTGCCTTTTTTAGGCAAAGTTTAAAGGACAAAACCACCACCGTAACAGGTACAAGCATCCAAAATCTGAAGGTAATGCTACTCACTGCTAGAAGTCCAAACATCAAAATGCACTCTCTCTTGGCACTCCTAAAAATGGAGAACATTGATATCTGTGCAGTAACTGAGACCTGGTTCAAGGCTCCAGAGAGCACCCCTGCAATACCAAGCTACAACTTTTATCACACTTTTCGGCCACCAAACCAGGATCAAAACACTAAAGGTGGAGGAGTGTCCATATTCACCAAGGATATTCACACCACCAGGCTAGTTGCCCAACACAATGCGTCTGAAATTCTCCAGGTGCAACTAACACTAGGTAAGACTGCAATCCAAATTGTAGCTTGCTACAGATCCCCCACCATGCCACAAGATTCTCACTACACCTTTCTAAATGTACTGGAAAATATTAAGATACAACCAAACACCCTAATACTGGGTGACTTCAACTACCCTGCCATTAACTGGGAAAATTATTCATGTACCAACACCTTTGCCCAACGGTTCCTGGAATTCATAAATTCCAATGCCCTGGATCAACTAATCCATTGTCCCACCAGGGGCTCCAATATCCTAGACCTGGTCATTACCAACAAGGGAAATTGATGCTCCACACCTATGGTTACCCCCTCGTTGGTCAGGTCAGACCATAAGCTAATCACCCTTAACATCCACATCCCACCCCCACCCCCCAGTAAGGAAACTTCCATAAAAATCTTCTCCAAAGCCAACTTCATGCTACTCAAGTCAGAAGTGACAAACTTCATGACACCCATCAGACGGGAACTGAAAGTTCAACTGCTGAGTCCTACACTAAGGCACTGTACGAGCACATCCACTCATGCATGAATCATGCCATCCCAAATAGAACCAAGATGTTATCCTCCAAAAATATGAAGCCAATCTGGTGGTCCCCTGCCATAAACAAACTTTACAACAAAAGGAAGAAACTGTTGCAGAAAAGAGGAAAATCCCAGGATGCAAAAAACTCCCTTACCAGCCTTAGTAAGAAGCTGAGATCCCTCATAAAATCCTCCAAAGCTAGTTATGAAAATAAAATTGCCAAAGATTCCAAAGACAACCACAAGGCATTCTATAACTATGTCAAGAATCTAAATGGCAATGCTCAGATCTGCTCTGAGCTACAACAGAATGGCATTAAATATACTGATCTCAAGGATATTGCCAATATCCTGGCAGATTGATTTAGTGCCAACTTCCCCCTCCTCTCACCCCCCTAAATGGCCCATCTCAATACCTGAAGATTGTCAAATTCCGGTAATAACGGCCACACTGGTAGAAAATGAACTCTCCAAAGCTAAGAATACAGCATCCATGGGGCCAGATGACTTCCTGGGCTGTGTAGTACATGAACTACAAAATGAACTGGCACCTCACCTAAGTGTCATGTTTAATCATAGCCTCACCTCAGGCTTTGTGCCCACTGAGTGGCGGACAGCTACAGTTATCCCACTCCACAAGGGTGGATCCACCTTGGATCCCAGGAACTACCGCCCCATCAGTCTGATGAGCCTGATCTGCAAGGCCATGGAATGTATTATCATGAAACTTATAAACAAAGACAGTGGCAATCTTCAAACACTGGACCTTACCCAGTTTGGGTTTGTGAAGGGCCGATCTTGTCTCCTGAACCTGACTGACTTCTTTGAATCAGTCTTCAGAGCCGTGGACGAGGGTAAGGCAGTCCACACAGCCTATATGGACCTCGCCAAGGCATTTGACACCATCCCCCACTCTGGAATCATAAATAAACTTACTAAGCTGGGCATTAATCCCTACATCACTCGATGGGTTGCCAACTGGCTTACTGACAGAACCCACACTGTAAAAGTAGCTGACTCCAAATCCAGCTCCAGATAAGTGACAAGTGGACAATACAACAACACAGGATTCAGTTCTGGGACCACTCTTGATTGGCATCTACTTCTCTGAAGTAGTGGCCAATACTAAGGAACTCTGGCTAACAAAGTTCGCAGATGACTGCAAACTGAGAGCCATTACTGAATCTCCAAATGATGTGGATATGCTACAAAAGGGCCTTACAGAAACAGATGCTTGGTACCAGAGCCATGGGCTCAAGCTCAATGCCAAGAAATGTATAGTTATCTCCTTTGGGAAAAAACATGTACCCGTGAATTACCACATAGGTGGCAGCACACTAAACACCGAAAGTGTGATAAGAAACTTAGGGACACAGGTGGACAGTGGTCTCACCTTTGATAACCACATCGCCACAACAGTCAGGAAATCCTTCTATGTGGCACACCTCATCACTAAGGGCTTTTCATCCAGAAAAAATGAGGTTATTGTCCCACTGTACTCATCCCTCATTAGACCCATTATAGAATACAATGCTCCATTTGGTATGTACCTCTCAAGACACCTGCAACAACTGGAAAGGCTGCAGAAATACCTCACTAAAAGCCCTATGCTGACCGCCTTAAAAAACTCCAGCTATACTCTGTCGCATATTGTCTACTCAGAGGTGATCTCTGCTTAACATACAAGGCCATGTCAAACCCAGAGCTGTTGTACATGCTACACTTAAAGAAATCCCAATCCCTCAGAGCCTCACGCTTCAGGGATCTAAGCCTTGTCATCACAATAAACAAAACATGATGGAGGGATAGGTTCCTCACCCAGAGACTCCCCAGACTCTGGAATAGACTGCCCATATATATCAAGCAGAGTGCCTCTTTGGCCCTCTTCAAAAGGAAACTTGACGATTGGATGGGAGAAAGGAAATTCACCCCAGGGATCATGTCAGTCACCCTGCTAGACAGGGGTCCAGGAAGTAAATAGTGTGGTTAGAAATAGCCAGGGAATTGTTATGGCTAGGCTTGTATAGGCCCTAGGGCCGATAGCCTTGTACCAACCTATGAACCTGTGAACCAAGATGCCATGTATCTGTAACATGATCTGGACATGTGACCTGATCTAGTAATATAGTAATCAGAACTGGGTTTAGCAACAGGGACAGTCTTGGGTAACAACCTGTATCAGGAATTTCGGGATTCATCTCAGGAACAGAGATATTTACTGGAATGTCCTTTGGAACTGGAACACTGGATAACTCACTCTGAGATAAAAAGTCTTTCTCACAGGCTAGGTGCTGCAGTACAGGCTTGGACACTGGTCTCAAATGTTTCTGATTCCACCTAAACTCTACTCCTTGTGATTCCACAATGTACGATCTCAGCTCTGGGCAAACACCTTTCACCACTCCAGTCCGAAAATAACCTTTGCATGTTTGTATTCTCACTGTCTCTGCTTAATGTAATGGATTTAGAGGTGTGTGTGACTTACCATAATAAGGCTTCTGGGCTAGGTACTTCTTTAACAGATGAGCTTTCACAAATCTGTTATTCTTAGCCCTTGGAACCAACAAACTACTGCTGATTTGTAAGGTAGTTCTAGTTTGTCTCAACAGAAGTTTCTGGGCAGGTGAACCAAGATGTTTATCATGAGGAGCATTTCTGAGATTCAAGAGATTCAGGAAAACATCACTATTGCCTCATTTTGACATCTCTAGTAACTGTTTTGCACTTTGAACTGCACGTTCATTTATATATACTCTGTAGCAACTATATGTTGTGAAATAACTGTCCACGTCTCTTCTGGTCTTGTCTGATGGTTGGTTTATATGCTTTATTACATAGAAACACATCAGGATGGATAGCAGTATTACAAAATATAAACTAACTGATTAACAGACATACATGCTTACATCTCAACAGCTAACTACAAATGGCAGTCAGGCTCGCATGTGTTCAGTATTTATACACTTGTGCAAGCCCCTAGAAAGCTTCTTAAAGGTATACATACATATTGATCTATACTATGTATCCAAGAGACAAGATGAAAGGGCAGGACAGTGAAGCTGGGATCCAGAGTCTACTACTCAGGAGGAGGACAGGCTAGAAATGGTGTGGGAATTGTGGTGAAGGAGAAACTTCAGAAGGCAATCAGGGATGTAATCAGAATTAGTGACACACTCATGGCAATCAGACTTTAGTGTAAGGATAAGGTAGTATTCATAAACTCAGCCTATACCCCACAGTATGATAGCAAGGAAAAGAGAGCATTCGGGCAGCAGCTGCAGGGCAGACTAGATAAATCAGGACAACATGAGTTGTTGTTGATATCAGGACAGGCAGAACAGGATATAAGGACTGCCTGGGTCCACATGGGTGGAGCAACAGAAATAAAGAGGGAGAGACCATTCTAGACTTCTGAATAGCAAATGGCTTGATAGTGGATAACACATGGTTCAGGAAGAGAGACAGTCACAGGTTCTCACACAAGAGTACTCAGGTAGACTTCCTCCTAGTAAAGAAAGGCCATTGGGCCATAAACAGCAATTGCAGTCACCCCCTGTGAAACAACTGCTCAAGAGCATAAAGCACTTATTGCCACAATAAGCTGAGGTGGTCAGAAAAAGATCTAAAGTGAAGAGAGACTAGACTGAAGATCCAGAAATTGACTGAAGAAAAAGCACAGGAGTTCAAGAAAATACTCAGGTCTCTAGTATCTCATGAAGAAGAGGAAACAGGTAGAGATGAAGAATGGCAGCTCCTCAAAGCAGCATGTTTAAGGACTACAGAACAGGTATGTGGCTGAGCCAGGTATGGAAGTAAGGTACATAAGGAAAGCTGGTGGTGAAATGCAGAAATCCAGGAAGTCATCAAAAGGAAGAAGAATTGCAAGAAAAAGTGGTAAATAAAAAAGAGGGACCAGGTTAAGAAGGAATACTGGTTGGCTAACAAAGAGGCTAAGGGAGCAGTTGTAATAGTGAAGAACAAGCTATCAGTCACTCTACTGGTTTCTGGAAAGTGACTCTGTAGATGTCACAAAAACTCTGTCAGGTTGCAAGGCAAAGACAGGAAGACAAAGAAGATAGTTATCAGATACCCTCTGTAAGGGTTGCCAGCAATAATCTGCTCACCAGTCCACAGGACAAAAAAGGCAGATGGAAGGAGTACTTCCAGAAGCTTCTAAATGAAGAAAACCCCACAAAAGCTGTACTGCCCCAGACATAGCCTATTATGAAAGACGAGAAGCCCACCCTAAGAGAAGTAAGAACAGCACCAAGGAAAAGGAATTTAAGGAAAGCAGCAGGCTTAATTAGGGTTACTTCAGATATGTTCAAGATGTTGGGTGAGAAAGGGGAGAAATGGCTTCTAAGGGTACACATAGCAGTATGGAAAGAAATTAGTATCCCAGATGACTGGAGAGTAAGTATAATTGTCACAATGTACAAGAACACAAAGGACATTCACAACTGCAGGTATTATAAAGGTATCAAACTCCTGTCACACAGCATGAATGTTCTGGAGAGGGTGATTGATAAAAAAATACAGAGTGATAGAAAATATGATTGGTGATGAGTAGACCAGATTCAGATTAGGATGTAGCAGGACAGACTGATATTTGCAGTGAGGGAGACAGTTGAGAAGAAGCTAGAGATGAGGAAAGATTCCAACTGGGCATAACTATACTTGGAGAAAGCATATGGCAAGGTCTCAAGAAAGCTGATTTTGGCAGTTCTGCAATGGTTGTTCAAAGTCCCAGAAACATTGGTAGTATTAGTACAGGCTATGTACAATGACCCAATGACATAAGTACAGACAGTGTTCAGACTCACAGATGCAGTCCCATTGGGAGTGGGTGAGCATTAAGACTCATCTCTGAGTTCACTGCTGTTCATACTGGTGAAGAACCAGAGGGGACAGGTCAACAAAGTCACTCTATGCAAATGATGTAGCATTACAAGAATTTCAGCAAAGGACAAGGGGATGGAATGCAGTACAGATATGAAGTACTCAGCAATTGCAGCAAATAGGGAAAGAAACTGAGAAGTGAGATTGAAGTAAAATAGGGGAACAGATTAACAGTTTCAAGTACCTTGGAGGGGTGGCTGAGAAGAAGGGAAGTCTGAACAGGGAGACCCAAGCTAGACTCAGAGGGGCTGCAGTGAACTGGCACAGAGTATAAGAGGTAGAGTGTGGCATAAGAATGCCAAGGAAGCTGAAAAGTAAGGTGTACAAAACAGTGGCATGAGCAGTACTACTGTATGGTACAGAAAACCTGGGTAGTGAAGGCAAAGTAGCTAAGGATGATAGATGTGATGGAGACAATGTGCCTAAGATGAGTGGCAGGATGCAGAATGTGGGACAGATGGAGAAATGAGGACATCAGAGCAGAAGCCAGAGTAGCTACAATTTCAAAGAAGGTCAAAAAGAACAGATTATGGTGGTCCAGGCACATGTGTAGGAAACAGAAGATAATCTGGTAAAGAAGATTAAGGATAGACAGGGAGAAGATGAGATGAAATGAGAGCATCCAAAGGGATGGATGGATTGTGTGAGAGAAGACTTGTTACAGTCACACGTCACTATTGAAGAAGGTAGGAGAGTGGCATTGAATCAAAAAAAGATGGCAACAGTTGACATGACATCCTGACCCTAAGTAGAAAATGTGAAAAAGGGGGTTAATAAAGATGATCATAGATGACCAGTTGAAATGTTGACCACTATGTATCACATGTGGCTAAAAAATAACTCATCAAAAGCTAGATAAATTATAATGAGTAAAAATCAACTCCAGTGTCATAGCCAGAAGACATATAGCCTCTACTTTATTATTGCTGTCTCTCCTCTATGCTGCCCCAATCTTCAATAATCATTAAGTGTCACAGATGTCCAAACTTTAGCAATGTTGTAATAAAATAGAAAAATGTGCTATAACAGAACACACTACTGCCAAGTCATCAGAAAATTAAACTGACTAGAACTACCACATCATCTAGCTCTCTTTCTCTCCCAACTAACTATAATACACAGACTTCTCTATAAGCCAGAAACTTGCCCAGGACTTAAAAATTTAATTCAGCACTATTTCCTAATAAAACTTTATGCTCTAGGGAAAATCACAAACCACTGTAACCAAATCATCTAGCACTGCAGGAGACTCTCTATATTCAAATAAGGTAGCTTTACTATTGAACCAAATCACACTATCACTGAAATCCATTCAGAATACAAACTCATTTAAAACACAATGAAAACTTCACCTGTCAAATTAATGGATCTACTCCTATATATTTCCTGGATAAATGCCACTGTTATCTTTGACCATATCATCAAACCACTTCTCTTCAGAGTCCTATGCCTCACAATCCATCTTCACCGATAACTGAATTGTTTTACTAGCATCTCCCAACCGTATACATAGTCTTGGGACACTGCTGACTACCTACCTTTATATTTGCAATATACATCTTATCAAAGTCATATATATAATTGTCTCTGAACCTACCTTATACCCCACCTCTTGACTACAATATTAACATTTACAACTCTATCATTTTCCTTTATTAACTTAGATTTTTTTGAATTTCTAAGCACTAATCACATGATCTATTATCTATTTCACAAACTCACTAATACACCTCTTCAAATACTCAGTGTTTATCATATACTAATGCATAAGTATCTTTTATACTGCAACAGTGGGCTTTTTTCATATGAATGTAATTAGCAAATGTATATGTAATTGCTAATGTCTGTATGCCGCGGTGGTATGGCGGTAGCATTGTTACCTCACAGCAAGAGGTTCTTCCGTTCGATTCTCGGCTTGGCTTGGGAGTGCCTTCTGTGTGGAGTCTGCATGTCCTCCCTGCGGTTGGGTAGCGTTCAAAAGACATGCGTGCGTAAATGGGCGTGCCTTCGTTGAAGGTTGGGCATTGAGCTGGCACCTCGGTGCTTCATAAAAATCTACTGCCAATCATTAGTGGACCGGAGTTCCGCTGTGGTGACCCCCTTGAAAGCCAAAAGACAAACAATAACATATGTAATTGCTAATGTATGTTGATGTCGGCTCCTGTAGATTACGGAATGTCTGTTTAAAAATGTTTGCAATATGTTGGAGCTTTTCTTCATGAGCCACCACTGAAAAGTTTTTTTATCTAAAACCTAGTCAGACAAACCCAGCAAATAAAAACAAAATAAAATAAAAATGCATAAATATTATGCAATAATGCAACATGCTATCAGCCAGAGTTGGTGCCACAATGCACATATCTCATCACTTCATATATAGTGTGTGTGACACTGCCAGCCCAGCTATCTGGAATTTTGTAAATAATTCTACGTCATTTTGAATATTGTTATGATTTATACAGAAATGTACTATGTCATTTGTGAATACTAATATGATTTATACAGAACTGTATGTTATGTACTGAGCTTCAGAAATGTGTCCACAGTGTACCCTATTGGAAAAGAACAGAAATGTATATAAGCTATATATCTGTGCAAATATATGTTTTAATAGTAGAATCCGGAACACACAGAGTTAACTTACACACTTCAAGAAAATAAGTTGAGATTGTTTTACAATTGTGTATCTCTCAGTTTCAATGCAGCAAGCAGACACAATGTCTAGAGCTAGAAGTTTTCTACTGTCTTTACATTTTAAACCTAGTAATTAAAATTACTTTAAAGTGTTTTATTGCTTCTTAGCGACTACACATCTGAGAGATATGTACTTCTCACACAGAGATGATAAAATTCTGTTGGTATCTGTTAGCCTGGGAAGTGAAGGCGGGTGACAAAGAGTGAAGTCATCCAAGTTGATCTAGCAATAAAACTGTTTGATAGTAATTTAAGAACTCTCTCAGAGAAAGACTGTGCATTTTGTATCTTGGCTTGGACCTAGAAACATCCATCATCACCATCATCTGCAGTTGCCTTTTTAATAGTAAGTAACTAGGGAAAGGTAATTTCTTTTAGCTATAGATAGGAATTTAGTTTAGATGTTTTCTGTATTTATTTGAGACTGTCCTGCAATGTTGTTTTAAAATATTTCTTGTGATTCTGAACTTTGAAGTAACTGTGTTGATTGAGTATTGTCTTGTTCTTTTAGTATTTATTATTAAATGTATTTAAACATATCTTTGTGGCTGATATTTTTGAGACATATTTAAGCTCTTAGAGTACTTGCATATGTATTTGGTGACACTGTGTAGGTGACTTCCATAGCCTTGCTCCTGGTTACACTTACCATTTGTATATTAGTAACATTACACAGTAGGATTGGTCACCCTTTGTAAGGGCCTTAAGTAGCTGATAAGAAGGGGTTAGTGGCAGTGATAACTACCTTATAGTCTGGGCAGCAGGGGGCATAGCTAATAAACCTGTGCCAGCCTTCCTCAGGTGTGTGTGTGTGTGTGTGTGTGTGTGTGTGTGTGTGTGTGTGTGTGTGTGTGTGTGTGTGTGTTTGTATATAAATCACATCTCAAAGTGTGTGTGTGTCAGCTACTTGGGCATGGACACGAAGCACATCTGGATAGAGAGGGTGCTGGAGGTCTTGGCTTGACCCCTCAGCTGAGATCTTAACCCTATAGCTGTGCCAGTGGGGAGTCTAATTGGGGATCAGGAGAAAGAGGGAGAAACCAGCCCCAGACTGACTGTGATCTCTGTGTGCTCTTAAGGGAAATTGTACTTTACTGTCTGTATGTATTTGTCACCCTCCCATTGTCTACGTCCCTTACTTTTGCCAGTGGTGAGGATTGAGGCTCCTAGATTACTGGCCAGTGCAGGGGCATCACATATTAATTGGTGGCAGAAGTAGGATATCCACATCACATATTAATTGGTTGACAGTGGTGAGTTAACCACATCACATATTAATTGGCTTGTAGTGGTGTCAATATTGAATTCCTGTAGCCTGTGTACGGTGGTCACTGAAACTGAATATGTTTGTACTCTCAGTCAGCCATGCAGTGAACATTCAGATTTCATATCACAATTGTTTTATTTATTTATTTATTTGTTGTTAGCTTAGTTAGTCAGGGAGAGCAGGCAAGCATACCAGCAGAGGAGTATGGCAATCTGACAAGGAGCCAGTTGGCTGAGGTGTGCGAGGTTAAAGGACTGGTGCATGCCAACCTGACTAAAACAGACATGATTGCAGCTTTAGACACAGCTGGATTGTAGAATAACAACCAGGAGGGCAATCAGACTGGCATTGGAGATGTACAACTCTCAGAGAATGGACAGCTCAATCTTTCCATAGATGACTTAAAAGTCCATCTGGAGTTATAGAGACTTGAGCTAGAGGGCAAGCATTTGGAAATAGAGGCAGCAGAGAGACTGAGACGGCTAGAGACTGAAGAAAATGAGAACCTGCAACATCTGAAGGCTGAGGAAAATGAGAAACTGCAATGCCTGGAAGCTGAGGAGAAGTAAAGGCAGAGGCAACACGAAAAGGAGATGCTGACTCTTCACCAGAGTCATGGAGGTGATGGGGAAGGGAGTAACCGAACTCCAGAAGCAACAAAGGTCAGTAAATTAATTCCACAATTTACAGAGGGGGATAATTGTGATAGTTTCATTCATATGTTTGAGAGGGTATGTAAACAGTGTAATTTTGGCCAAGGGCTCTGGGTACAGTTCCTGACCCCCTTACTCCATGGTAAAGCTGTAACTGCAATTTCTAAACTGTCTGATGCCGATTGTTTAAATTATAATACAGCCAAAGTATGTTTGTTAGAATGCTTTAAATTAACATCTGAAGCTTGTAGGAAAACATTTTGTGAGCATAGATGCAAGGCAGATGAAAGTGTGTGTGAATATGTTGCTGGGCTAAGCATTTATTTTCATAGGTGGTTGAGTGGATGTCATGTCACCACTTTTGAAGGGCTGGCAGACCTTTTGGTAAAGGAACAAGCCCTTAGCACTTTGCCTGAGCACATGAGTATCTGATTAGCTGACAGAAAATGTACTATTACAGATGAGTTGGGGAAGAAGGGAGACCTATACCTAGCAAACAAGGCATCACTGCACAGGAGACAGCCAGTGCTGCTCATGGGTCTAAGGAAACCCATGGTGGGCAGCCCAGACTGCCCCAACAAACTCCGTCAGTAGCAGGATATTGTGGGACCTCTGAGTACCCCAACTTCCACAGGGAAAAAGTATATCCTAGTGGTAGTAGATTATGCTACCAGATACCCTGAGGTAGTGGCGTTGTCCTCCATTGAGGCAGAAAAGGTGGAAAATGCTTTGATAGAGATTTTTAGCAGGGTAGGTTTTCCACAAGAAATACTGATTGACATAGGTGCCAATTTCGTGTCAGACCTGCTGGCTTGTCTGTGGAAGTACTGTGGGGTAAAGCACCTGAAGACCACCCCTTACTATCCCCAGACTAATGGTCTTGTCGAGAGGTTAAACTCTACACTCAAGTCCATGCTACAGGTATTTGCAGACCAGTTTAAGAGGGAGTGGGACAAATATTTGCCCCATCTGTTGTTTGCTTACAGAGAGGTTCCCCAGGAATCCACAAGTTTTTCACCCTTTGAGTTGCTGTATGGGCATAGGGTGAGGGGACCTCTAGATATGATTCAAGATGAGTGGGAGGGTGAATCCTACAAAGAGTCTGTTGTGGCATATATCCTAAACTACAGGACAAGGCTCAGGAAATTCATGGGCTTGGCCCAGGAGATCCTGGCAGAAGCCCAACAGCAGAAAAAAGGTATTTTATGACAGGAGTGCTTGAGCTAGAGAGTATGCTGTAGGAAAGCAGGTAATGGTTCTCATTCCTATCAAACACAACAAGGTGCAGGCAGATTGGGAAGGAAACTACAAGGTAGGAAGGAAGGTCAGTAATGTTAACTACATGGTAAAACTGTTAGGCAAGAGGCAGGGGCACAAATTGTACCATTTTAACATGATGAAACCTTACTATGCTAGGGAGGCCCTTGTGCTGAGCATTTGCAGTGGAAGGCAGTATGAGTTTGAGGGGGATCTGGTGACTGATCTCCTCCATGAAGCTTGGACTGACACTTCAGTGGAAGGTGTAGCAATGTCCTAGCAGTTATCCGCTACCCAGGTTCAAGAAATCCGAGCAGTGTTACAGGAGTTTGGGGACATGTTTACTGGAAAACCAGGGTTCACCCACCTAGTGCAGCACTATGTGGATACAGGACCCCAAAGGCCTATTAAGCAGGCACCTTACAGGGTGCCTGAGAGAGTCAAACAGACTCTGAGGGAGGAGATACAGGAAATGTTGGAACTAGGGGTAATTCAGTTGTCCAGCAGTCCCTGGGCCTCCCCAGTGGTGCTGGTACCAAAGAAGGATGGCAGCACCGGGTTCTGTGTAGACTACAGAAAAGTAAATAGTCACACAGAGGCAGATGCTTACCCCATGCCTAGGACAGATAAACCCTAGAGCATCTGGGTGGGGCAAAGTATCTTACTACTATTGATCTTACCAAGGGTTACTGGCAGGACTCCAAGTGCTAGAGAAAGGTCTACCTTTGTGACTCCTTTTGGCTTCTATGAGTTCATCAAGATGTCCTTTGGGATGAAAATGCCCCAGCGACTTTCCAGAGGCTGGTAGATTATATCCTAGCAGGACTAGGAGATTTTGCCCTTGCTTATCTACATGATGTTGCCATCTACAGCCATTCTTGGGAAGAGCACCTTCAACATGTCAGGGAGATGCTGGGCAGACAACAGAGACAGGGGTGACCATTAAGCCCAGCAAATGTCAGGTGGGTATGGCAGAGGTTTCCTACCTGGGACATAGAGTGGGGAGTGTTAATATCAGGCCAGAACCTGCCAAAGTGGAAGCCATTCAGGCATGGCCTGCACCTCTTACCAAAGAGCAGATGAGGGCATTCTTAGGGACAGCAGGGTACTGCAGAAAGTTTGTCCCCAATTATAGTACCACAGCTGCTCCCTCACATACCTGACAAGGAAAAACAAGCCAGATAAGGTAGTGTGCACCCCAGCATATCAGCAGGCATTCCAGAAGCTTAAAGGAGCTTTGGGAGGACCCTCTTTGTTAGCCAGTCCAGATTACATTTGTTGTGCAGGTGGATGCTTCAAACCATGGGGTGGGGGCTGTACTTAGCTATGTTTTCTCAGAGGGAGGAGATCACCCAGTGGTATATCTCAGTCTTAGGCTCCAACCCAGGAAGGAATGCTATGCAGCTGTAGAAAAGGAATGCCTAGCCATAGTGTGGGCAATGCAGAAACTTCAACCTTATCTGTATGGAAGGAAATTCACTGTAGTTACAGACCACAATCCCTTAACATGGCTACATCGAGCCAGCCAGCAAAATACCAACTTCCTAAGGTAGAGCCTAGGGTTGCAAGCATATGATATGACAGTGCAGCACCACAGTGGGGTTAACAATGTCAATGCAGGTGGGTTCTCAAGACAGGGAATGGGGTAGTGTATTCCCAGATAGGTTCACCATCTCAAGTAACATTCCTCAATGGTCACTTGAAAAACTAACTTGAGTTTTTTGGAGGAAGAGAGAATTGTGACACTGCCAGCCCAGCTATCTGGAATTTTGTAAATAATTAGTTATCATTTGTGAATATTGATATGATTTATACAGAACTATACTATGTCATTTGTGAATACTGATATGATTTATACAGAACTTTATGTTATGTACTGAGCTTCAGGAATGTGTCCACAGTGTACCCAACTGGAAAAGAACAAAAATGTATATAAACTATTTACCTGTGCAAATGTATGTTTTAATAGTAGAATCTGGAACACACAGAGTTAACGTAAAAGCTTCAAGAAAATAAATTGAGATTGTTTTATTATTGTGTTATCTCTCAGTTTCAATGCAGCAAGCAGACACAATTTTTAGAACTAGAAGTGTTTCTATTGTCTTGAAAGTAATTTTAATTAATAGGTTTAAAATGTTTAAAATGTAAAGTGTTTCATTGCTTCCTAGTAGCTGCACATCTGAGAGATATGCACTTCTCATACAAAGATGATAAAATTATGTTGGTATCTGTTAGCCTGAAGACAGGTGACAAAGAGTGATATCATCCAAGTTGACCCAGCAGTAATGTTTGATAGTAATTTAAAGGACAACCGCACCCTCAGACTCAAAAAACATATTTATTTCATCATGGTTTGGTGTTTCCTACATTTTAACAGCACTCTGGGACTATTCAGTGCGTTTTAGATATTTTTATATGCAATTTCTGACTCTGACCACATGGGGGCTGGCATTTTGAAATAATTCAGACTGTTTACTCTGCCTCTAAGTATCCCAGAATGCATTGTTTGTCTCCAAAAATTGCATCAGATCTGCCACGTTTTCCCTTAAGCTGCTGTCACTTCATTGACTTAACAGGCATTCACTGCTGTCTTAAAGTCCCCTACTTTTGGTTAAAATGTTATCCTTTTTCAATGACTACTTCAAACACAAGCAGTGCAAATGCTACAGAATGGAACTCAAAAGTGCATTTTATTGCTTTTGTTTCTTAGAAATGCTAACTTGCTTTCTTTTGTGAAGGCTGAAATCTAGTTCTTCAAGGCATCTCCCCTCCCACTTCACACCTACCTTCCCTAGCTGTCAAAGAGCTAAGGGTAATTTGACCCATTGTCTGCATGTGATTGACAGCTCACAGCAGGTGACCAGAGTAATGTACTGTTTTCTTGTCAGCCTTTCCCTCCTTACAGTGGGACACTTTTTTTGTTGCACTCCTCCTGTCAAATTTAGAACCAAGCTACATAGCACTGGGAATAATCACCGTTTTGCAAAGCATCAATCTCCCACTTATTTTTCCTTCCAGTTTGATTAAATAGCTAACAAAGGACACACTATAAACATGAAATATTTCACAGACTTGCATGACAGCACCAACATGCTTTTTTAAGACATAATTTTAAAAATTACGGTATTGCATACTTCTTGTAATCTGATGTAGTGTTGTCGATTAATTGTGACAGACATCTGCTTCTTATGTAAAAACGTGCAATTAATGTATACGCATGCTTATTGCAAATTTATGTTCTTAGTTTTTGCAGCTGTTACTGTGCTTCTGCCTGTAATTTGTCACATATTGGTAGGGCAATGTAAAGCAATATGACAATACAAAAACAAAGTTTACAAAATTTAGAAATTACATCCAAAAATGAGACTCACCCACACTTACCCACTCACCTCACCACACTCACCCACTCACTTCACCACACTCACCCACACTCAACTCACTCACTCACCCACCACACTCACTCACCACACCCACTCACCACACTCACCACACTCACTCACCACACTCACCACACTCTCTCACCACACTCACCACACTCACCACACTCACCACACTCACCACTCACTCACCACACTCACCACTCACTCTCACTCAGACACTTCACTCACCACACTCACTCATGCTCACCCACACTCAACTCACTCATCCACACTCACCCACCACCCACACTCACCACACTCACCCTCACCCACATTCACTCACCCACACTCACTTCCCACCCACCACCCTCACCACACTCACTCACCCACCCACACTCACCACCCTCACTCATTCACCCACATTCAGCTCATCCACCCACATTCAACTCACCCACCCACACTCAACCACTCACTCACCCACCCACCACACTCACCCACACCAACTCACTCACCCACACTCAACCGCTCAACCACACTCTACTGCTCACTCACCCACCCACACTCACCCACACCCACTCACTACACTCACTCACTCACTCACTCACTCACCACCCACCACACTCACCCACACCCAATCACCCCACTCACCCCACTCACCCACTCGCTCACCCACCACACTCGCTCACCACACACACTCACTCACCACACACACTCACTCACCACACACTCACCACACTCACTCACCACACTCACTCACCCTCACCCACACTCACTCCCCACATTCATCCACCCACACACCACACTCACTCACCCACCCACCCACACACCACCCTCACTCACCCACCCTCACTCACCCCCCACATGCACTCACTCAACTCACACACCACACTCACTCAGCTCACACACCACACTCACTCAGCTCACACACTCACCCTTTCACACACCTAACCACAAGTTTGTTTTGGCAACACCAAGAATGACCCCAGGCTTCGTCTGAGGAATGCACGAGTAATTATGTACTTTGGCTGTGCAGACATCAGAAACAGAAACACATGCCTACAGAGATCTTACACATCAAGCCGCTCCATTCAAATTGTACATGAAATGCACCCATTGAACAGTTTTCCACCTACAACATTATTAAAGTACTTTAATCCAACACTAGTGAGCCCTACTTTACACAGTCCAGTAAACCTGTCCACAGATTCAGCTTCTACAGCACAGTCCAATAAACTGTCTACTGTACATTAGTGTTAACACAGGAATTTCCAGTTCTTATCAGCATAACCACATACACAGTCTTCCACCTCAGACCTTTCATGAAAGATGTTTTATTTTTAAACTTTCATCCTTCCCACTTTAGGGGTCTTACATAAATCCCAGCAAAAAGGAGACCTATAAACTGCAATCACCCTGATCCAAATCCATCCAAACATGGCTGTAAAACTAAAGGTGTTACGGTTTTGAGGGGCGGGTTAAGCAACCATGCCCACACCACCTGGGAACAATCAAATTATTCATGTCTTTATAACTACACAGTTCCACAACCACAGGGAAAAAATTACCCAGCAAAGGCACACCAGTACCTAATGGAATTAAGTGACAATTCAACACTAAATCATAAATCACAAAACGAACTTGATCAATTCAGTATATGAAGAACATGCCAGTATAGTTTATTTAAAGTTACATCTAACTACCAGATTGTGCTGGGACAGCTTTAGAGATAAAGTGGTTTTGTAAAATTCAGCAGATACTGGCAGAGTGCCCTTTATCACACAAACATGCACACACTTGCCCCTTATCACACAGATGCGCACACACTTGCCCCTTATCACACAGACATAAAGTTTGTTTGGCAACAGCTAAAATGACCCAAGGGCTTCTTCCTTCTGATAGCAGTCTGTTAACTATAGGTTCATAGGTTTGTACTAGGCTATCGGCCCTAGGGCTTATACAAGCCTAGCCATAACAATTCCCTGGCTATTACTTCCACACTATTTTCTACCCTGGACCCCTGTCTAGCAGGGTAAGTGACGTGATCCCTGGGGTTAATTTCTTTCTCCCATCCAATCGTCAATGTTCCATTTAAAAAGGGCCAAAGAGGCGGTCTGCTTGACATGTATGGGCAGTCTATTCCAGAGTCTGGGCAGTCTCTGAGTTAGGAACCTATCCCTCCAGCATTTGTTTATTGTGATAAGGTTTACATCCCTGGAGCATGTAGCTCTGAGGGATTGGGATTTCTTTAAGTGTAGCATGTCCCAGAATGGGTACATGTTTTTTCACAAAGGGGATAACTATACATTTCTTGGCACTGAGCTTGAGCCCATGGCTCTGGCACCAAGCATCTGTTTCTGTAAGGCCCTTTTCTAGAGTATCCAGAACATTTGGGGATTCAATAATGGCTCCCAGTTTGCAGTAATCTGTGAACTTTGTTAGCCAGAATCCCTTAGTGTTGGCCTGTACTTCAGAGAAGTAGATGCCAAGCAAGAGCAGTCCCAGGACTGACCCTTGAGGTACTCTGACTTGTCAGAAGCTGGATTTGGAGTGGGCTACTTTTACAGCATGGGTTCTGTCAGTAAGCCAGTTGGCAACCCATCGAGTGACGTAGGGATTAATGTCCAGCTTAGTAAGCATTCACACACACACACACACACACACACACACACACACACACACACACACACACACACACACACACACACACACACACACACTTGCTTGCATTCTCACACTCAGCTTAGTAAGCATTCACACACACACACACACACACACACACACACACACACACACACACACACACACTCTTGCCTTTGCTTGCATTCTCACACACACACACACACACACACACACACACACACACACACACACACACACAAAATTGCCCCTTGCTTGCATTCACACACACACACACACACACACACACACACACACACACACACACACACACACTTGCCTCTTGCTTGCATTCTCACACACACACACTTGCCCTTGCTTGCATTCACACACACACACACACACTTGCCCCTTGCTTGCATTCACACACACACACACACACACACACACACACACACACACACACACACACACACACACACACACACACACACACTTGCCCCTTGCTTGCATTCACACACACACACACACACACACACACACACACACACACACACACACACACACACACACACACACTTGCCTTGCTTGCATTCACACACATCACTAATCATACTGCCTATGCTGATAAAGCAATTCCAATGTCCATAACTGAAAAATCTGGCATGGTACAATTAACACCACTAAAGCTACTGATGTGTTACAGTAAGACAATCTAGCAAACCTGAGCGAACAGTCAGTTCATACAAGACCAGTGTTATTGCAAAATATCAATGCTAATAATACATATAAGTGGAAACAAATGGGTGCCGCTGATGAAATTATATAGTATTCTCCATTCATAATGAATACTCCTGCTACGCTGACTCAGCAGAAAGTACAGTTGTGTACCTACCATAAATGTAGATGTTCGAGTGTATTCACTGTTGCAGTCATTACTCTTGGGTTATCCTGCTGGCAGGCTACTTGCTGTCGGCCTGAATTCCAAAGTCTTGGTCTGGTGTTGGTTGCTGTCACCTCTTCCCTGACGTCAGTGTGCCAGGGATATAAAAGATGCAGCCAACGCCATTTTCTTCAGTTTTTCTTGGCCCAGATGTCAGGTGCCTCCAAAAGGGTAGGCTAAAAATTATGCCAATAAACATGCATGCACTAAGGTAACCATTTCCTTCATCTACAAGCAAATACACCACATAGGTTGTATAGAATAGAGAAGTACAGATAAGATTCAGCAAAAGAAAGGGGGATGGTGGGAGGGTAACCTGGACTGCAACAGTGAATACACTCGAACATCTACATTTATGGTAGGTACACAACTGTACTATGTTGATCGTGTTTCACTGTTGCAGTCATTACTCTTGGGTTGAATCCCAAAGCTGAGGATGGGTGGCTAGGGCTAAATAGGATTAGGAGAGGCTATGAGGCCCTGCAGAACTGCAGTGGCAAAGCCTGCTCTGGATTTAGAGTAGAGAGGTAAGTGGTAGTGCTTTGTAAAGGTGTGCACCGAACTCCAAGTTCCAGCCTCTAAGATGTCTTTGGTTGGAACTCCTCTGAGGAAGGCTGCTGCTCTTGTTGAATGTAGCCTAATGTCCTTAGGCACTGATTTGCCATGTTGTGAATAGCCGAAACTAATGCAATGGCCTATCCATTTTGAAATAGTCTATTTTGAGATAGCCTTTCCTTGTGATCCTGCAGCATATGCCACTAAAAGTTGCTCAGTCTTTCTGAAAGCTTTAGTTCTGTCCAAGTAGAAGTGTAGCTGTCTGTGTATGTCCAAAGAATGCAGAAGTCTCTCACCCTTGTTCTGTGGGTTTGGATAAAAGGTAGGCAAGTGAATGATTTGGTTAAGGGTCACACTGGACACCACCTTAGGCATAAATGTCAGGTTTGTCCTCAGAGAAACCCTGTCTGGATGGAAAATGATAAAAGGTTCCACAGCCATGAGTGCCTGTAACTCCGAGACTCATCTTGCAGAGGTTATTGCTAGGAGCAGAGCTGTTTTCCAGGATAAGAATTTTATATCAGCTGTTGAGACTGGCTCAAAAGGAGGCAGTATGAGTTTTTCCAAGACATAATTGAGGTCCCATGCAGGTATTGGTGCTCTCCTTGGATGTCTTATGTTTTTGGCCCCTCTGAAGTGCTGCCTTATTAAAGAATGAGAAAAGATAGGTGGTTCTGTATTGTAATGGGCTGAAATGGCAGAGGCATGGATCTTAATTGATGAAAAGGATAGGCCTCTGTCCAGCATCTCAGTTAAGTATTGTAAAATCTGAGGAATGTTTGCAACAAGCCTGTCAATTCCTTGTGCCTGGTTCCAAGCACAGAATCTCTTCCATTTTTCTGAATAAGATTTTCTGGTACTGGGCCTTCTGGCCTCCAAAATAACATCCATCACAGCTTTGGAGAGAGGAGTGTTCTGAATGGCTACATTATCTGCCATGCTGCCAGATTTAAGGTCCTGAGTTGGCTGTGCAGGATCTGATTGTTTTGTTGGGTCAGTAAGAGAGGAATTTGAGGCAATGTCCAGGCTGGACCTTGAGACAAATTCTTTAGGATTGGGTACCAGTGCTGGCGTGGCCAGTATCATTTTTGGCTTCTCTTGTCTGACCTTTAGGAGTACCTCAGGGAGGAGAGGCAGTGGAGGAAAGGCATATACTGTTAGGTTTTTCCAGCTGAAGGATAAGGCATCCACTTTCCATGCTTGCTTGTGATAAGTGTTTGTGCAGAATCTCTGTAGTTGGCAGTTGTGAGGGGAGGCAAACAGATCTATGTCTGGGCATCCCCATTTCCTTGTTATCATGCTGAAGACTTGTGGATCCAGTTTCCACTTGTGGGGATCCATGAGGTTTCTGCTTAGTTTGTCTGCCAGAGTATTTATCTTTCCTGGCAGGAATTGTGCTTGCAGGTGAACTTGATAAGTCAATGCTGTGTCCCACAAAGTCATGGCTTGTCTGCAGAGGTTGTAGGAATGTGTGCCTCCCTGCTTGTTTATGTACCACATGACTGTAGTATTGTCTGTCTTTATCAGTAGTTGTCCTGGATGAAGTAGATCCTTGAAAGCTGTCAGGGCATTTTGAACAGCTAGCATCTCTTTTTGATTGATATGAAGATGCATCTGGCTTGCGGGCCATGTGCCCTGAATACATTTTTCTGCCATGTGGGCACCCCAGGCGTAATCTGATGCATCCGTTGTTAGTGTCTGCCTGGCTGTGGGTAAAGTGAATGGCTGTCCCTTGTTGTGGTGACAGGCCTGTGCCCACCATCGAAACTCCTGTTGCAGGCAGGGAATGAGGGTAATTAATGTTTCCAGGCTGTGGCAATGTTGAGTCCAAACACTTTTTAGATACCACTGTAGTTTCCTCATATGCAGTCTGGCATATGGAATTAGCAGGATGCAGGATGCCATGAAGCCCAAAGACTGCAGAATTTTTCTTGCAGATAACTGGGTCTTTGTTGCCAACATTTTGAAGTAAGAAGTCAGTTGCCTTTGTTTGTCTAGCATGAGATAAGCCATCTGGGCAGTTGTATTTAAGCTTGCACCCAGGAATATTATCTCTTGAGAGGGTACTAGTTTTGATTTATTTTCGTTTACTGTGTACCATAGGCAAGTTAGTAATATTTTTACAAACGCCATATGCTTTAGTAGAATGTCCTTGTTCTCTGCTTGAATAAGGCAGTTGTCCAAGTAAGGATATATTTGAATTCCTCTTTGTCTGCAAAATGCAATTACTGGTGCCAGGCATTTTGTGAAGACACTGAGTGCAGTAGATAAGCCAAAGGGCAGTGCAGAGAATTGGTAGTGCATTGAGCCAGCTATGAATCTGAGGTATCTTCTGCAAGATTGTCTGATTGGGACATGCAGGTATGCCTCTTTTAGGTCCAAAGTTACAAGCCAAGCCTTCTTGCCCAGTATGGGCAGAAGCTGCTGCAGAGTCAACATTTTGAATTTTGGAACGTCCAGAAATGTGTTTAGAATAGAAAGGTCCAGTATTAGTCTCCAGGCTTTGTCCTTTCTGGGTATCAAGAAAAGTCTTGAGTAAAATCCTTGTCCCTGCTCTTGCTGTGGTACTCGCTGAATGGCCCTCATGTCCATGAGGGATGAAACTTGCTTTTGTGCTTCTGCCCATTGATTGTATGGCAGGTCTGGCATACCTTTTTCCCTTGGCAGGGTGTGAAAGTGGAACCTGTAGCCCTGAGACACTATATTCAAGACCCATTTGTCCTGGGTGATCATGTGCCAATTTTGTGAAAAAAGTGCTAGTTTTCCCCCTAAGGGGGTTGCCAAAAGATAAGTGCTTGGTGCTGGCAGAGGAAAGTCATTGGGACTGTTTCCTGTATAGCTGTGATTTGCCTTCTCCGCTTTTGGAGGTAGAAGTACCCCATTATTTAGATCTGTATGAGCCTTGGGGCTGGGATCTGCCTCTGGGGCATCTGTATCTGCCTCTTTGTGGCCTGTCTGACACCAGAAAGGACAAATTCTTTGCGGGCCAGTTCCTGCTAAATCTGGGTGGCTGCACCTGTAAGAAATCCTTAACTGTCTGCATGGACTTTGTTTTGTCCTCCATTTTCTTCAACACCTCCTCTGCTTTAACACCAAAGTATCATGCTGTAATGGAGCGTCTAATAATTTTGCTTTAACATGATCAGGCAGATTCTGTTCCTTTAACCAAGCATGCCTCCTAATGATAGAACCCGTAACAGCAGCCCTGCAAGAGGCCTCCAGAGAATCAAAACCACATTGCAAAGTATGCCTTCCCACTTGTTCAGTTGCATGCAATAAATCCTGCATTTCCTTGTTTTCTGCACATTCAGAATTTGTTAATATTTTCTGTTTAAGCAGTGACATTAAGTATTGCTGATATTTAAGCATATGACATTGACAATTTAAAGCCCTCTCAGCCATGTAAACCTTTTTCCCCATCTGTCCAGTGCCCTTGAATCCCTATCAGAGGGGATAGGGGTTGTTGCAGTGGAAGCCATGACCCCTTTGGGACCCTGAGAAATAGTTTCTGGGTCAGCAGCAGGGTTTTTATAAAGAAATTTATGTGAATCTGGAACCCTGTAGTATCTGTCTGGCTTAACAGGTGCAGGGGGTAAAGAGTCAGGAGACAGACCTGACTCTGAAAATACATCATCTACAATGTCTAAAACAGGGGGATAGCAAGAGGCCTGTGCTGAGGTAGTAAAGGAAAGTCTCTGAGCCTTTTCTTAGATTCTGAGTAGTCTTGGCTCTCCCAGTGGAAGTGCTCCCTCATGGTATACAGGGTTTCCCCAAAAGAATAATCCTCAGGAGGAGAGGCTGAAGGGATAGATTCTTCAGCAGCAGAATCCTCATAGGGAGGAAGAGAGTATTCCTGTTCAGAAGAAAGTCATAAACTATATCAGGCAGCACAAAATAGGACGAAGTGCATTCAAACAGGGCTGTGTGTAGAATTACATTTTGAATTCACTAGGAAGACTTATCTTACCAATGAAGCAAAAAATGCAGACGAAAATGCAGGCAATCCAAACTTTTCAGTCGTCCCTCAAACAAATGCAGTTGACAGGATACACATACAATGAAAAGGAGTTCCACACACTACATGGATTTTATTAGGTTGAGTGGGCTGGGTAAGGCAGGTCTGACATCACAATGTGGGAGGAACACTGGCTCTTCTATACAGCATGCAAATCAGGCAGGGATTACATCACTTTGGGGGAGGAAACATCCCGATAGCTAGAGCAAGAGCAGATGGCAGATGTGACATCATAATTTCAGAGCCAGCTACAGGTTTTTCAAGTTGGTTTGCAAAGTGAAACAAAAACAGTATAGAAAGCTAGGAAGCAGAACAGGGAAAACAGTTGAGTGGGTTATTTTTTAAAGCTGCAAGGGTGATTTTTTTAAGCTTTATCAAAGAACAGGGACTGGAAGAGTCAGCAGGTTGGGGAATCTGCTTTAATATCCTGTTGTTTTCCTTTAAGAACTCTCTCAGAGAAAAACTGTGCATTTCGTATCTTGTCTTGTACCTAGAAACATCCATCATCACCATCATTTGCACTTGCCTTGCTAATAATAAGTAACTAGGGAAAAATAATTTCTTTTAGATATAAATAGGAATTTAGTAAAGCTTACTTAAGATGTTTTCTATATTTATTTGAGGCTGTCTTGCAATGTTGCTTTAAAATATTTCCTGTGATTCTGAACTCTGAAGTAACTGTGTTAATTGAGCATTGTCTTGTTCTTTTAGTATTTATTATTAAATATATTTAAACCTATCTTTGTGGCTGATATTTGTGAGCTATACTTAAGCTCTTAGACTACTTGCATATGTATTTGGTGACACTGTATAGGTCACTCCAATAGCCTTCCTCCTGGTTACACTTACCATTTGGATATTAGTAACATTACACAGTAGGATTGGTCACCCTTTGTAAGGGCCTTAAGTAGCTGATAAGTAGGGGTTAGTGGCAGTGATAACTACCTTATAGTTGGGCAGAAGGGGGCATTTTTATAGGTGTGTGTGTGTATAAATCAGATCTCAAAGTGTATGTGTGTGTGTGTGTGTGTGTGTGTGTGTGTGTGTGTGTGTGTGTGTGTGTGTGTGTGTGTGTGTGTCTCTTTATAATCCCACCCAGGACTCAAACACACAGTGCATTGTACACTCATGCTTCTAGCAGGATTGCTAAATGCATTATAAGGGAAAAAGAGATTCAAAGACATCTTATTTTAGTGGTAAGAAGGCTCCAGCTTGTATTGTCACAGCAATCATGCTAAAAAAAATCCAAATGTAAACGTAGTAATCTGGTGGTATGTCTAATGCATATTAGCCATGTGTGCTTTCCAAGATCACATGGTAGAGTAATTTAAATAAAAGCTCTATGGCACTATTTGGGTATTGAAGCAATAAAAATGCTCACTGTCCTTTGATAGTGAGCACACATTCATGTCTATGGCACAAGGGTCCTATAACATTTCCTCAAAGATAGCACTGACTAAATCACATATATATATATAAAAAAAATTCACATTTGACTGAAAAGCCATTTGACTAAAAAGCCATTTTGTCAAAAACTATGAAAGTCTACAGAGGGTATTCATGGTGTTGTGTCTGGGCATGGCATTTGATAGGGCAGTAATTCGGAAAATGTGTGGATTGGTAATGCCCATCATCAGGTTGTACCCTTACAGTTGTAGACGTCTGTGTCTGGGTTTGTGCACTGGCACTGATTCACTGTATGTGGTGTTCTCTTTTTGCCACAAATGTGTGTTCTTGGAATTAGAATGTATAATTAAAGTAGGCTGGCGTCTTGCCCCCCAGCAGAAAAGCTTTTTAATGGTATATATGTTGTTTAAAATATTTTAGATGACATGGCCTTTCAGTCAAATACACTTTTGTTCATTTTCATGATCACTTGTTATTCAGTCAAAGGTACTTTCAATGAAACATCATATAGAAACAGCTGGAATGGGACTGCAAATGCCACAGAAGGTTAGTGTTGCAAAACCCATTGTGTGTGTTTGTGGTGGGGGGGTAACATGCATGTGTATCTATATATGTGTTTATGGGAGTGTGTGTCTGTGCGTGTGTGTGTGTGTGTGTGTGCGTGTGTGTGTGTGTGTGTGTGTGTGTGTGTGTGTGTGTGTGTGTGTGTGTGTGTATGTGTGTGTGTTAACGTATGCAGGTACATACTTGCAGCAGTCCTGATGTGTGTCTGTGTACATGTGTGTGTGTGTTTGTAGAGGTGGTGGTTGTGTGAATGTGCATGCATGCATGTGTGTATGCGTGTTTGTTAACTGCCAGTGTAACAGCACTGAATGGGTTAGTTAGGAGAACACTATAGCAGTTACTTCTAACTATAATGCGTTTTACTACAGTAGAGCTATTAGGAATTTCCAGTGATGCCTTAATAATGCTACAGCAATATTTTCTCTGAATCCTGCTCCTCTTTGTGTATGTGTAGGATTCATGGTGGAATGGTCCAAATATTTGCTACCTCTAATTATTATTTTTTTTTTAGATATTTTCAGAAGCAGTTGATTATTCAGGACTTTTTAGTAAACCAAAAGATCCAAATACTGCACTTCATTCTTACTAAAATTCACCTCAAGCAACAAAATGGAAACAGTCATGTTTATGCATTCAATTAAATCCTCAGTTTCCTGAATGGTTGAACTCCAAACAAAAAATTATCAGTAAGACAACTATAATATGAAATGCCACATAAAAAGGGATTGAAAAATAAACTCATTCTAGAAATGGTTTTATGTCCCTGCAACAGAAGTGAATATTATTACACAGGTAAAAAATTAAAACAGTTTCTGATTCACTTTCCTGTTATTTTTACAAAGATCACCACAGCAGTTATAGGTTCATAGGCTGTACCCACTATGGTGGTGGAATGGGAGAAAGCCCCAACTACAACCCATATGAAGCAAGTTTCATTAGCAGCTCCAGGGACTGATGGAAGTGATAGAGAAGGATGGGTGTTGCCATCCCAGGGTGGGTGGATGGACCTCTGTGCAACTACCATGTCAATCCTCAGTGAAAGCACATTGATAAGCATGTCTAAAGAGGGTGGAGACATGGCTGAGCCACTGTGGAGGTGGAACAATAAGCTGCACATCTCCATTGCATGCCTGCCCCCAGGCATACCATTAGATCCACAAGGAAGGGGAAAAAGGGGAGGTCATAAGTAAATCCCCCCAGATGGAAGCGCAGATGTGCTGAGCCCTCAGAAGTCTGGCTCCATGACTGGCCCCTCGCAGTATTGAATTATATTATAGGGGAAAGGGGCAAGGATACAGCTGATAGACCCAGCATGTGCAAGTACCATGGTAATGAGCCTGTACCATGAAGAACAGAGATGGAACAAAAAAAAAATAGTTCATGTGTTCATAGATTCACAGACAAGTACTAGGAAATCAGTCTGCATACCATTACAAGGCTATCCAAAAATCCTTATTCAAAAGTTCAAAACTTCCTTTTAGTTACATGGCAAGCAAAAAAAAAATTAGAATGTATTGTGGGATGGATGAAGCTGTCATTAGGATAGTGAGAAAGAAGTCCTTTTGTAGATAAAACTGATTCACATTTAAAAGGCATATCTGAGAATAATAATAGTATGGATGACAATATGGTTGACACAAAGACACAAAAAGGGAACATTTCTCAGTGTTGGGTGCCACAGTTATGTGTATGTCATTATCCCAATGTTTTTAATAACCTTGCATACAAGTTTCTTAGGACTGACAGAATATACATGGATGTATGCACACTCTGTAGCATTCAATTTTTTTAACAGGAAATACGGTTAGCTCATTGAAAGAAACAATTTCTGAATATGTACATGTCAAATATAAAAGAATACACCTAGTGCATTTTATAAGCCTATCAAATATTGTAGTAACTTCAAAATGTTTTTTTCCCCACTGGAGCATATAAAGGGAGAAGAAACAGGTGTCGATATTAGTGTTCTTATACAGAAACATAAATTTAACTGGCTAGTTACTTTCAATGCATTTGGCTCTCCTGTGTTAAATATATTGCTTTAGATCAGCAGATCCTGTTTGGGCATCCTGCAGACTACTACAGCACCAGAAATGAGAAAGAGAGACTTTTTATGCTAACTGCAAGTACTTTTTGCTGAATTTTCAAATTTTTGATGATTTTGGTCGTTTTTATTACCTGCACTTCTCAGAAAGCTTAAAACGTAGACTAGCTACTTATTTCACTGTATTTCTGCCTGTTTGTGCACTTGACTTGCTTTATTTAAAAAGTTTAAATTTTCAGATTTCTAATTTTGCAAAGTTTTAATTGAGTTTACTGTTCTGGGCTATACACTCAAGTGCATTAGCTTTTCTGTGCTTATTTACTGTATAACTGCATTGTTTAGCCTGATTTAACAAAAAAAAAACCCCAAAAAAACAAATTCTATCTTGTTTGCTCATTTCCCACCTTTTCTAACTAGAATAGTCTAGTTTCCAGGCTTTGCTGGTTTCAGGACTTTAGTTTCATTGTTCAGAGCTATCCAGACCTTGCTGTGGTAGAGGGAGCTCCTACTGCTTACCAGTAAGAGTGGGAGTGTTGTACTGCCTATCTAACACTAGAGAAGTAGTTTCCAGCTCTGAAATTGCAATTTTATTGGCCATTTTGGGCTGATTTTTAATGCATGCCTTTGCGCACTGCAGGTCTAAGGTTAAACTTTTCCTGGTGCCAGAAAGTCTGCTCTTCAAATTTTCCCTTAGAACTAGCTAGTTTATCAGCAGTAGCACTAAAATCTGCATACCTGTGAGTAGTACTTGCTCTAAAACTCCCTAAAAAGCACTAGGATGCCTTAATTTGTTACAGGCACTCACCTCTCCTTGGTTGTTGTTGTTTGTCTTTCGGCTTTTCCCCGTTAGGAGTCGCCACAGCGGAACTCCGGTTTGCTAATGATTGGCAGTTAGTTTTTTTTTATGGTGTCGAGTTGCCAACCCGACGCCCGACCTTCAATGAGAAGAAAATAGTCGTAGGCACTAGACAGCCCACAACTGCAAGTACCTTTCCAAAAAGTAAGGGAAAACAGCTCTTGTGCTACACAAAGAAAGCACCTAACCAGGCATGTCCAAGGGTCAGCTTCCAGTGATTTCTCCTGTCCACCTGGTGAATTGGGACATACTGGGGCAATGCAGCAATTGCCTCATGTTCACAGACAACCCTCTCCTCCTACCACCAAACACTACAACCTGTGAGAGATGCACTTACATAGCCAAACTGGAAGCAAAACTCTCTCCAGCCAAGATTGTGCTAGACAGTCAAGAGTAGAAGGTTAACACCCACACAACACCTCAAACAACACATAGTCCTTTAAAACCCACAACACAAAAACCCACACATAGCAACACAAAGCCTACATATGCGGAGGCTCTTAACATTAACCTGCCCAAGCAACAAGGACCTCCAAAGCTGAAAGGCAGACAAACACCACCCTCAAACACAACCAAACCATCACATAGCTCACAACACCAGTGTGCCACCCAACAGCAGCCCTTAAGGCAAGACAATGTACCCAAGACTTTAGTCATAGGTGACTCTATAGTCAGGCACACTGATGTCCCTCTCACCAGGCTGAACAAGGAGAAAATTGCAGTTAGTTGCCTGTCAGGTGCCAGGATCTGCCACATAATGCATGCACTCAAGTCACTCCACAACAGGTACAAATATGACTCTGTCATTGTCCATGTTGGAGTGAATGACTTGAGATGTACCTCCCTGGACTACATGAAAAGGGACATGGATGAGCTCTTGGATCATGCAGCCCAGGCAGGTATGACCCTAGCCCTGAGTAGCATCCTGCCATTGCCCAGAATAGTACCACAGTATAAGGACAAAATGATTGACTTCAATAATTGGCTAAGCTTCTAGTGTCATTCAAAGGGGATCCAGTATCTATCTGCCCGGGACGACATGAACGACAAACCACAATGCTTTGCAAGAAATGGTTTGCACCTGTCGCCCCCTGGATTCAGGTTACTGGCTAAGGCTCTTGCACCCCTATAGTGCCTTTTTTAGGTAAGGTTCAAAGGACAAAACTACCACCGTAATGGGTACAAGCAAGCAAAATCTGAAGGTAATGCTACTCAATGCTAGAAGTCTAAACCTCAAGATACACTCTCTCGAGGCTCTCCTAAAAATGTAGAACATCAATATCTACGCAGTAACTGAGACCTGGTTCAAAGCTCCAGAGAGCACCCCTGCAATACCAGGCTGCAACTCATACAACACTTTTCAGCCAACAAACCAGGACCGAAACACTAAAGGTGGAGGAGTGTCCATATTCACCAAAGATATTCACACCTCCAGGCTGGTTGCCCAACACAATGCATCTGAAATTCTCCAGGTGTAACTAACACTAAGTAAGACTTCAATACAAATTGTAGCTTGCTACAGATCCCCCACCATGCCCCACGATTCTCACTACACCTTTCTAAACATACTGTAAAATATTAAGATACAACCAAACGCCCTAATACTGGGTGATTTCAACTACCCTGCCATTAATTGGGAAAACTACTCCTGTACCAACACCTTTGCTCAACGGTTCTTGGAATTCATAAATTCCAATACCCTAGAGCAACTAATTCATAGTTCCACCAGGGTTACCAATATTCGAGACCTGGTTATTACCAACATGGGAGATCAATGCTCAAAACCAGTGATCACCCCCTTGTCAGTCAGATCAGACCATAAGCTAATCACCCTTGACATCTACATCCCACCCCCACCCCCCTTTAAAGAAACCTCTGTAAAAAATTTCTCCAAAGCCAACTTCATGCTTCTCAAGTCAGAAGTAACAAACTTCATGATACCCATGCACATGGGAACTGGAAGTTCAACTGCTGAATCCTACATTAAGGTGCTGTATGAGCACATTTACTCATGCATGGACCGAGCCATCCCAAATAGAACCAAGACCATTGTCCTCTAAAAAAAAGGAAGCCAATCTGGTGGTCCCCTGCCATAAACAAGCTGTACAACAGAAGGAAGAAACTGTTGCAGAAAAGAGGAAGAACCCAACATTCAAAAAACTCCCTCACCAGTCTGAGTGGAAAGCTGAGATCCCTCATAAAATCTTCTAAAGCTAGTTGTTGTTGTTGTGTCTTTTGGCTTTTCCCAGTTAGGGGTCATCACAGCGGAACTCCGGTCTGCTAATGATTGGCAGCAGATTTTCACAAACATTGTGGTGCCAGCTCGACGTTCAACCTTCAACGAAGGCACGCCCATTTACGCATGTCTTTCGAACGGCCACCCAACAGCGGCGAGGACATGCAGACTCCACACAGAAGGCACTCCCTGCACTCCAGCCGAGAATTGAACAGGAGAACCTCTTGCTGTGAGGCAACAACGCTACCGCTGCACTATGAAAACAAAATTGCCAAAGATTCCAAAGACAACCACAAGGTACTCTATAGCTATGTCAAGAATCTAAATGGCAATTCTCAGATATGCTCTGAGCTACAGCAGAATGGCACTAGATATACTGATCCCAAAGATATTGCCAATACCCTGGCAGATAGGTTCAGTGCCAACTTCACCCCCCTCTCACCCCCTAAAGGGGCCCATCTCAACAACGAAAGAATGCCAAATTCCGGTAATCATGGCCACTCAGGTAACAAACGCACTCTCCAAAGCCAAGAATACAGCATTCATGGGACTAGATGACATCCCGGGCTGTGTACTGCATGAACTACAGAATGAACTGGCACCTCACCTATGTGTCATGTTTAATCATAGTCTCACTTCAGGCTTTGTGCCCACAGAGTGGCGCATAGCTACAGTCATCCCACTCCATAAGGGGGGAACAACTTTGGATCCCGGGAACTACTGTCCTATCAGTCTGGCAACACTGATCTGCAAGGCCATGGAACATATTATCATGGAACTTATAAACAAAGACATTGTCAATCTTCAAACACTGGACCCCACCCAGTTTGGGTTCATGAAGGGCCGATCTTGCCTACTGAACTTGATTGACTTCTTCCAATCAGTCTCCAGGCTGTGGAGGAGAGTAAGGTGGTTCACACAGCCTACTTGGATCTCGCCAGGGCTTTTGACACTATCCCCCACTCTGGAATCATAGATAAACCTATTAAGCTGGGCATTAATCCCTACATCACTCGATGGGTTGCAAACTGGCTTACTGACAGAAAACACACTTTAAAAGTAGCCGACTCCAAATCTAGCTCCAGACAAGTGACAAGTTGTGTACCACAGGGTTCTGTCCTGGGAACACTCTTGTTTGGCATCTACTTCTCTGAAGTACAAGCCAACACTAAGAGACTCTGGCTTACAAAGTTTGTAGATGACTGCACGCTGAGGGCCATTATTGAATCCCCAAATGATGTGAATATACTACAAAAGGGCCTTACTGAAACAGATGCCTGGTGCCAGAGCCATGGGCTCAAGCTAAATGCCAAAAAATGTATAGTTGTCACCTTTGGGAAAACCACGTACCTGTAAACTACCACATAGGTGGCAGTACACTAAACACTGAAAGGGACACAGGTGGACAGTGGTCTCACCTTTGATAACCACATAGCCACAGCAGTTAGAAAATCCTTCTATGTGACATACCACATCATTAAGGGCTTTTCATCCAGAAAAACAGAGGTCATTGTCCCTCTATACTCATCCCTCATTAGACCCATTATAGAATATAATGCCCCATTTGGTATGTACCTCACAAGACATCTGAAACAACTAAAAAGGCCGCAGAAATACCCACAAAAAGAATCACAAGCCTAAAGCAGATGTCTTATGCTGATCATCTAAAGAAACTCCAGCTATACTCTGTCGCATATCGCCTACTCAGAGGTGATCTCTGCCTAACATACAAGGCCATGTCAAACCCATACTACACTTAAAGAAATCCCAATCCCTCCAAGCCACACGCTCCAGGGATCTTAACCTTGTCATCACGATGAATTGAACATGCGGGAGGGATAGGTTCCTGACCCAGAGACTCCCCATACTCTGGAATAGGCTGCCCATACATGTCAGGCAGAGCGCCTCAATGGCCCTCTTCAGGAGGAATGATGATGATTGGATAGGAGATAGGAAATTCACTCCGGGGATCACATCAGTAGTCCTGCTAGACAGGGGTCCAGGAAAGTAAATATTTTTGGGAAGTAATAGCCAGGAATCATTATGGCTAGGCTTGCATAGGCCCTTGGGCCGATAGCCTAGTACCTACCTATGAACCTATGAACCTATTTACAAATACCAGCTGCTTTAAAAAAAAAACAGCACACTGCAGCATTAGCTATATGTTTGTCTTTATCAAGAAATATCTTTAATAGTTCTGTGTATAATGTTCACATTCACATATTTTTAGTAGGTGAATCTTTGGCAGAAGAGATCTGTATTAGCAAATAATATCATTTTAAGACCTACTTAACTTATTTGCATGTCTTACATTGTAAGAATGAAAGCACTAACCAGTTTGTATAGGATGGTAACTAATACTTGATCTACTGGGATTTTTATTGTATCACAAATAAAATAATCTGTAGAGGTACTACCCAGACTTTTTCCAGTAGCGGGAATATGAAGTTAGGGAGCCACCTTATCATTGTAAGCATTATTTACTTGGCTTTGCACTGAAAATAAGGCCTGAAGTTGCAATTGCCTTTTTTTATGTTTTTCAGCGGCCCAGAAGATAAACAGAAATGGATGGCCTGTCTAAGGAAGTGAGGCAGAACCTCATGGTGGCAGAGTAAGTATAGTATATTGCTGCCACTACTGTACTGTTTGAAGAAAACATAACACACATTACTGATCTATTGTATTTGTTTCTCTTTTGTTGTTGTTGTTATTGTTTATTTCTTTTTTGTCTTTGCTTTTATCTCCTTCTGCCTTTTTTCCATTGGTTTGTTGATTTGTTTTTCTGCATTTATTTCCTTTTTGTACAAGAACTACCAAAGTTCATGTTATAGAGAGTTGTTAGCTACTGTGGTCTACACCTACCACCACACCTGCATCTATTTCTATAGTAGTCTTCAGGTCTGCTTCACTGTAGGGTGACAAAAATTACCTGCAGAAAGTGACCCAAAGTGCTCAATAGTGGACCCTATGGCCACCATTTCAAAGAGGGAGATGAAGTTTGCTCTTCTGAGAGTGGTGTCACCCACCATGAAGTGCAGTGGTTGTTGAGAATTAAGATGGTCTAGTGGTGGGATACCATATTGACAGCATAGAGTATATCGCTGTGTAGTTGATAGTCACATGGCTGGCAAGCCCCATCCATTGGGTCACCAGCACCCGCAACCACCCATGACTAACATCTAGGTGGGTTTCTCTCTAGGCAGGCAGGCAGCTCTGTCTTACCCTCCCCATACTTCATAATTGTGTTCCCCGTCCTTATGTGTCATTTTCCATTCCATTTGTTGCTCAGTCCTTCCAATCAGCAGTTGTCCACTCTCATTTAATCCATATCTTTCCAATGTTACCCCTTACATATCATTACCTCCTTCCCCTGTCTGTTTTTGCCTGCAGTCTATCTTTGTTCATTAGTTTGTTTGCCCACACTTCCTTCTATATATCCTCTATCCTACCTGCACCTTCCCCTTGCTACCTTACCCTCTACCCTTTCTTCTTAAAAGAAAAAATGGTCCCCTGTTCCTCATAAAATTATATCCTTCTTCACCTACCTGCCTTCCCTTATGTTGTCCCCTTCTCTATTCCTTAGCTTGCTCTTTTCCAGTTCTGCTTGTACTATCTTTCTTTCTTACCTCATCTGTATGATGAAAAAACTTGGCAATTTTGTGTCACACTTTCTTGGGCTGCCCACAATGCCTGTTACAGTTATGTGGAGTTTTGATACACACATGACTATGCATAACATTGAGAATGTTGCCTGACACTTTCTGTTGCATCATGTGATCATACATAGAGTGGTTATTACAGATGCATGACTGCTGCCATTATCATAGCTGTGAAGTTTTATTATGCGTCTCTATCCTCAGTGTGACCATGCTATGCTGTCACTCATGAATAGCTAATCTGTGTCAAATCTGCCATGTTAAATTTATCAATGTTTGGTGACATTATGCCTTTTTTCCGTATATCCAGTATTATTATATTAGTAAGGACAGACAGTATGCAAACTTTGGCTGTGCATCTTTTTTTACAGTTCACCAGTTTTTATGGAGCATTATGACTGATAAGCTCAATAAACACATATACATATGAATACATACATACAGATAGATAGATAGACAGATAGAGATTCCTCTCATTTAATCAAAAAAAACAAAAATAGTAAAACTACAAAATATCAAAAACCCAAAAATTGAACACCTATTTAATGTAGGGCAATGCTTCCCTTCACCCCACTGTGGGGGACTGCTTTGCATACGTCCCCTACAACCTATATCTATCAACTCCAGCTCTGCATAACAGTGGGGAAATGGAAATTTCAAATTTACAAAATTTACAATATTTGTAGGTTTTGATATTTTGTGGTTTCAATATTCTGAGTTTTCAGTCACCTGAATGGAGCATATATATTTATATTTATATTTATATAGTTAGGCATGGACATCTAAATAGGTAGATATCAGAATCATAGCTGTACTATGTTTACATAACAACAGACCTAAAAAATTATTTATTCCATGATAAAGACATTTTTTGTCATTTTAAATGTTACAGTAAAAATCTGAATATTTGCAAATGCACAGTGGTTTGCAGATATTCAGGATAAAACCACTTTATTATCTTAAAATTAAATGCACTTGTTACATGAAGTATTTGGGCAATTGCCTAGATATTTTACCCCAAATATTTTTCAGACAGAGAATGAAAGAGAAGGAGAGGGAGAGTAAGTACAAGGCCCAATGTTCTGCAACCACAATTTATGAACTGACTGTAATTTTAAACAGCAGCTTGAGATAATAACACAGATCACATGATCTAACTAGCAGAAGCAGACTGATGACATCAACTGCAGTCCTGTTTCACAAATGTGTCATAGCAGCTGGTGACTGAGACAGCGTTTTAAAGTTTGCTACTACACATCATTATACAAAATCAAAATGCACAAACTAAAATATAGCATATTATCAAGTAGCCAGGTCTAGTGCCTGGTTATCTCAGTCCGCAGTCCACTGCAAGGACTTAATCTAATTAGACTTGACTACTTTTCCAGTTGCACTTATCTGCTTTTAATCAAGGCAACAGTGTCAGTTGCTCATCAGGTAGAACACTCGCCTTTGATTCTGGATCAGGAGGCTGTGGATTCTATTCCCACAACTTGTACTTGGATTAATGTTCCATACTGTGTAGTGACGGTATGCACTGCTGTACAGCAGAAAAGGGGTTTAGCACTCCTGAGTGTGCTGTCCTTTGCATGAGACATTAAACTGCAGTCACAGCTGGTTGAGTTGGTGGTAGTTCAGGTGGATGTAAAAGATTCTATGGCACTTACTGAAAAAACAGTAGAGGAAATGCCCTGGCAAAATATCCCTTATTCAGTATGACTACCACTTTGGGCCTTCACTGAAAAGAGGACATTGGTCTAGTGTGTGTGCATAATGAACCCAGTTAATGAGTAAATTAAATAAAAATAAATATTGACAGTAATAAAAACAGGAACGGGCTGATACTCTCGGTTATAGGACCTCCTCACCTACAAGTGTGATGAATTCAACACCCAATTCCTTGATGTTCCCACACTAAAAACTAGGAAACCACAAAGCGAGCTGACACCACTGGAACAAGAATAAAATTTAATGTTGAGCGCTTTCGTCACAAATTACAGTTGACTTATTCAGAAAAAACAGAGTATCACCCCTCAGCTCCTTAAATACTCATTACAAAGACATCATCAACAGATGTGTGTTGAGCACCATTTATATTTAAAGATACAGACTCCCTTTTTCTTACATACAAAACCACAAGTCATGTTGCACTGCTTAAGATATCTAATAATGTTAAAAACTTCAAGCCTAAGATATTAACATAAGTTATATGAAATAGTAAAATATTCTAATAACAATGTTGTAATAATATAATAATAAAAGTTAACAAATTACATAAAAAGTTTGCTTTTAGTTTCAAAAAACTAGTCAATGACACCATATCATTCAGTCCTGGATTACTGTTGGCATTAACCTTCAATTGCCATAACAGTTCTTTGCATTCAAGTACATATTCTATAGGGCCTCCTCTCTCATCCACCGTAAGTTGGTCAAGAACTGTGAATTTGAAATTGTGACCTGGGTAGGTATTGACATGTTTAGCCAGTGAATTTTTTAAATTCACTTTCCTAATGTCATATAAATGCTTATATATACATGTTTGAAAGGCATTCCTGGTTTTACCTGTGTAAAATCAGGCACACATCTGACAAATACCAGCATATATGACATTTTTACTACTACAATTCTACTTATGTAGTAGTTTGACCCATCCATAACCTTTAAGGAATATGCTATCACCTTCCAAGATATATTTGCATTGGGTACACTGTTTACATTTGGACATTCTCCCTTGTTCTCCTAAGGTATTACCACCTTTTTTTCCTCTCTAAGATGTTTTTAACACAGATGTCCTTTCTATACACAACCACTGGGGCATCCCCAATTCTCTCTCTCTCAAATCTGGGTCCCCTGACAAGATAAACTAATTCTTGAAAACAATGTCCTGAATCAGTGGGAACTGTGGTCTATAAGTTAATATAAGACCATGGTGGAAACTACCAGAAGATGATTTACTGTTCTCCAATGGAGCACACAATCTGGAGATGTCAATCTCTAACAATGGATAGAAGTGGCCCTCAAGTCTCTTCTTGGTCACTTCATCAAGTAAGGATGTCACAAAATGCTCTGGATAACCTCTTTGTACCAACATCCTCAATAAAACATCTCTTTCTTCATAGAAATCTTCGATCTTACTAATCATGCGGGCCAATCTCACTCCCTACCTTTAACAAGAAAGCGTTTTTGATGGACTGGGTGCCCGCTCTCAAAGTGAAGGAGGGCGTTCGAGTAGGTTGGTTTACGATAAATAGTAGAGCAAAATTGTGCAGTAGCATAATCTTTGCTTATCGTAATGTCCAAACAGTTAATGGAATCTAAATGCATTTCCATAGTGAATTCCAAAAATGTGGTGCTGGAATTGAGGAACAGTAAAAAGTCATACAACTGGTCTTGGTTGCCATTCCATAAAATCAGGATGTCATCAAGATAACGTCCGTAAAACTTACAAAATGGCATCCCTTCAGATGGAAAAACCTTAGAAAGTTCCCACTAGGTCAGGACTATGTTTGCAAAAACTGGTGCACAGGCTGCACCCATAGCAACCCCTGTGCTCTGTTTAAACAATTGGCCTTCATAAATTACAAAATTGTTCTCTAATACAAGTTCCATCAATGTCCTTAAAGTCAAACTTTTGGTGTGCGAAAACTTGGTGTTCTGGCATAGAAAGTCATAAAACATATCTACACCAATTACATTGAATACGTCCTTCACATCTATTGTTGTTAAAATAATATCACTACCAAAGTATTTCTGCTTTATTTTTTTTAAGACAATCCCAGGAATCCTTGATATGTGAAAAAGGACTTAGACAATTCTTTAACTGTAAGTCTAGGAATTTTGCAATTGAAGGGGTCTTAGATCCTTTTGCATCCACTATTGGTCTTAAAGGTGGATGCCGGATGTCTTTATGGATCTTGGGGATCCCAAAGATAGTGGAGATCCTTGGATGTTTTTGGGTGCAATAATTGAATTCTGCTTCTGAAATTTGATTATTCAAAAGCAAATCCATTAATACCATATCCACATGTCTATATGCGATGTTTAACTCATTCCAGGAGACCTGCTGATACCCGTCCCCCAATAAATGACATAACATACTATCAGTGTATCTTTCTTGGTCCATAACCACTAATCCTCCTCCCTTATCTGGTTTCATAACCTGGACTGTTTTGTTGTTTGAAATACTATTAAGTAGGGAGATTTCTTCATGGGTTAAATTAAGTGGCGTGGTACAAGATTTCTTCCTGGAAAGGTTTCTGATATCATTCAAGCATATTCTTTGAAAAAGCTGAATGGATGGGTGCAAAGGAGGGTTTACTGTACTGGCCTTCCTACATACCCCACCTAAGTTACTTACTTGCTTACCTTCCCCCATGGTCACACTGAAATTCAACTTCCTAGTATATAACATTATGTCTAGCAATGTATTTTCTAGGTTGAATTCCCTCAAGGGTACAAAATTAAGCCCCCTTTGGAAGAGGTTTGCCCATTCCTTAGTTACTATTGTGTTACTCAAATTATATATTTTAAAGTTGTGGTGGTCATTTTCTATTATTTCCAGTGCACCATTCATAATGTCAGGTCCCGGGCTGAGGCTCAGTGCCAATTCTCCCATCTCCCCCTCCCTCTTCCTCTCCCTTGTTGATTCTGTGGGGGGTAAGCATGTTGTTCCCCCTGATATGTCAAATTTGTTGGTCTCCTGAACTGGCGGTTCTGCTGTCGAATTCTCTCTGACCTTCTCAGGGATGGTTCTAAAGGGATGGGACCGGGGTTGTTGTTACCATGATAGTCTGTTTCAGCCATCCTCTCATCCATAAATACATCATTGTTACTAATAGATGTAGTAGTACCAATGTTGGTTTGAACATTAGCATTTAAAGGGTATGCTAAACCACTATCATATACTTGGGCATCCCTTGCTAGCTTCTTGTTCTTTTTGTCTTTGATTTTATCAATAATTTTATCAATTTTCACAAAAACAATGTTATATTCATTAAGTTTATCTGGAAAATTCAAATCATTTTTAATACAAACATCTAATTTATTCACAGCTTCCTGCATAATGAGAAACTTTTTTCATTGTCTTTAACAAGCAGCTGTAACAGTTCACATCCCTGGAGGTTAAATAATGCAACCAAATCTTTATGTAGGTCGCTGTTAAAAGTTAAGCCATTAGGAAAATGCCAATATCTTAAACCTTTAGGCACTTGTTCACGCCTAAGACATTCTCTCAAGTACTGGGTTTCTACTTGTAACTTTTTCAGCTTGAGACATTCTTTTTCTAAATTTTTTAACATAATGTCAGCAGTACCTTGTGTGTTTGAAAGGTTCACATTGTGAGCAAACCCCACACTGTCCCTATTAATCCATTCCAATAAATTTGACGCTTTAGTTGAATCAGAATGAAAACTAGCATTCTGCTGTATCTGTGTCCTCCGTTGCTGTAATCCAAAAGAAATGGAAGTGCTAGGTTGTGTAGCACTAAAAGCACCTGTAGTACTGGCGCTTTCTCATCGGTTGGGGCTGCCTTGCCCTGAAGGAATAGTAAGAAGGGAGTCCTGGGTACCATTGTTGCAAACAGGCTTAGACTGAACATTGTCATTGACGAATAAATCGATTTTGTGACCCAAACCCGAAATATGGGTATTAAAAGAGCCAATAAGATCAGTCAGCTTGTTTATAGCTGTGGTAAGTTCATCATGCAAGTCCCTGGTGCCCCCTCTGCTCTGCATGGAAGAATCCATACTGAAAACCAAACGAAACAGTACTAAACTAGGAAACCACAAAGCGAGCTGACACCACTGGAACAAGAATAAAATTTAATGTTGAGTGCTTTCGTCACAAATTACAGCTGACTTCTTCAGAAAAAACAGAGTATCACCCCTCAGCTCTTTAAATACTCATTACAAAGACATCATTAACATATGCGTGTTGAACACCATTTGTATTTAAAGAAACAGACTCCCTTTTTCTTACATACAAAACCACAAGTCATGTTGCACTGCTTAAGATATCTAATAATGTTAAAAACGTCAAGACTAAGATGTTAACATAAGTTATATGAAATAGTAAAATATTCTAATAATAATGCTGTAATAACATAATAATAAAAGTTAACAAATTACATAAAAAAGTTTGCTTTTAGTTTCAAAAACGCTAGTCAATGACACCATATCATTCAGTCCTGGATTACTGTTGGCATTAACCCTCAATTGCCATAACAGTTCTTTGTATTCAAGTAAATATTCTATAGGGCCTCCTCTCTCATCCACCATAAGTTGTTCAAGAACTGTGAATTTGAAATTGTGACCTGGGTAGGTATTGACATGTTTAGCCAGTGAATTTTTTAAATTCACTTTCCTAATGTCATATAAATGCTGATATATACATGTTCAAAAGTCATTCTTGATTTTGTCTTTGTAAAAACAGGCACACGTCTGACAAATACCAGCATATATGATATTCTTACTACTACAATTCTACTTATGTAGTAGTTTGACCCATCCATAACCTTTAAGGAATACGCTATCACCTTTCAAGATATATTTGCAGTGGGTACACTGTTTACATTTGGACATTCTCCCTTGTTCTCCTAAGGTATTACCACCTTTTTTCCTCTCTAAGATGTTTTTAACACAGATGTCCTTTCTATACACAACCACTGGGGCATCCCCAATTCTCTCTCGCAAATCTGGGACCCTGACAAGATAAACCAATTCTTGAAAACAATGTCCTGAATCAGTGGGAACTGTGGTGTATAAGTTAATATAAGGCCATGGTGGAAACTACCAGAAGATGAATTACTGTTCTCCAATGGAGCACACAATCTGGAGATGTCAATCCCTAACAACAGATAGAAGTGGCCCTCAAGTCTCTTCTTGGTCACTTCATCAAGTAAGGATGTCATAAAATGCTCTGGATAACCTCTTTGTACCAACATCCTCAATAAAACATCCCACAGTAAGGAATACATCAAGGCATAGATCCTACTGCAATGCAGGACCTGTAAAATAAAACTTTTCAGCATATAACTATACAGCAGAAGGAAGAAACTGTTGCAGAAAAGAGGAAAATCCCAGGATGCAAAAAACTCCATCACCAGCCTCAGTAAGAAGCTGAGATCTCTCATAAAATCTTCAAAAGCTAGTTACGAAAATAAAATTGCCAAAGATTCCAAAGACAACCACAAGGCATTCTATAGTTATGTCAAGAATCTAAATGGCAATGCTCAGATCTGCTCTGAGCTACAACAGAATGGCATTAACTATACTGATCCCAAGGATATTGCCAATATCCTGGCAGATCGATTTAGTGCCAAATTCACCCCTCTCTCACCCACTAAAGGGCCCATCTTAATACCAAAAGATTGCCAAATTCCGGTAATCATTGCCACACAGGTAGAAACTGTACTCTTTAACGCTAAGAATACAGTATCCATGGGACCAGATGACATCCTGGGCTGTGTACTACATGAACTACAAAATGAACTGGCACCTCACCTAAGTGTCATGTTTAATCATAGCCTCAGCTCAGGCTTCGTGCCCACTGAGTGGTGCACAGCTACAGTTATCCCACTCCACAAGATGGAATCCACCTTGTAACTCAGGAACTACCGTCCCATCAGTCTGATGAGCCTGATCTGCAAGGGCATGGAACGCATTATCATGGAACTTATAAACAAAGACAATGACAACCTTCAAACACTGGACCCCACCCAGTTTGGATTCGTGAAGGGCCGATCTTGTCTCCTGAACCTGATTGACTTTTTCAAATCAGTCTCCAGAGCTGTGGACGAGGGTAAGGAGGTCTACACAGCCTATCTGGACCTCGCCAAGGCCTTCAACACCATCCCCCACTCTGGAATCATAGATAAACTTACTAAGCTGGGCATAAATCCCCTATGTCACTCGATGGGTTGCCAACTGGCTTACTGACAGAACCCAGACTGTAAAAGTAGCCAACTCCAAATCCAGCTCCAGACAAGTGACAAGTGGAGTACCTCAGGGTTCAGTCCTGGGACCACTCTTGTTTGGCATCTACTTCTCTGACGTACAGGCCAACACTAAGGGACTCTGGCTAACAAAGTTCGCAGATGACTTCAAACTGGGAGCCATTATTGAATCCTCAAATGATGTGGATATTCTACAAAAGGGCCTTACAGAAACAGATGCCTGGTGCCAGAGCCATGGGCTGAAGCTTAATGCCAAGAAATGTATAATTATTCCCTTTGGAAAAAACTATGTACCCATGAATTACCACATAGGTAGCAGTACACTAAACATCAAAAGTGTGATGAGAGACTTAGGGACACAGGTGGACAGTGGTCTCACCTTCAATAACCATATCACCACAATAGTCAGGAAATATTTTGATGTGGCACACTTCATCACTAAGGGCTTTTCATCCAGAAAAAAGGTCATTGTCCCACTGTACTCATTCCTCATTAGACCCATTATAGAATATAATGCCCCATATAGTATGTACCTCACAAGACATCTGCAACAACTTGAAAGGCTGCAGAAATACCTCACTAAAAAATCACAGGCCTAAGGCAGATGCCATATGTTGACCATCTAAAAAACTCCAGCTATACTCTGTGGCATATTGTCTACTCAGTGGTGATCTCTGCTTAGCATACAAGGCCATGTCAAACTCTGAGCTGTTGGACATGCTCCACTTAAAGAAATCCCAATCCCTCAGAGCCACACGCTCCAGGTATCTAAACCTTGTCATCACAATGAACAAAGCATGCTGGAGGGATAGGTTCCTGACCCAGAGACTCCCCATACTCTGGAACAGACTGCCCATACATGTCAAGCAGAGCGCCTCCTTGGCTCTCTTCAAAAGGAACCTTGATGATTGGATGGGAGATAGGAAATTCACCCTGGGGATCATGTCAGTCGCCCTGCTAGACAGGAGTCCAGGGAAATAAATATCGTGGGAAGAAATATCCAGGGAATTGTTATGGCTAGGCTTGTATAGGCCCTAGGGCCAATAACCTAGTAGCTACCTATGAACCTATATAAAGCATTTCTACACATCTTAAAGCTTGGTGACAAAACTTGTGTTCCATCAACTATTTACAAACTACTGCTTTTGCTGTGTATGTTACATAGCTTTCAAAAATGACCATAATCACACAAACAGGGCGAGAGTAAATAAAGTACATGCACTACTGCCTTTTCATCTAATCATCTAGATCTATCTAGGAACTCAGAGAGTCTGAATAATTAATAAGGAATTCTTTAATTATATCTGAAAACCAAAATGAAAAAGCTGTTGATGTGATAGTATCAATAAACAATAAAGTGATCATCCAGCCACAATGGAATGTGAATGCACTCACAGAAAAATGGTGCAAAGTTAACTATAAGCAAATGAATATGTCAAAGTTCTACAGATAAAAGAAAAGACACACTTTATAATATAATTATTATTACAAGTAAAATGATAAACAAACTCCAAGGGATCTAACATCTAACCTGGTGGTTTACTATACAGAATCAAAGAAAATATAACTAAACACCTATCCATCATGTTAAGAAAATTGCTAGCAAATAAGCACATCCTTGACCTATGATGACAGGCTACAATGGTATGGTGGGGGGTCACATCAGGTGTAAACAATTTTAGACCAATAAGCCTGACCAATATTTGATGTATCATCATAGCAAAAGTCACAGCAGAGAACACACATAATCACATAATGTTATGTATTGTTGGTAATTCTGGAACATTATGGGTTTATTAAGAGCAGGTCTTATGTTCTGAATCTTGTGGCATTTTTTGAACAACAAAAGCACTTGATGAAGAACTGACAGTGCATACGGCTTAGCTTGTGATGTTATGACACATAAGGGGATAAATAAATTAAAAACTAACAGCATTCTAAATGCAATTCAGTGGATAAACACTACTAACTTACATAACAGGATGCAGGAAGGCAGGGTTTGGGGGGTGTCTGCCAGGATGGGGGTTACCTAGTAATCCTACCAGGGATTATGACTGTTGTGTCACACTGCTTTGTACTAGGGCCATTTCTTTTTGGGCTATTCTTCTCTTAGAAATAAACACGAAGAATGGACTATGGATAACCAAATATGTTGATGACTGCAAACTAGGCAATAAAATTGCTTCAATAAAAGATGTTAAAGTTCTTTAAGGTGGTCTTACACATGCACACACACCCCCACATGCATGCATGCACACACTCATGCGCGCACGTGCACACACACACACACACACACACACACACACACACACACACACACACACTTGGTGCAGGCATAATGATCTGGATTCACTTTACAATCTCGAAATACTGAAATTGCGAATTTCAGCATCTCAAGTTGAAAGTGTTGAATGTACAATAGATCGAAACCTCAAAAAAAACGAACATCAGAATACGGAAACTTCATAATATCAAATTTTCAGTATGTGGTGCTCTGTGTGTAAACACACCCTCCACCATACAAACAAATACACATACAACACTTTTCTCCCCACACTAAAACAAACCAACACAACACACGCACACACAAACCAAGCCCACCTAATCTATGTATAAGCAGGGGGGCAAGCACCCCCCACCACCCCCGTTACTTATATATACAAACTCCGAGGTCACACTAAAAAGAATAAGACATCAAATCCACTGCTAAGCACTCTACACTTCTATTGCACAAACATATATTACATATGTACAAACATCATGACTTTCAACACTTACACACTCGCACTCTTACCTACCTACCCTAACCTACATCTAAAACTTCCCAAAACACTCAAATAATACCAAATCCCTACCCAAAACCCTTAAACAAAAAAACAGTTACCTGAATCTCCAATTATAACCACACATCAGTAGCCATCTCTATATCCCAGACCACACTGCACCTTAAAGATACAGTAAACTGTAAGTAAAATAGCACACCACCACAACAGCGGATCTGACAATTTCACATTCGATCAAATGCAGTTTCGAATAACTTTTGTCTTGAGATACTGAAATTCGCCATTTCAGTATTTTGAGATTGTAAAGTGAACCCAATAATCTCGCTTCATTTAACAAAAAGAACAAAATTCAATTGTCAAATCAAAAAAAGCTAGAACGATAGCATACAACAAATGAAACTTGTATTAATGCGCCTTCTCTGAAGATAGTGAAAATAGTTTTTAATTAACATAAAACACTATACAAACCGTTTAGAACAAAGCTTTTAAAAATAATAACTCGTGAAAATCAATCAATCAAAAAGAAAAAAGTGATTGCAGACATGCAATCAAAAAGAACAAAGTAGGAATCTTCCAGATTATAAACAATTTAATCTTTAATTAAAGTTTATCTGCTAAAGTAAGAAAAGCATGTTCTGCACTCTATCTAAATTTAAATGGCATTTTTTTTCACTTCTAATGATATGCTGAATACAGTGCTACATGCTAAACAAATAACCTGAAAAACATGTTCATTTCCTTACTGGAAAAAAAAAGTTTGGAAAACCTGAACCATTCAAAAAGGCTTCAGGAAATGCCATGATTGTGTTTCTTTTAGGTCAGCAAGAGGTAACATCTGTCAGGTCTATAAAACAATGTCATTAGAAAGTCTCATCCTAGTAAACATCACTTAGGGAGCTAACGTAAGGATGGGGGACTAATACTAAAACTAAATATCAATTATAGAAAAAGATGACATATACATTAGGTAGCACTTTCCAAGATTCCAGAATAACATTTTTCTTACAATTAGAAGCTACTTATTAACTTTGTTGAAATATTGAGACATGTATACAGGATGTAGAAAAAGTCAACACAGAGTTATGGTGAGTAAACATCTTGAAGGCAAATGGTTCACAAGCTTGAGAACTGAACACGTGGACATATGGTTCTATGAAATAGTCTGCCTTAATTTATGTTTTGTCTTACTTTGCAAAGTTCTAAAGATTTCTCTTCACAAGACATCATGGTTCCAGTTGACTTATCATCAGAACAAAAAGAAATAAGTAAATAAATACATGAAAGAGGCTGAATAGGTAGACTGAATAATCCAGGATGGTTTACAATAGCTGATATCTAAGGAAAGCAAACCCAGTGTCTTATGATGATATCTGTTTGAATATACATATGAGGTGGGAGCTGCTTTTTATGAAATACTAACATACTATACTTTCCTTTCATTTGGTTTAAAACCCTTTTTTGATTAATATACATATACTTACACATACACACACACACACCATGTCATCCTCTTTCACTCTCTCACTTTACCTTCTGCATGATTACAATAACAAGAAGGGGAACAGCCACACTAGCTCTTCCAGTACTGTTGTAATGTATATGCTGCCTGTTTACAATACACTATTACTAACAAATAAGAATGTATGCTTTCAAGTGCCATTGGGCAGTGCACAAAATTGCCTTCTCTGAATGACACAAAAGTGTTTTTAGAACCAAGATATCTTGGGGATAGCAAGGATATAGACATAAATATTTGTTTTAATCCACTCTTAAGTTTAAGTTTTCTTACATGTAACCATTTGGTTGCACGTAGCATATGGGCTAGACTTGCAACAGGTTTTATATCAACATATTGGGAGGAGTTCATTACTCGGAAAGTTATGAAGATAGGCAACAACTACTAACCTTATTTACGCCCTCATACTGTTACCAAACTGCTTAATACAGGACTATGTCACAACTGTAAAGTGTACACCAACAAATAAAAGGAGTACTCAGAATTACCAGTATGCTTATGCAGAGAAGTAATGGTTAAGCAATCCGATTACTTTATTTGCCTAAATGCTTGTCACAATCAGGCACAGAATGCTTTAGCATTACAAATATTAAAGGAATTGCAAAAAAGTACACGCAAACATACTAATGTGTAGCTAAGACAATAACTTTCTGCCGTTGTCATGTGGGTCCGGTGATGTAAAGATGTATATTGCTATAAAAATATGCAAAAAAAAAATCCACCAATGTGGGGAAAACACTAACAAGCCTTTTTTTTTTTTTTTTTTTACAAAAGAACCTAAAATTGCCTGATCGATGAACAACGTAGCACTTCAATGAGCTTTACCCAAGTTATACTGCTTCTTTAAGTGCATTAGGAGGCTTCGTAAATAACGTCACTTCCTCTTGCCCTGTTGTAACAAAAGCAAGTAAATTGATTCGGGGGAAGGGCGATGATCAACACACTTGGAAACTGTAGGAATCACAATTTAATTGTAAAGATCGCCAATGGGGCTGTTTTAAAGCTAAACAGTCTACTAGTGCAGTCACGAATTTAAGCGTATTATTAGTAAAGGAAGCCTACAGTTAGCCTGGTCCTTGTAGTAAGACAGTCAGATCTACAGGCACTGCCGGTAGCTGTCCAGACTCTGGGTGCTGAATCAGATGTTGCAACTGTAACCAGGGCGGAGGCCACCTCTGAACATCACCGACGGACAGCAACGGCCATCTTTGTAAATATTAAATACATAATATATTTCCTGTGTTGCTAGATTTGCATAGTGCATCACTCTGAAGTGGGTAAGGGGTTCACAAAAAGCTACAGGAACCAGTAATGCTGCTGAAGTGGGCAGTACTGGGGAAGCTGTCAAGAATTGACTTGTCATGCCGGGAGGTCTGAGATTTCTTCTTGTTTTCTTACCGATTAAAGTTGTCAGTCTTTTCTGGTAAACAGAGTGATTTAGGCTCGAAATATGCGCACAAAAACTGTAGCTTTACAAGGAAACGAGCCGCAGTTACCAATGGCGTCCGTGGAGAGTGTGACACAGCAAGATAAAAGCTTTGATGATGATGAGGTGGAGAAGCTCAGGGAAGAGAACGAGTATCTCAGGGTGAGGATTTAGATTAATAATAACCCATATTCCCTTACTCCAATGAATCTTGCATATTTTCAGTGAAGTATAGTGTTTTGGTTCATGTTGTATTTTAGTATAATTTACGATATTGTATTCAACTGTCCGGAACTTCGAGTCTAGCCATGACAGTTCAGAATGAATAATTACTTATTTGACCGTATTATATATGCTGCAGAACTGTTTACAACTATTTAGAACGTTTACATTTTTAAATGTGAGTATAAAGTACAATATGCTCTCTCTCATAAATTGTCTAGTGGAAAGCTTAATAAATGGCCTCTCCACAATAAATAAGTAATGTGGACTTGGAAAGTACTAATTAGAGGTTTTCTTGCAATTAGAATGAAATCGATGAGTTGAGAACCGAAATGGATGAAATGAGAGACAGTTTCTTTGAGGAAGACGCTTGTCAGTTGCAAGACATGCGCCGGGAGTTGGAGAGAGCCAACAAGAACTGCCGAATCTTACAGTACCGCCTTCGCAAGGCCGAGAGAAAGAGGATGCGATACGCCCAAACCGGTGAGATTGACGGGGAGCTGCTCAGAAGTCTAGAACAAGACCTCAAGGTAAAGTTGGCTTGGAAACTGGGGCGTGGTTGCCTTAGCTCTGGTGAATGGACCCGGCGCTCGAAAATACAAAGGTGCTTGGTTATCTGTCTGGTTATTTGGCAATGTAAGGTGCTTAATGTATATGTGTTGAGTCATTGCTATGATCAGACACTACAAAGCATATTTTATCGGTTTATTCATCTTTTTGTACAATATTGTTACATCACTCTAAATGTTTACAATGGTTTTGTAATTTGTTCTGCATCCAAATAATCTGATGGGGCTGCCATAGTTGCATCATTTGGCTTTCCAACTGAAGTTCCTGCTTCACTGTTGTCATTTCCCATTCAGGCTGTTCTGTTCATAAATCTCTAGACAGAGTGTCTGCACAATTTTTTGTGATCTGTACTTTTTGTTGTCACCAAAACAAACTTTTATGGGTTTGTGTTTGTTTCAGCTGGGGCCAGTACTAACATTAGTTAATTTGTACTGGAAGAACCCATCCCCAGTGTAGCCTCTGTCGTCCAGTTTTTTATGTTTCCTGGGGTATATGTCTGAGCTACTCACTCTTCTCTCTGAGTGACCACTCACTGCAGTTGCTATGATACTAGTGCCACCAAAGATTTGTTTTGCAAATGTAGTGGAAGGGAAGGAAGACAGAGCTACAAACATCTTGGGGTGTGAGCTTTCTCAGTACCAAAAAATGGATAAAGTAATGAGTATTAGATGTGAAAAAGAATTAGATCAGTTCTTTAAGAAAGTAATGCAAGACATTTTTTAAATCTAATATACTGAGCATTGAAGAAATTGAATTGTACCCACGTTGCATAAAATATCTATCAGGACATGGCTTATATGTGGCAGTACAAGGATAATTTTTAGGTAAGAAAATGCAGTCTGAAATGTGAAAGCATTGCTCTTAGCATGAGATGTTTTTTCAAAATAAATAAATAAATAAAAAATAATGAGAGGAAATCTGTCAGCAGCATTCAGGTCATGTGGCCAGTATTACATGGCTGACGTGAAAACAGATGCTTAGGATGCATAGTCATTATGCTTTAAAATTTTATGCCTGGACCACTATTGTTTAAGGCTATTAAATAATTGATGGCCATTAACCCCAAAATGCCTAGAGTTTGGTTAAAATTAAATTTGATGTTCAATATCTTCCCCTCTATGTATATGTGGTGAGGTGTGCTTTGCATCTGAAGTGCAGTATTTAGTATTGTTATTATTATTATTATTATTCATTGAATGCACCTCTGCCCATTTTTTCTAATGAAAGAGTAGTTGTCAAAACATCATTCTTTGAAACATGTCATATCCCTTAGAACCATTATATCTTACAGCAATCACAAAATCTGCATTACTATCTTAAAGCAGACTCCTAGCACAAAATCTGTGCTCATTTTATTACAAAAACAAACATTATTTCTCTGAAATGAATACTACCATGGCTGTGGGGCAGCCACAAAATGGTGCATACATTTTGTAAGTGTTTAAGGAACAGCATTTGGATAGGTGTGTTCATTATATAACTGTTTGTTAAGACAGGTCACAGTATGAAGCTGTGTGCTCAAAAGGAACATTTCTGCATGACTTCCAGTGATGATGCAATAAAGGACAGATGTCTTCATTGTTGCAAATGAGTTTTGCAATCTCTTGCTTTATTCATAAGTTGTTAAAGTTTTTGTGATGAATGGTGGTTGATGCTTGATTAACTGTATGTGTACTGAAATAATATTTTTAAAGATTTTTATTCAAATTTAATATGATTAATATTCAAAAAAGAAACAATAATAAAAAAACAACAAACAAAATAAATTAAATATATGCTGAAATCATGAAAGAGAACAGGAAAGAAGTCAATGTGTTGTGGTTGCCACAGAAATTAAATACGGTGGCAGAATGCACATTGGAATATGATAAGTCTATGGCTGCAGTCTAGGACGTGCAAAAAGAAATGGGAAATGATAAGGCTGAGAAAGTGCACAGTGATTGAATTAGTGACTGGCTATTCACCACAATGAAAGATGTTACAGAGGCCTCGAAGTCATGTGTAATGGCTACTGAGCAATTACAATAAGAAAACAGTGATTTAAAAGAGAAATGTGCATTTTTTTCTATAATAAGGGAACTTGAGCTGTTAAAAGAAAAACAAATGAGCCTGGGTTGGGAGGGTGGCCTAATGGTTAAGGTGTTTGCCTTACAAACATAAGGTGCAGGGTTTGAGTCTCACAAGGGATAATTGGCTAAGCTTAAAATGGCTCGCAAGGGCAGTTAGCTTAGTACTAATCTATGAACCTATGAACCTATGGAGTGCAGAACCTGTGGGAAATATATTCATGCAACTGACATACCTAAGAAACAGGAAGGTTTGAACTGTGTGACTTATATCCACTATAACTTAATTGACTTAGACTGGCTTTTGTGAGAGCCAACTCAAAATGCATTAACCAATCATTTGTTTATACCTAGTGTATGGGCTGCAGTAGAGTATGCAGGCCATTTGTTGGTTTGTTTTGACACCTATAAAATTAAAGGTAAATTTTAATATGATTGTAGCAACTAGAGAAGATTTATAAAGTAGGGTATAAATTTTTTTTTTTTGAAAATGACTACTGTGCTCAAGCATGTAAAAAGGGTTTTACTTATTGAATGCATGAAAGGATATAGACTACAGAGATTGAAATTTCATATGTTGTATTTAGCCATATTAAGGATGCATTTCCACATGGGTTGTAAGACTTTTATGGATGCAGAAGAAGCTTTGTCAGCTAACGGGAAGTATAATCTACTCCAGACAGAAGCAGATTCAGGAGATCAGTGGGCCACTGAAGAGAGGTGTGAAGAATCACTTAAGGCTTTGACTTTGAGGGGAAAGGAGTGGCCAAGGTACATTTAAAATCCCAAAGCACTTAGATTAACAGGAGACATTTCTGGAATTTTGAGCAGGAATGGTGGACTAGCAGGAAATATCACAGACTGTAAATAGTCCAGTTGGCTGAGCAAAGAATATGTTGGATACCGAACATGGTAAATGATGAACATTGTATTAGTTCATTTTGAAGGGGACAATTTAATGATGTTGCCTGTGTTCTTGTAAATAACCAGGCTGGTTGGGCCACCGTGAATCAGAAATGGGTGTGCATAAGTCTTCATAAGATATGAATTGACTTGTTTGGTTGTAGATTTTTACTTTTAAGTGGTGACTCTTCATACTGGTAGAAGAATGCTTCATGGGGGGTGGGTGAGAGATGGCAACATCAGTGTAAGCTTCCAGGGGAAGGGGAATTGCACTGTTTTTATAATTGAGAGCTACATAAAAAGTAATACATTTTGCAGAGAATTATACTCTGATTTGGAATCATGGATATCTACAGTGTTAAAATGTTGCTACATAATAGCTGTAAAAATAGATGCATGGCATTGAAGGCAAAGCACAGAACATGTATATGTATTCTGCATTTACTGAAGAATAGTGTTTTAATGGTAATGAATTGGTTGAGCATCATACAGGCAACTAGTTAGTTTGTTATCTTGCAAGATGAATTCCACTATTACACTGATATTGGGGCAGGTGGGGAGATTTATAAGACAGTGAAACTCCAGAGAGGGAGGCTAGTTTGACACATAGTATACTATAGTTTTTAAAATGTAACTGTGTCTCCAATTTTATAAAATTAATATTGTCTATATTTTGTTGGTGTTGAGGTTAATGATGCTAGGATTTTTATTTTTTTAATTCAATACTAACTTTTTTCTCACTTTGTAAGCCAATTATTTGTTAGTTGCATACTATCAATGTATAAAATTCTACTTTCATTATTGCACTGAGGAGCTTTTCTCCCCGGGCCTCCACTGAAAATGGGCTCTGAAAGGCCCAGTGGACCTTCCCAGTTAACACATTGCAAATAAATAAATAAATACACAAATAATAATTGTTTTAAACCACATAATGTTAATTTGTTTACGGAATGTATTACTCAGCAAGTCTTTTTCTTTGTTTTAAGAAAAAGATACTGAATACCTATAGAGGGTGCAGCTTGGTAAAAGGGTCTTTTTTGGATGTGGCATGATTGCTGTGATATGGAACAGTAATGCATGAATCAGTCCAAAAATGAAAAATAGAGTTGTGGGACACAAGCAAACTTGAGGCCTTAAACAGCAACACTAAAAGAAGTTAATTTTGTAAACAGAAACATGAAGTATTATTTAGAAGCTGTTGGTTTGAGGGTGGGGTCAAGTTAGAGAGGAGTGATGCTTCCATTTCGTTAATTATACGCTTTGATTTTAGAAGATATTGTTATAGTTGACTAAGGATGTTATGTAGGAATAAATGTCTAGAGTGGACAAATGTGGATATCTATACTTAGTGTTTATGTGCTACTAGATACCATAAAAAAGGAGTTTTGATGTAAGAAGAGATTGGTGATGGTGGTTATAGTATATCTGGCAGCATACATGAAATACCGGAATGCAATTACTCGTGTCATTAAAGTGAGAGGTATAACTCAAGCTGCATGGCTTCCTAGTTTGGAAAGATACATGGGGGTTACAGTAAGGTTATGGGTCTTGGTGGTATCTAGCAATTTCTTTCCAGATCTCAGAAAAAAACTTTATTACAGCTAGACATGCATTTTTGATTACATTGGTAAGAGCTCAGCCTCATTCACTTGTGATCTGTGATCATGGGCCTTTAGGGTGATATCTGGGTAGGTCTGGTGGTCCTAGTTTAGAAAAAAGAAACATTGGTGCTATCATATTGTGTGCTTGGAAAGGATATGTTTGTTGAATGGTTGAAAAGATTACTTGCCACTAAGGTGGATAAGTTACACATGAATGAAAATCTCTCAGGAGTAGTTTGGGATACATTTAAAGATGAACTGAGGTATGAGGTTAAAGATTATGTGGATCACATATGGGGAAAGCAGAGATGTTTTAACTGAAATTAATGAATTAGTAGAGGTTGAAAACAGATTTTAAGATGGCAGAAATCTGTTAGGGTAAATTGATAAATTAAATCAGGAAACAGAAACATTTTTGGACAAGAAATTTGGAGGCAGTCCCATGGCGATAAGTGCATTTGCAACCCACCATTTTATCAAAAATCCCTAGCTCTGAGATTATGATGGTGTTTAAATGAGAGTAGTAGAGGAGCTGCATAAAGATAATACTTTATTTGGGAATCCATTAAGTATAGCAGAGATGTGTGAAGTGTATTTTTGTACATTATATTTAGTGCAGACATGTTGGGGAGAATATGATGATATTTGTCTAAACTGACTTTATCTAGGTTGGCTAATAAGTAGGCTGCTGGGGTGGTTATCCTGGTAACAAATGGAGGAAAAGGTAGAAGCTGAAGAGAAATGGAGGTTTGCTAAAGCAATTTGTCTCTTCAGGGAGACAAATGTGACAGAATATGTGGAGTTTGCAACTGATTTTCAAAAAATATGCAGCCATCTGTATTAAACTGAGGTAAATATTATTATTTTTAATAAAATGTGTGCTGGTAAGACTGTATTAGTAGTTTCCAATAAACTTTGCAACATGAAAAATGGGTGCTATACAGAATAGCAATTGCTTTCAGTGAAATACAGCAGATTTCTTAAAAAGAGATACAGGCTTCTGAGATGACCAGACATGTACAGCATTCAAAGCTTAGTAATCTTTTATATGGTATACCAAGTTAAAAGAATATATTACTTTATTTGGGCTCCCGTTCAGAGATGTGTCAATTTGGAAAAAATCAAAGGCAGTTAGAATTCAGTCAACCTTTTTAGCTACTGGTCGTGACAGAATCTGATGAACTGCTAGTTAGAATTCTTCTTTATGGTATATGGCTGTATAAACCAGTAAGCAGAAAACCTCCAAAAGCTGGACATGTTGAGCATATTCAGTAATATTCAAGGTTTATTCAAGAAAATCAACACCACAAAGCTTTCGGGCAGATGCCCTTCTTCAGTGTGTATTGCTTACTGGTTTGGACTTTTATCTCCAAAAGTGGTTAACCTTAGTGCTGGTCCTGTTTGTTGTTTTTATATGGCTGTATAAACCCATTTCTTCAATGTTTCTTAGTTTGAGTGTAAAGATGTTTGCATACTTAATGTTACAAATTGCATTGCCCGTTTTTATTTATCGTAAATAAATAATTGTGTTATTCAGTTTCAGTGTTTGTGATTGGTGGTTTATTTACTAGCTTAAGGTTTTGTGTATTAAAATGGGGTAATCTTAACTATTATCTTTTGTCTGCAGAAAAATTAGTGCTTGAGCTATTGTTACCATCCATATCCTTAATGGATGGTTATTTTATGGGTAAATAAGTATGTTCTTCGTGTGCTAGAAATGTCTGGCTGCATTGATAGCATAAAAACAGAGAAAGTGTGTTGGTATTCAGAGACCTCATTAATCCATCCTGTAAAATATTATGTATGCTTGTGTGCAAAATAATTTTGGACAGTTTCAATTACTGTTGGTAAGACTGCACTGGAAGGTTCTGGGTTCAGTCTGAGGTGGTTGGAATCCTCAGGAGCCAGTGATTATAACTGATCTGCAGCTGCATAGTGGAGAACTTATTTGGGTGTGGCAAGTGCTGGCGGTTACCCAAAGGTGCATTACATATTTACTCTATGTTCTTAATGCTAGTCACTTATCACATATTATTTGGTAGACAGTGGTGCAGATCATGAGATCATAGTCTTTAGCCATCGCATATTCATTATTGGTAATCATGTGTCTGTTATCAGAGCATCATTGCATACATAGGTTTTGGTCAAAATGCTATGTAGAGATGGCTTAACAGTTGTGTTATAGAAAGTAAGTAAGAAAATAAGTATTGTATGTTGGATTAACCAGTTTAATTTTGTCCTGGAGAACAAAAATATATCTCATTCTAGGAAGATAGTAAAGGATGCAAGTGTGTTACCTCTTATAGGCATATATCTGTATTAGATAAAATAGCTTAAAACCTTGGTTTATCATTGCAGCATGATTAGTGATATGTGTACCCCAGTTGATAGAAAAAGATCAGTGTGGGTTTGCAGGTAGTGGATAAACTTTTGATAATAATTTGGAAGTGGAATTGTTAATGAAACATGCTAAAATAGAGTAGAATGAGTTTGTGATTGTATATTTAGATACAGAGAAGGCATTTGGTAGTATTCAGTGAATTTTATATGATGAGCATACTGTTGGCTTTTGGATTTATGTAGAAATTTCTTGAGAATCCTAGCAATATGTAGGGGTCAAAAAGTAATGACTAAATTCCAAGCAAATTTTTTTTTGCTAAACATGACAGTAGTTCAATTGGTATAATTACAAGTAATAATAATATGATCCACAAGAAGTGAAGAGAACCTCAACAACTATGTACAGTATATACAGTATACCTAAAAATATTTGATAATAAAAATGAAAACACTCAAAAGAAAAAGAATCAGTACAAAAAAGTAAAAGCAAGAGCAAGTGGGCAACCCTATTTGGTACCCTTAATCAGAAAGATATGTTCAGATGTAAATAGAAGTAACTTAACATAAGCTTTATTACTTATATAAATATTCTTAAGAAAAGAAATGAAACAGGTAGGGAAATCAAATATTTTTAAGGCTTTGAATAAATATTTCCAATTCAAAGAGTCAAAGTCTTTTGTAATATATAGACTAATAAGAAGAGTGTCTTCTTTTTATCATTTAAAAAGTCTATTAATGTTAATAGTCTTCTGATATTATCATGAGTTTGTCTTTGATACAAATAAAAACAGTTTGGTTCAGAATAATTATCCGAGCTATGTTTTTTAAATTCTATTTGACAGTCTAGAAATTACATTTTTGTAGTCATTATTTAGAAGTGATATGGGTCCCCATGCAGAATTCTGAATGCCATTTGTACTGAATAAGGAGATTGGTCATAGATGCCCATTGCCTCCTAGCATTGGATTATCACTTGTGACAAAACACAAACTTACATTTATATAAAAGTAAAGAAACCATATTAGCAAGTTCACATTTACAAACATTATACATTACATATATTCTTTTTTTACAATATAATCAATCCAAAATTACATAAATTATTCAGTTTTTGCCTTCTCCTAAACCTGTATGTATTGTTCCCACAATGTCCATGTTATGCAGTTTGCTCCAACCCTTTCTAAAGATCCATTTCCAGTTATTTTATCTATTTTACAGTATTCAGTACTTTAGTTACAGTTGGCTTAGACATTGATTACCTAGTAATTGCTCTTTTGGCAGTAACCAGAATGAAACTTAACAAGATCTTACGATGTTTAAGCAATTCAGATCTCATATCCCAGATAAAAAAAAATATTTTCTAAGTTACACACATTTGCTCACCTAATATTTCTGGCAACTACTCTGTAGGGAGTGTTTCAAGTCTGCCAACTCATTACACTCCCAAAACATGTCCTAGTAGCTGCCTCTTTCTTCTCCATCATACCTTTAACATTTCAAATCTACCTGAGGAAAAATTATTTGGAGTTTGCTTGGGGTATAAAAATACCTATGCAAACACTTCCAAGCAAAGATGCTAAATTTTCTAGACTTTGTTGCATATTTGGGAACATATATATATCCTCCTATATTTACTTTGTGAATTATCTAATCTGACTTCTCAATATTTTCTAACCTTCTCTGACTGATTCCTATAGTTATCGTGCAATATTTTATATGCCTTATTAATTATCCATTTTAAACAGCTGCTTCTGTTCTAGATTCATTTAAAAACTTTATTCCTGTAGGTCTTTCACTTAGGATTCCCCTATCCTTTTCCCTGTGCCTGTACTCTGATATCAATCTCTGATGGAAAAGACAATCTCTAGCCTGCATTCCAATTTTTTTCTTTGCCTCCTCCCATTCTGTTACCTTTCTGTCTTTAATTATTTGTTTCCAATACCTTGGTTCCATTGCAAGTTTTCTTCAGTAAATTCCAGCTCCTTCTTGCTATTCTCTATACCCCTAATTGCAGTCATCTCTATCGTCAGAATCTCCTTTCTCCATTTTTATATTGGCTTAGTTCTTAGAATACTTTCTGCTACTTTGCTGCTATTCTCCTTAAGGATCTGCATCCAAAATCCCACCCTCTCCTTATTTCTTGAATTTCCCCTTCTTCATTATCATCCCTTTCCACTTTGAATTGTGGCTTTCTGCTTGTATTATGTATGAGTTTAACTGGTTAGCTCTAAAAATCCCCTCAAATCAGGTAATCCTAAACCACCTTGTATTGGAAGGATCAACTTATCCCACCTGACTCTTGGCCTCTTCCCTTCCCAGATAAATTCCTTGAACTCTTTATTAATTACTATCTGCAACTTCTCCTCTGGTTGATAAAAAATATGCCAGACCTGTGTATAAAACTAAGGGGACTAAACACATTTTTATTGCTTGTGTCTTGCTAACCATATTCATAGACAACAGTTTCCAGATTCTCAGTCTTTGTATTATCTTTTGTTTAGTCTTTTCTCACATATCCTTAGCTGTCATAACAAAATACTTTTTACCCCATACTCCTAAATACTTCATTTTATTAATTCCTGTAAATATAGGTATTATGGAACCCATTCATGTGTGGGTACATAGTTTCCACCTATAGCCTTTGTTTTATATTCATTAGTTTTATATCCCAAAAAACTTGGAACTGTTTGAGAATTTTCCACAACACTATGTCCTTTTCTGGTTTTATCAGGTACAACATAATATTGTCTGCAAATAAAGCCAAATTTCTTCATTACCATACCACTTAAATCCTTGAATTTATGAGTCCTTTATTTTCTTAGTCAATGACATTAAATATAAAGCAAATAAAGGGGAATGAGAACACCTTACCTGGTTCCTTTGCTCTGGCACAACATATCAGAAAGGAGCCCTCCCACTTTGATTTCTGCTCTGAGCCTTCATATACTCTCATAATTAACATGCAAATGTTTCCATTGCCCTACTCATAAAATCACAGTTTATTCTATCGAATACTTTCTCTATATCAAGACCCACTAACAACTGCAGTATTTCTTATATTCTACATGTCTTTGGATCATCATTGCTGTATTAATTTTGTCACATGTTTGTCTCCCCTCTACAACACCATGTTGATCCATATCTATCAATTTTGGCAACACATTTGCCATTTTTTTACCTGTTATAGAGATAAACACTTTATAATAATAGCTTAAAACTGAAACGGGCCTATATGAAGCTGGATCTGATAGGTCTTTATCATCTTTAGTTATTACAGACACTACAGCTTTTTTCCAGAATGCTGGTGCTTCCCCTCATTTTAAAATACTGTTAAACAACACTTTCCAGTTCTTTGTCACGTTCTTCCCTCCTAAATTCCAAATTTCCACCAGAATACCTGGAGACTTTCCTATGGATTAGTTATATATCACTGTTTTTATCTCATATCTTCCTATTTTAATTGCTAATTGTTGAGCCCTATCTATCTCTAATGTTGGCATATTTAAGTCACCTCAGGTTTTGTGCCCACTGAGTGGTGCAGAGCTACAGTTATCCCACTCCACAAGGGGGGATCCACCTTGGATCCCAGAAAATACCATCCCATCAGTCTGACGAGCCTTGTCTGCAAGGCCATGGAGCGTATTATCATGGAACTTATAAACAAAGACATTGGCAACCTTCAAACACTGGACCCCACCCAGTTTGGGTTCATGAAGGGCCGATCTTGTCTCCTGAAGCTGATTGACTTCTTCGAATCAGTCTCCAGAGCCATGGACAAGGGAAGGTGGTTCACACAGCCTATCTAGACCTTGCCAAGGCCTTTGACACCACCCCCCACTCTGGAATCATAGATAAACTTACTAAGCTGGGCATTAATCCCTACATCACCCAATGGGTTGCTAACTGGCTTACTGATAGAACCCACACTGTAAAAGTAGCCAACTCCAAATCCAGCTCCAGACAAGTTACAAGTGGAGTACTTCAGGGTTCAGTCCTGGGACCGCTCTTGTTTGGCATCTACTTCTCTGAAGTACAGGCCAACACTAAGGGACTCTCGCTAACAAAGTTCGCAGATGACTGCAAACTGGGAGCCATTATTGAATCCCCAAATGATGTGGATAATCTACAAAAGGGCCTTACAGATACAGATGCTTGGTGCCAGAGCCATGGGCTCAAGCTCAATGCCAAGAAATGTATAGTTATCCCCTTTGGGAAAAAACATGTACCTGTGAATTACCATATAGGTGGCAGTACACTAAACACTGAAAGTGTGATAAGAGACTTAGGGACACAGGTGGACAGTGGTCTCACCTTCGATAACCACATTGCCACAACAGTCAGGAAATCCTTGTATGTGGCATACCTCATCACTAAGGGCTTTTCATCTAGAAAAAAGGAGGTCATTGTCCCACTTTACTCATCCCTCATTAGACCCGTTATAGAATACAAAGCCCCGTTTGGCATGTACCTCTCAAGACATCTGCAACAATTGGAAAGGCCACAGAAATACCTCACTAAAAGAATCACAGGCCTAAAGCAGATGCCCTACGCTGACTGCCTTAAAAAACTCCAGCTATACTCTGTCGCATATCGTCTACTCAGAGGGGATCTCTGCTTAACATACAAGGCCATGTCAAAACCAGAGCTGTTGGACATGCTACACTTAAAGAAATCCCAATCCCTCAGAGCCACACACTCCAGGCTCTAAACCTTGTCATCACAATAAACAAAACATGCTGGAAGGATAGGTTCCTGACCCAGAGACTCCCCAGACTCTGGAATAGATTGCCCATACATGTCAAACAGAGTGCCTCTTTGGTCCTCTTCAAAAGGAACCTTGACGATTGGATGGGGGAAAGGAAATTCACCCCAGGGATCACATCAGTTGCCCTGCTAGACAGGGTTCCAGCGAAGTAAATAGTGTGGGAAGAAATAGCCAGGGAATTGTTATGGCTAGGCTTGTATAGGCCCTAAGGCTGATAGCCTAGTACCAACCTATGAGCCTATGAACTTAAGTCTTCCATAAGTATTCCCATTTGTGCTGTTTCTTGATTTCACAGTTTCTCTGCGTTATACGAATGTTCATAAAATTTCTGAAATACCTCTAATATCTCAACAGGATCTCTGGTTATTTTTCATTTTATAGGCCCAATAAGTTTGGCAACAAAATCTTCTGCTTTCTGTTGCCTATGCTGTTGTTGTAAAAGTTTTTATGCTGTAGAATTATTATCAAAAAATAGTTACTTGACAGCAGTTTTTCTAAACTCATGCATATTATCCAGGTACTCCCCTAGTTTCTCTTTAATACTCTGCAGCTGCACCCTTTCTTGTTCTGTGAGATTTCCCTTATTCTGCAATACTTTAATCTTTGTCATCCCCTGTAAATAATTTTTGTTACTTCTTAACCTTATTTCTTTTTCTTTTATTTATACCCTATTTATAAACCTCACTTTCATTTTATCCTGCTCACTAGCTATAACTTCCGGAGTACTTTCTGTCTTCCATAATAACTCCCAAATAATTTCCATTACTCATGGTTTAAATTCCTTTCTTTTTAACAGGTAGGTGAGAAAGTAACAGTCCCTCATTTTTACTTCACCACCCTGCATTTTTGTCTTAGTTATTATTGGCCTATGATCTCAAATAGTTATTAGATGTGTATCAAAGCTCTCAATTAAATGCACATGTTCCTGTGAAATAATGCCTGCCTAATCTAGCTCAGTTATTGTACCTTCAAGAGTAATATATAAATTCTGTTGGGGTTCTTGCTTTTGAATTCACATCTTCTGTACCAAATATTTTCATAAATGTCTTAAGGAATCTATAATCTTGTGTTATATTTTCTATTCTAGGCCCCCAGAGCTCTCCTCATTGCTGTAAGTCAAATTCTAGTCCCCATGTATAAATACTATTCCCTGCTGAAAGCTGATTATTTCTCCCCAAAGTTTCTTAATATCCATAATAGCAGTTTTAGGTGGAAAATAAATACATGTCAGTATAATCCTCTGCCTTTGCAAGTAGTCCCTTACTTCCAAAACTTTACTATTATTATCTGCTTTTCCTCTACTATCACTGTTGGAGCAATTAACGTAAATACTCCTCCTTTCATTTGTTCTTGATATCCTGCTGAATATCCATCCCCAAATCCTTTCTTTATCAAATTTACATGCTCAGTTCTTTCCAACTGTGTCTCATGCAGCATTGCTGTTTGCACTCTGTATTTTTTAATATAATTAAACATTCTTGCCTTTTTGTGTATATGTATGAGACCATTCACATTCCAAGATAATGTGGACATTGTCACCATCATGATAAGAAACTTTATTCCCACTTATATATGATTTTTTAAATGTATATGTCCATCTTTTGTGATACATGCACTCACTAGTGTTTGGCAGGTTGATCCTTTATTCATTTTTCTTCTTATCATCTCCATTTGAACCCATGTCACATTTTATAAGACTTTTTATTTTAATGAAGCTCCTCAAACAAAAAAAAGAAATGGACCCCCTGAACACCCCATAACCTGTTAACTTAGCACAAATGCACAAAACCATGTATACCTTAAAAATAATGTTTAACCTCCTAATAGGAATAATTGTCTCAAATAAACAGCTGCATGGAGAGGCCTGCTCTAACCTAAAGTTAAGATTATCCATGCTAAGATGCATGTTGCCGCCTATTGTTTTATTTTCACTAAATGGTGTCTGTTCTTTTTTTTTTTGTCTTTACCCGCCATGTGAAAATGACTTGCATGCTGTCAGAAATCTATTAACTTTTAGTGTTGAAGAAACCAGTGCTCTTTTTTTGCTTTATCAGCTTGTCTCCATGGGAATATAAGAGGAAAAAAAGAAAAATGTAAATTTCTTATGAAAATGCAGCTAGGGAGTGGGATAAAATTAAGGTGGAGTTTAAAAATAGGGTGGAAATAAAAGAAAGGGAGCTATGGTTAAGAAGTAATAAGAATTATTTAGAGGGATTGACAAATGTGAAAGTATTGCAGAATAGGGGGAATCTCGCAGAACAAGAAAGGGATCAACTACAGAATGCTAGGCAGAAAATAAGGGATTACCTCAATAATATGAACGAGCTTACAGAGATTGATGTTAAGCAACTGTTTTTGATAACACTAGAGCACACCAATGTTTAGCACAATGACTCAGGCAACAGAAAGTCGAAAGGGCTGTCTCCAAACTTAGGGAGCCTATAACAAAGAAGGTAACAAGAGGTCATGTAGAGGTATTAGAAATATTTCAGAAATTCTATGAAAGTCTCTATAAAGCAGAGAAATATGACAATCAAGAAAAGATACAAATGGAAATGTTTATGGAAGAATTAAATAAGCCAGTGTTAGCGGTAGATGCGACTCAATTACTAACAGTTAGGATAGGAGGAGATGAGATAAAAATTGTGATGTATAACCAATCTACAAGAAAGTCCCCAGGAATAGATAGTATTCCTCTGGAAGTTTGGAAGCTAGGAGGAAAACTGACAAAGATCTGGAAGGTTTTGTTTAACAATATCTTAAGAAAAGGAGAAGTCCCACCATCCTGGAAGAAAGCAGTTGTAGCTGTGATACCTGAAGAGGGTGAGGTCCATCAGATCCAGCATCATACAGGCCCATTTTAATACTAAACTATGATTATAAAGTGTTCATGTGTATAATGGCTAAAAGAATGGCAAATGTAATGCCAAAACTGATAGACCTGGATCATTGTGGTTTTGTGGAAGGGAAGAAAATATTTACCAACATTAACAGAACATAGAACATTGATGATCCACAGGAAAGCAGAATGTAAGAAAATACCATTGTTGTTGTTGGATCTTGATGCAGAAAAAACATTTGACAGAGTAAGCTGGGACTTTATGAGCAGGGCAATGGAAGCATTTGCATTACCTGAAAAAAGTATAAAGTTGATTATGAGAACATATGAGGGATTGGAGGCAAAAAGTAAAGTGGGTGGGGTCTTCTCTGGTAATTTCTGCTTGAGCAGAGGAACCAGGCAGGGATGTCCTCTTTCCCCTTTATTATTTGCATTATATTTAGAACTATTGGCAAAGAAAATAATGGACTCAGAAATGCAAGTTTATAATCATTATGGTAGTTAAGAAAAGCTGGTTTTATTTGCAGATGATATTATTTTGTACCTGACAAAACCAGAAAAAGAAATTACAGTGTTGTGGAGCATTTTGAGACAGTTTCAGATCTTTTTGGAATACAAAATTAATGAAGCTCATACAAAGGCAACAGAGGTAAATGATGTACCCACACATGAACTGGTTCAGGAATACCCATATTTATGGGGACATGATAAAATGAAATTTCAAGGAGTATGGATTAAAAATTATTCTAGTGTAGCAGCTAAGGATATGTGGGAAAAGACTAAAAAAAAAAAGATAATACAAAAACTGAGAAAATGGAAGATTGTTTATATGGATATGACTAGCAAGATGCTAGCAGTTAAAATGTTTTTAATCCCTTTAGTCTTATACACAGGTCAGGCATTTTTTATCAACTAGAGGAGTTGTGGGTAGCAATTAATAAAGAGCTGAAAGACTTTATCTGGGAGGGGAAGATGGCAATAGTCAAGTGGGATACGTTGATTCCATCAGTAGAACAGGGCAGATTGGGATTTTCCAATATGAAGGAGTATTTCAGAGCTACACAGTTAAGACTCATACATAGCACAAGCAGAAAACTATAATTCAAATTAGAAAGGGATGATGATGAAACATGGGGGAAGCTCAAGGAACAAAGAGAGACTGGGAGTTTGGATGCAGGCCTTTAAGGAGAATAACAATAATCAGGCAGAATATTATATCCATAAATTAGCAGAAAATATTCTAAAAACTAAACCAACACAGGAATGGAGAAAGGAGATTCTGCCAATAGGGATGACTGCAATTAGGGATACAGACAATAGGCAAGAGGGGGGGGGGCATAATTTATTGGAGAAAACTGGCAAAAGAACCAAGGTGTTGGGAGAAAATAACTAGAGAGGGAAAGATAATAGAATGGGAAGACGGCAATAATTTATTTGGACTGCAGGTTAGAGATTACATTCCCTATCAGGCCTCAATGACCACTTATCACTATTGTATGTATTGTTCCCACAATTCCCCATTTTTTCCTATGTAGTTTGCTCCTATCCTTTTCTAAAGATCTTAATTCCAGTTGTTTTATCTCTATTACTATATTCACTACTTCAAGTATTGTTGGTTTAGATTTTGATTTCCTTTTTCTAGTAACTGCTTTTTTGGCAGCCATCATTATTAGGCAAAGCAAGGCCTTACTGTGTCTGTCTAGGCAATTCTAATTCTGAATCATAGCTCAGAAAAATTATCTTCCTCATCAGACCAATCTGCCACCCAGCATCTCCGACAGTGCATCCCACATAGAATGCATAAAGTCCGCCAACTCACCACACTCCCAGAAAATATGTTCCCAATTACCCCTTTCTTCCTCTTCACACCTCCAACATTTGCTATCTACCTGAGGAAAAATTCTCTGTAGTCTACTTGGGGTATATAAATATCTATGTAAACATTTCCAAGCAAAAAAAACTAAATCTTCTATGCATATTTGGGAGATGCACATATATCCTCCCATTGTTTCTTTGTGAATTGCTTATCCAGTCTCTCTTCCCAATCCTGTCTAACCTCCTCTGACTGATTCTAATAGTTACTGTGCAATATTTTATATGCTGTACTAATTATTCCTTTTTTAATGGCGGCTTCTGTTCTAGATTTTATTAAAAACTCTACCAGGGCTGGTCTTTCATTTAGGACCCCCTATTTCTTTTTCTTTGCCTATACTTTGATAATTCAATAAATGTGTTTGGGGGAAAAAGAAAGAAAAATGTAATCCTCTGTTGCAGTCTGAAAGACAAGCTGAGACATTCATTGCTAAAGGAAAACTTTTCATTATATTCAGTGCTCTCATATTTACTTGTTTCTACTTAAAATTTGTTATTAAATTAATGGGTCCAGGCATTCATCTATGCAAAAGTAAGAGGAAACATATCATCTCTACATATATTATGATCTGTGTACTTTGGCACACCCACCCCATCTCAACAATCCAAGGTTACAGCCCATTAACTTAGACATGCTTTTGTCTAGCCTTTTTCTTTCTTTTTGCATTGTAATGCCTATATTTCTTAAGAAAAAAGACATTTGTTTTGTTTTGTATCTTTATCTTTAACTAAAAATGCTTTACTACATAACACACAATTTATATCATGAAAAGTTTTATAATAATACTATTAAGAACAGAAATTGTTTTACTTAAAGTTACCTTTTTCCTTCCTCCTCCCTTCCTTTTAGTGAACTTCTAAACATTAATGACATTAAGTGGGGCAAATGCCTTTCAGTTCCTCACAAGTTTAACAAATTCAACAAAAGTCCACTTTTTCCACCTTTTCTTGTACAGTTGTATTTCACAAATGTGAATGATGCCCTGTAATCTCAAATGTATTCACTGATTTCCATGTTGCTGGTCTTCTTCCTTTTCATTCTTCCCAACTCTAGACTCTAGTTCAATTCCAAGGTACTCCTGATTCTTTTAGTCAACTCCTTTGCTTTTCTCTGTCTCTCAAGCACTTTCCTTTGGAACATTGGAAAAGGTTTCACTGACAAAGGTTCTCCATGTGCTTTATTATTAGAGGAATGAGAATCAGAGTCCCCTTTTGCTTGATGGCTTACTTTTTTGTTGGACAAACTTTTGCATTTCCTCCTTAGCCCGTTCTGCAAAATTAATTTGATTATCTAGGAAAAAATATTCTGAAGACAGCTAGATACAACTGCTTGAATTTTCCAACTGCCTCTCGACATTCCCTGATCGTTGGAATAAATTTGTTTCTCTTCTGCCTGGTGTACACTGCATAATCATTTCCCCAAATCACTCTACTGTCTCAAACTTTTAATACTTTTCTTCCTTTCTGCCACAGTTTTTCAGGGTCATGTCTTTCTGCTGGTATAATCGCATCTTTACTAATTCACATCTTGGCTGCTTACTCATGGCCAGTTTTGGTGCATACACGTGTTCTTTCAGTTAACAAATCCTGCTGTGGAATACCAGTCCAGTTGCTAAATTGTGCCTTCATAAAATTAATAGTCTGTTCCTTCCACTTTGGTACAGCAGAAAATCTCAAGCTTTCTCTATGTGCTCTGCCCTCTAATTCTACCATTTTTAACATCTTTTCTGGCGCAGTTTCATACTCAGACAGCATTGTCTTCATTTCAGCCACTGATTTCTGCTATTTTATCAGCTCATCTGAGTATCTTTTTAAAGCTTCTTCCATTTTTTCCAGCCTTTTGTTATTTGAGTTGATATACTTTTTCAGTATTTAATTTATTTTAATCAGGTCTGAGCACGTTTGACCTATTTTTCTCAATAAATTACTGGAAGCCATGTCTTGCACCAAAGGTGGAACATGAACTGCTTTTTGTTGAACAGCTGCATGATTCTTCCCAGTCAATGTTTTCTGTTCCCCTTTTCTTGTTGATTTTCTTTCGGGCTCTTAGTTCTTCTTTGCTGCCATCTAGGCAGTATACGTACTAGCCAGTAACTAAATTTACTGAAAGTGACAGAGTTGCTGGCCCTTATCTTTCAGTGATAGAGGTGAAGTTAAGCTGTTGATCAGTGTGTAGCCTTCTTGGAAGCCCCTTGTCTTCTATATTCTTTTCTATATATCTTGAGACATGGCAACTAGATCAGACAATGTGGTTTCCTGTGGATACCTGATAGGGGAGAAGAGATAAAATGTTGATGTTAATGGATGATATATTGATTTAAGTGACTAAACCAGGGCAGAATATACATTATTGTAGTGAGTGTTTAGATGAGTTTGGGGTTTCCTTGGGCGATAAGTCTAGTAAACCAAACACAACAGCTGTTTCTTTGAATTACAACCTAACATTTATTCTGAAGGGACATAATTTCATAGGTAGTTTCTAGACCTGTAGTGCAGAAGACCAGTGAGGAGTGTAGCCCAGATATGCTATTGTGCCAAAGCACTGTCTGGTTTTGTGACTTGCTGAAGGTCACACTCTAGGCAAACGAAAGTTCAGGGAATCAAGCCCTGTACCCCAGGAATCAAGCCCTGTACCCCAGGAAGCAGATCATAAGCAGCCCATAGGTTTAATCCTCTGTGCTTACTGTCAGACTGATATTTTCTTGTGAAATGTTTCTTTTATAATTTACTCACAGAAGGATCGTTTTACAAAGTCCTTTGAAATTTTGCAAGGAGGTATAGGAGAAGACTTGGTTGCTAAAGCCTATGAGGAGTTAAATATGAGACTAAAACATGATTTATCATGATGGAAAATGATAAGGCTACTGCCAGATCATTTAATTCAGTTTTTACACTCTTTGTGCTCCCCTTGCTGTTGTGTAATTTCTAATTCTTTCCCAACAACTCTGTACTAAAGTCTTCACAGGACTAAGAAAATGGTAAGAGATTTTATATGGGGTGTGGGTAAAGCTCGTCTTTCATCCAATAAACTTATTTTCTCGAATGGTGAGAGAGACTTCAGTGTACCCAATCCCTACTTGTATCAGGAAGCAGGTCAGTTTAAGTTGATACTCTAATTGGAAGAAATCAACATATTTCACTACTTAGTCCCAAGAAATGTAACCCCGTGGCAATACAGCCCTACTTCAGTGAAAGACTGGGACATCCAGCTGCAACCATATGCAATAAACTTTAGGAGTTAGAATATTTTCTTAAGAGTATTTACACAAATACCTTTATACTCTGTAACAATTAAGAAGAATGTTCACAAATGGAGATCTGGTCAGTCATGGCTTGAGATTTTCAAACTTGTTAGTGTGAGTGAGTGCTGGAATAAGGGGAATGGATGAAGAAAAGTGTACACTTACATATCGTGTCTGTTGTTTCTACATGTATTCTGCTTTCTCTGAAGTATGTCAGTCTTGTCTATAATTTCAAGGAGTGTAGCATTATTGTTAGTGTGTGGGGGTTTGCCACCCTAAAAATAAAATTAAAGTAGAACAGTGATGTTAGACATTTACTACTGTTTTTTTTTAATTTTGGAGCTTACTAGTCTTGGAATTCAAATAGGGAGTTGCTCCATTATGTTGGTCGTATGAGATATATATCATAGTCCATTGGGAACATAGTTTTACTCTTGTTTAAAGTTGAGTGGATTCAAAGTGGATCTGACTCAGCTGATAAAGGAGGTATTTCACACAAATATAGAAATAACTGGAGTACTTTTTTTTTTTTTTTTTTTTTTTTTACTGGGGTGCAATGTTCACATTCATTGTGCAAGGAAATATTGTGCAAGTTTTATTTTTGAGAGTGGCAATGGCAAAAAGGCCATTTCAGGAAAATGGAAAAGTGTTCAAGTTCCATTTATAAGTGTTGTAATACACTAATTATGAATGAATTAGAATATGAAGTGATTTGGTGAAGGCAAAATTGTGGAATAAAAATGTTTATCATGGCATATATATCAGGACACTTGACATGTCTGATGGTTTCAGATGGGGCTCATATGTTTGATATGTACCAGGTAATAAATATTTGACAATTTTCGCCTCGTTTGAGCAGTGAGTTGAAACGGTTATGAAATTTAATGGTATAACTATCCTGCCAGATACTTGAAGCTACTAGTCTATTTCAGTATTTTTCCTAGTATCTCAGTCTTCCGCTTCTTCGGAATTCACCCATTTATTGTATTGTTTGTACTCCGTTCCATCCCATATACCTTCACTTTGACATTCCAGTCCCCTGTCATTTGCTCAGTTTCCCGGTCAGATTCTGCTTGTAATTTGTCCCCTCCCACCTAGTTGATGATGTAGTCCATCACCAGTACAAGCAGGAGTGAGCTTAGAACCGTACTCTCATGTGCACCCACTCCCACCGGGAACCCCTTCATGCGTTCAAACACCGTTTGTACTTGTGTCAATGAACCCTTGCATAGCCTGCACTAATTCTACCAATGTTTCTGGGAATTTGAGATAGCACAAGACTGCAAAAGTCATCTTTTGTGGGATCTTGACATATGCTTCCTCTAAACCTAGGAATACACAGATGGACTCTTTACGCACCTCTAGTCTCTTCACTGTATCGCTACAAACATTGGGTCAGTTGCACTACATTCTGAGCTAAATTGGAACTGCCTGTCTTCCATCTTACTATTTCACTGCTTTGTTTATTCATTTATTAATCATTCTCTCCAGCACTTGCATAAAGTGGGCAGAAGTTTGATATATCTTCAGACCTCTCAACTGTATTGATTTTTGCAGAATGTCCAGATTTTTGCCTCATATTTTTGGTCTGTTCCTCATAAAATCTGTGGCTTTCTGGCAAACTGCTGAGTTGATCTGAAGACTGAATTCACTAAATAATGACATACATTTGAGTTTCAGACTTCATACCCTTAAGATAAATGCATGCAAAGACAGATCATGTTATTCTAGCAACTTTTTTTTAAGTTTATAAGAGCAACATTTAAAATATGTTCCTATTTTTGGACCTTTGTCCCCATCAGGCTTTGTCCAGATTTCTTGCACTAAGATGCTGAGAGGTATATATAGATGTACTGACCACAACTGAGCATCCATTTTGATCATGTACATTGGCACTAGAATGTTTATTCTCTAGTCCCCTGGTATATGCCTTTCTCCTTCCACACCAAGATGAGTACCCTCAGGAGTTATTTCTTCCTAATTTACCCAACATCTTGAGCACATCTGTTGTGAACTCATTTGAGCCTGATGCTGACCCTGACTTTGTTTTTATTAGTCCACGTCATACTTCTATGGTGTTTTTTCTTTCTTCTTTTATTGTAGGCTGTGCATGTATCAGTGCAGCTTCTGTGGTGTGTTTTCATCTTCTTTTTTCATGATAGGCTGTGCATGTATCAGTACAGCTTCTATGGTGTTTTATTTATTCAATGGCTTCTTGAAGTAATCCTCCCATTGGCTGTTAACATCTGGACTGGTGAACAGATTGTTCCTTTTACTTCTTGCAGTGTAGTAGAGCTTCTTTGTACCTTCTGTTGTGTCACTTTCCTAAAGCTGGTAAATATTCTCTGATACCTTATTCTTTACAATTGCGATTGATTTTTTAGCCTGTGTGTTAGCCAGCCTTTTTTCCTCTTTTGCCTGCTCCATCTTTTCTGTCTCGCTCTTTTTCCTGCACCAATTCTTTTTCTTATAAGTCCCTGGACTTCTGCGTTCTACCTCCAGCTGTCCTTATGAATCTTATTCCTATACCTAATTCAACTGCAGATCTGTTGTATTATTTTCACACATGCTGTTTTGAGCCACTGACACTGTTTTTTAGCTCCAACTGTTTTGTTTTCTCCAAGAGGTGCTAGAACCATGAGTATTTCCATAAACCTCAGTGCTTTTGCTCTAGTCAAATTCTAGGTTTTATGGACAGCATGACCTGCAAAAACAGATAGGATGACATTTGCCTTGTGTTTCATGGGAACACCAGTAGATGCAGTGTTAGTTACCGAGGACCTGAGGAGCATCATGTGCTGTCTTTTCCTGTACTTCATGTCATTGTGCAGGTGTGGCATGTCATCCTGCAGACCATACAGATGTAGCTTGTCATCATGCAGGCCACATAGCACACTCACTGCCTCCACAGTGTTGTGGGCAGCAGCTGTCTGTGTGTCTATCACTGATATCCTCATCTGCTGATTAATGCCAAGTGTTGTACCCAGGGAAGATCTGGATTCATGGTGGAACTGTAAGCCACCACATTCTCCTGGTTGGGATGTACACACATATCAGAAGCAGTACAGCTCACTGATGTCATCTGGGTGTACAGCTCCTGTGTTGCCTGACAATGGGGGGGGGGGGGGCTCGCAGTTAAAGGACATCTGCCAAGCCCTGGTGAGTATGGGGTTTTCACCTATGCCTCCAGAAGCTCCTTATATGTGAGGAATATGTGCATGAGCCCTGCAGTGTTAGTGTAGCTGACCATGCCAGTTTGTTGTCAGACTGTGACTTGCCCATGTTGCCATCATTGTCGGCCACAGGTGATTTGCTGATATTAGGCATATGTTGTCTGATTGTGCTATACACCTGTTTGAGAATAGCAAATAAGTATGTCCATGAGTGTACATTGCCTCAGGCATACTTGGACAAATACGCCTGTTTTTCTTGTGAGGTCAGACACTCCAATCACTTGCGCTTTGCTTGCTCAGTCCAGTGAATCTTCTTAGCACTACTTCTCCTTGTGATGTAGCTCTATTGATCTGTGGAGAAGTCTTTTCCTCAGACTGTTCACCTGTTATGAGCCTTGGTACATATCCGAGTAGCTGCAGGCTGCATTATTTTACAGGATGCTTGTAATTTAGTACAAAGCAGCTGTGAAGCTTTCGGATGTGAATGTTAGCCCATTATATGCTATGTTATTGTTCCTTCTTGCACCAGATTTTTCACCTGTTATGAGCCCTGGTACATATCTGAGTAGCTGCAGGCTGCATTATTTTACAGGATGCTTGTAATTTAGTACGGAGCAGCTGTGAAGCTTTCGTGTGTGAATGTTAGCCCATTATACGCTGTTATTTTTCCTTCTTGCACCACCTGACTGAAGTCAGGTTGATGCATTGATTCAACACGTGCATTTTCCTTACTTATAAGGTGGTGTATTCCATTCTGTTCCAAGGAGGCTGCAGTCACCCATAAGTCATGAGACAGAAAACACTGCAGTCAGGCAAGGGGATGATGGTCTGAATATAAAATCTTGCCAAAGAATGTATTTATGCAGGTTTTATATGAAATGGCTTTTATAAAGTCATGTCAGATTTTGCAACAAGCATAGTTTTCATATGATCATTACTATATTAAATACATGTTTATTTATTATTGTACAGTACTTAGATTTTTTTCCATTGCAAACTAAACTAAACTCTTAAATTGAGTACATGTTCTGATGAGGAAGTCATTATGTCAAACAATATGCTGTGAGATGCCAAAGGACCAAAGAATCTTTGCAAAAGTGTATATAGATGACATCGATTTTTTAAATTATAGTATTATTGGCACTAAAAGTGAAGGACATTTTATATATTCATTTGCATCCTTTGGTTTTAACTGAAAACTAGGAAAGAATGCATGTAAAGTTTTGTGTGTGTGTGTGTGTGTGTGTGTGAGGGGGGGGGGGCATGCATCTATGTGTACTTTATATATTCCCCTTGAAAACACTCTTTTCCTCGGTGGTTGTTTATGTGCTTCTGTTGCTGTCACTTTATATCTCATAATGTTACTTTACTATCAAACAACACATGGAAGTGAACTTGCTGACCCCCCCATCCATTTCACCTTATCCTGCCTCCCCTGCCCCTCATTTTTTGGATTAAAACCTCCCAGCAAGCTGGCCTGTTATTATTTCTTGTACTCATATCATGGCATCCCCTCTGTTCCGTCTTTTTTAGGGCAGAAAATTCCAATCACGTGAGCATGTCTTTGCACTCTTCCCCAGTCCTCTAATCACTCCTGTTCTTTTCTGTACACTCTCTTGCTTAGCTCTCTCTCTCCTTTTCTCTGAAATGGCATTGGATCTGTGCACAGTGCCCATATACTTCCTGGCTGCAGACCTTCAGACTGCTAATATTTCCTCTTATTTTCTTGAATAGATGCCTGTTTGAGAACTTAATAGTATTTTGCTTTTATTTACCTCAGCCTTCCCAGTCTGAGCCTGATAGTTCAATTTTATACTGACTAAATCTTCCAAATATTTCTCTTGCTTTGCGGTGTCTAGTTTGGCAACCCAGCTAGTACTTATTATTGGGCTTCTTAGTGCCTAGTTGTAAGAACTTTCACTTTACAGCACTAATTTCTCAGACCACTTGTCTGGTTTATTGGGCTATCCCTGTAATCTCTTCCCACCTATCCAGTGTTGCCCCCACCAGTTTTGGTACCACAAGTTTTGGTGCCACAAGACTGATTATGCTGTCACTACATCTGGTTATAGTGAACGCCGGACTCAGAACATACTTTGATAGGATTCCACTGGCCACTTCTCTTTCCCCTGCTACTGCTCCCATACCATTGCCTTCTGCTTCTTTCCATTTAGCATTCTCTTGATTACATGACTGTTTATCCCCCATCCTGGTACTTCCAATGCAAATAAAACATTTTTAGTGAAAAAGGTTATGAATTATACCCAGTGGGTTTGTCATACTGTGTTTCAGTTTTTCAATGTCATCAAGCCATAGAACTGGACAAGACTGAATTGGCAGGATCATTTGGCTATGGGTCCATTGTGACATCCAACCTGGAAATAAATGGCCTGTAGGAATTCTACCAGTCTTTCCTTATTTTTTTTTCTCCAGACTTTATAAGCTATTAAGGTATGAGTAATACATAGTGTAGTTACTAAAATCTGTTCTTGTTCCAGCCTTCTAGAGTGGAAACACAGCCACTTTCTAGTCCCTCCCACTACAAAGTATTTGTTAAAGGTTCTTTTACAGGGGGTTATTGCAGCCACTGCCAGAGTCTTTAGAAATCCTTGGGGGTAGGCGTAGGCCACCTAGGCCCTGTACCTTCCCTTCCCTCAGTGCATTTGATAATATCTACTTTAATTAGACTGTTAATCCCCTAGAAGACCTATGCTCCATCTTCTCCCTGTTCAGGAGTTATAGCAAGATGACCGTCTGCATTCCATTTGCTTTCACGTGATCAGCAGCACTTGCTGTACAGTTTTAATTTTTATCAAGATTATAATGCTATTATGTTGCCACATTCACTTTCTGACCTAACGTTTTAACTGCTAATGCTCCAGTATAGTTTCAGTGTAAGCCAACATTCAGCATTTATAGCGCTGTGTTTTTTAATACTGCAGGGCATACTAAATGTAAGTCACTTTGAAAGGAGACACAAAACTGTACCTAAATCGTAATAAAGCACACACCTCATATTAATCTTAACTGTCTGAAAGATCTTTTAAGATGATAAAAACACATAAGCTTATTCCCATTATGTATTAAAAAACATTTTATTTATTTATGTATGTATGTGTGTATGTATGTTTTGATACAAGTAACACATAATGAGCATTTTTGTTCTTCCTCTGCACTAAAATGATTACATTCTGGTAAAGTGGGAGAATACAATGCAATTTTGGATCATATTAAGACAAAGCTTGTGTGTGTACGTTTAATTTTTCTGTTGTATTTAAACTGAGTTTTGGCGAGCATAAAAGGCAGAACTGTAAATGAGAGAAATATAGTATGTCAAAATTCTCAACAACATTCAAGTTCAAATGAAATAAGAAATTATTTTAATAAGAAAGTTAAAATTGTTTATGTGTAATGTTTCTTTTTATTGAGAAATACATTTTAGTTTTGTAGCAATACATTTTAGTTTTTTAGTTTTTAGTTTTGTAGCACCCTACTCCACTATTTCTCTTTTGCCTCTTCTTATTTTATTGTATTGCTTATTATTCTGTCATCTCAGTCCTATCTCCCTTCTTTCACTGTTGTCCACTGCTTGTGTGAAATTCATAATCACACAAATTCATAATCAGTCTTTTAGTCATTGAACATGTCAAGGGCCTCTGGCTTACTAAGCCTGCAGATGATTGCAAGCTAGGAGAAATCACAGAAACCTCACAAAATACTAATATTTTACAGGAAGGTCTAACAGAAAAATGATTGGTGCCAAATCCAAAGTTTAAAACTCAATGCCAAGAAATGCATAATAGCACCTTTTGGGAAGTTGGCCACTCAGGGAATCTACCTCACTGATAAAACATCTCTAAAGGTAGACACATCAGTCAGGATATGGAGACTTATGTAGATAATAACCTCACTTTTGACCAATATGTGTCTAAGGTTGTAAGAAAACCATTCTGTGTCACTCAACTTATAAGTAAGGGCATGGCATGTAGGTCCAGGGAAGTTGTGCCACTGCACTCAGCCATCATTAGACTCATCATTAAGTATAACATCCCCTTCAGTATGCACCTGACCAGGCACATATGACTGGAACATCCACAGAGGTTCTTCACAAAAAGAATACAGAATGTAAACATAGGGCCTTGAGGTGATCTGCATAGAATACTATCTCTGTACTCCTGTTTCTTACACACTCCCGAGAGGCAATTTATCCCTGGCATAAAAGACATCCTTGGATCCCACTCTGATGAACCTTTTGCATAGTTGCAAAATTTAATGGCAGCCGAACTAGTAGATCTAAGGATTTAAATTTTGGCTTGTGGCTTAAATACTACATGTTGGAGAGACAGGTATGTATCTCAGAGAATCAGCATTCTCTGGAATAGACTTCCCATTCAGGTGAAGCAGAACCCAACCTGGACCAGTCGATAGGAAGTCGGAAATTCACCCCTGGTGTGACAACTATGTCTCTGATGGACAAAGGCAGCCATTAAATAGATTCATAGAGTCATAGATTGTTAGTGGGGTAACGGCCCAGGGGGACTTTCTAAGCCTAGCCAAGTTTTCCTAAAATAATAATTATATCTTGTATCCAAATAGGACATTGTGGGCCAAGCTTTTATAAGCTACCTCTGTCCATAAGGGACATGGGTGCCAGGCCCGGTGTAAATTTCATGTTCAACATACACCGGCCTATGTTGCTCTTAAACTGAGTAATAAACACACTGAGTTTCACATGAATAGGAAGCCTGTTCCATAGGAGGGGCAGTCTCTGGAACACATATTTTTCTCTCTAGCATGTTCCATTTAAGTCGCAGACAAAATTCTTGTCCCTAGATCTTGTATTTCTGGTACTATTTGACATACGAATATGCAGGAGATTGTGGGGTTTGTGTATGCCTTTTAAGGCAGGCATATATCACCCCATAGCAATCTATAGGAGTCTGAGTAGAGGGAAAGGGCTTTAAGGAGTTCTGCATAAGGCAGGTTTGTTACGCCTTGTATTATTTTGTAAGGAACCTCTGAGGTCACTTATGCCTGGTCAGGTACATACTGAAGGGAACATTGTACTCTGTGATTGGTCTAATAGGGGTAGAGTACAATGGGATAATGACCTCTTTGGACCTAGATGCCATGCCCTTACTTATAAATTACACAACATAAAAGGATTTTCTCACCACTGTGGCCACATGTTGGTTGACGGTAAGGGTACTATGTGTGTACCCAGATCCCTGACCACTGTGTCGACTCTTGTGTATTATCAACATTGTAATTAGCCACGATGGTTGACTTCCTAAAGAGTAGAATTATGCATTTCTTAGCAATGAGTTTAAGACCATGGCTTTGGCAACATTTGTTAGTGAGAGATGGGCCTTCTTGAAGAATGCTAATATCTGCAGGGGAGTTGATCATAACCTGAGCTTGCAATCATCTGCAAACTTAGTCAGCCATAAACCTTCAGCATTTCCTTCCATTTCAGAGAAATAAATGCCAAAAAGGAGTGTCCATTTTCTTGTGGGACTGGCCACCTGGTGGGGCTGGCCTCACCTATTTTGACCTCCTGGGTCCTATCATTGAGCCAGTTGGCTGTCCAGTGGGTGATAAAAGGGTTTATATCTAAATTAGTGAACTTGACTATAATGCCAGAATAGAGTGTTGTACCAAAAGCCTTGGCCAGGTCAATGCAAGCTGTGTGCACAGCCTTGCCTTCATCCAGTGCTTTTGTTACCTCTCAAAAAAGTCCACCACATTTAATAGGCACAACCCTGTTTTAACAAAGCTGAACTGTGATGAATCCAGCATTTGCAAGTTACCTATGTCCTCATTTATCATGTCCATGATGTTTTCTTTCCATGGCCTTACATATGAGCCTGGTCAGACTTATGGGCCTGTAGTTAACCAGATCAGTGGGTGGACCTTCTTTGTACAGGGGAATGACTGCAGCTGTATTCCATTCCTTGGACACAAAATCTGAGTGTAGGCTCCAGATGAAAAGTGATTCAAGTGAACCAGAGAGGTCATGTTTCATGCCATTTATTAAGCATCCTGGAATGTTACCAGGGACCAGTGTTTTTGGCCTTGGAAAGTGCATTGATGACCTGTTCCCTAGTAATGGGGACTGTGGCATGCAGTATGCCCTAACTAGTAAACACCCCTTTAAATAACATCTAAGGTACAAAAACTCATGGGATACATTTGGATTGCATGGTTAGACTTATAGAGACCTCAGTGGTCATTAGCATAGTATGCACCTATGAAACTATGAACCAGAGGAAGAATGCATATTTCCTCAAGACAAACTCATAAGCTGAACACATATGCAGACCGTCCTGCAGTACATCATGGTCTGACTTTTCATCCCAGAGTTCAGCCGTCATCAAAGCCCCAAACCTAAATCATGACAAGGCAATTTGATGAATATCACCTTTCTTAGGTACAGATGGCACATCCTGTCACCATTTGCCGTTAAGGAATAAGCATTTTTCTGGTACCACAACTGCTTTTATTAATTGTCTTAAACACCCTTTTTAGTCAAAGAACAGACATAGACAACAATCACTTGGCTGTCAAAGCTTCGAATGGCACAGTCCCCCTGAATATGACAATTGCCCACTTTCACTTGATGATTTTGTTAAAATGTAATTCAGAGAGTTAAGTCATTACAAAATGGCTTTCCTTTTGGTCTTATGAAGTTATTCAAGTTGTTTACTGTTTCGCATATATGTTCTAATCCCTGTACAATTTTTAGAACTAATCTAGTCCACCATAAATGATGCACAACATAGTTATAATATTATGTTTTCTTGCAACCATCTGGAATGTGTACAGCTTCTTTTTGTAAGAGTGTGCCAGAACCTGTTTATCTACAATGTCATCAGCCCAGACCTTCTTCCTCTGTTTCTCTTTGCAAAATAAAAGAAGATTTTATTTATTTATTTTACATTTTTTACCAAGAAAGTCCGACTGGACAAAATGTCCTTTTTCAGTGGAGACCCGTGGAGAAAATGAATCTTAGGACACATATACAACATACAGGTACAAATAGTGATTCAGTCTCCGATGCAAGTACAAACTGACAATACATGTTCTGCATCTCAGTGATACAATACATGTAGTATTGGTATTATACAATCATATAGTCTAGATAAGATACAAAGAATATCAGTACTGTGATTGTAGGTAGACAGCAAACAAGTTAAGTACACATATGCTTAGTAGGGGTATACTATTCAAATACAAAAATAACTGGTTGTGTTCCTTTAGCTGCCTTAAGATATCTATTTCCTAAACAGGGTTTGTACAGGAGCAGGCCTATGATTCAGATAGGTGTGATTTGAGAAGTTTTTTTAAATTGGAAGTGTTAGTAGTAGTTGTTATATTTAATGGTAGGGAATTCCACATTTTGGCTATGTAGATGGAGTAAAGGGAAACTCCAGCTTCATTGTTAGGTTTGGGTATATTTAGGAAGGATTTGTTACTGGAATGGAATACCCTGTTACTATAGTAGTGTATTAGTAGATTCTGAAGTACTGGTATTTTTATGGCCCATTGAGTATTCTAGGGGCGAAGGTGAGTTGATTATAAGCAAGTAGATTTGGGAGTTCGACCCAAGATAGTTGTTTGCTTTAAAACCAAACAATGATGGGATCTGAAGTTTGTTACTGTGGCAATCTTTGCAATTTTATTATAGCAAGTTCTGAGTTTTGCTAGCTCAGATTTCTTATTTGTAAGACTTTGTATAGTAGCGTAGGGATAAGATGGGTTCTTGCTATAGTGACCTTTGAAGATTTATTTAGAAAGTGTCAATTTTTGTACAGGGTTCCTAGTTTTTTGTGAACTTTTTTTTTTATTGTCTGTGATATGTGTATGCCGAATTTCATATTATGGTCAATGACCACTCCCAAGTGATTTTGTTTAGGAAAGCAGAGAAATCATTGTATATTTTGATGATATATTGAGTGGTGGGTGGGGGTCTGCAGCTCTAACTGGATAGAAGTTTTGTTTTGGTAGGGTTAAGTGTAAGTTATGCATTGTTTAGCTAAGATTCCACAGCATCAATTGACTGCTGGGTGATGAGTTTTTGTAGTGTAGGGGTGGTACAAATCAGGATCGCATCGTCTGCATATTGAAATACAGAAGCAAATGGGGTGGCAGTATGAAGATTGTTAGTAAAGATAATAAAAAGGAGAGGGGCCCAGTATAGATCCCTGTTGACCTCCCAAGGTTATAGGCAACAATGAAGATATATTTTGTTGCCATTTTACAGCTTGCCAGCATCCAGTTAGACATTGTTGGAACCAAGTAAGTGCAGAATGGCTAAGTTTAAGTTCTGAGATTGTAGTTAATAATTTACAATGGGAGACAGTATCAAAAGCTTTGGACAGGTCAAGAAAGATGGAGGAAATTAAACTGCCTTCATTTTGATGGTGGTTAATAATGCTAGTAACGTTAAAGGCAGTGGTAGTGCAATGCTGAGTGTTAAAAGATTCTCGGTTATTAGATATTTCAATATTTGTGAATGGATGGATGTTGCAAGTATTTTTGATAATGTTGATATGGGATGATATATGATACTTTCCACATTTTCGGGACTTCTTGTTCTGATAGGGATCAGTTTATTAATATGGATATGGGATAAAATATTGCTTCTGCAGCGATTTTTAGATATCCAGCAGGTAGATAGTCGCAGCAGTTGTAGCATGTTTAAGCCATTGGAGATATTTAACTATGGGGTTTATTGGAACAGGTTGGAAAGAGAAGTTACTGGGATCTAATGTGGGTAGTATGTGAGTCTGGGTAGGGAAGCACAATTATTGTTTGTGAGGGCTTATATGGATTCAGTGAAGTATCTGCTAAATTGTGAGGTTATGTTGTCTTTAGTATAGGTGAGTGTTGGGGAGGGAGTACTAGCTTGTCCTTGGCTGTAAGATTTTTTTGATGGGAGGCCAGAACTTTGATTTTTTTTTTTGATTGGACACTGCTTTAGTAATTTATTTTGTCCTGTCTGATATGCTTTTCACCTTTATTTCATAGTTCTAGATATGTGTGTTTGTTAGTTGTAGATTTGTTGTTGAGCCATTTCTCCTCTGCAAAGTAGTTACATCCATTACTTGTACCATCACCTTGGTCAGTTCCCATTGCTCATTTTGTGCTGTAAAATGTTCACAAATTCATACACTGTATTTGTAATAGTGGTCACAACTGTGACAGTCCAGTCTGTTGTTTTACAGAAGGACTTCAGTTCATACTGTCATCCACAGTGAAGCTGAAGAGGCAGGTTGGAACCTATTAGAAACAACTGGATTTATCTCTGTTATACTATTTTTATATATACTGCATTATGGAGTGACCTATATGGTTAGTAAAAACACAAAGAACCAGGGCAGAAGAGCTTTGTAGTGCCCCACAAAAACCTAACTCATAGTATCAGTTGTATCTTTGCTAAGCAACTTCTCCTAAAGTTACTGAACAGCTTCAGTGTGCTGAACAATGTCCTTACATAGTGTTGCCATACTCTGTGTCCTCCATTCTACTAAGAAGTGACCTGTGTGACATGCAAGGCATCCTCTGACCCATTACTGATGGATTTACTACACATCAGCAAGTCAAATGACATCAGAAATACTTGGTCTAGGGATGTAAACCACTTCTGCAACATCAACAGAATGGTTTGGAGAGGCAGGTATATCTCACAGAGGATATCACTGCTCTGGAACAGACTCCTCAGCTACATAAAACAACGTTCATCCCTGTCCAGATTCAAGCACAACTTAGATCTATGTAAAGCATACATCTCAACTGTCCCTGATTTGACTCAAATTTTAGCTCAGACCCTCTTAATCCCTCCTAAAACTTGTGACTTTTGGAAAAAAAGTGGAGAATTACTCTTAATAAAGAATGACAATAATTAGACTTAATATCCATTTTCTGAAGGAAAATACATTTATAATTCACATTTTTCATATTCTGTCAAGGTCTCTACTTAATAGTACTAATATTTTACAAGTGCCCCTGATTATTTCTGGATTTGTCACTGATTCTGTTGAGATTTGTCCCTGTTTGGTTGAGACCTATGATAGAAAGGAAACAGAAAATTTACCCCAGGACTGTCTCCTGTATTACTAATGGACAGATGCAGCTCCTAAATGCTTTATACCTTGCATGGGTTCTCTCTGATTATGTAAGGTAAGATCCCAGTTATTCTCATTAGGGATAATACATAACCATGGGATGGATAAGGCCAATCTGTAAACAAGTGGGATAGATTATTTTAAGCACAAAAAGAGAAACTGACTTGGCTTAAAATGGTCCACAAGGGCAGCTAGCGTAGTACTTACCTATGAACCTATAAGAGCATTTTTGGTGGATTGACTGTGTAAGAATTGCATTCTAGAATGTACTAGAATTCTGTTCTCCATTGCAAAAAGACATATTAGTAACTCACAGAACTGTACAGCAAGGCTTGAGATGGTTGTACTGTCATCTGTGCTCATATGCAAGATCAGAAATGGTGCTGTGTATAGTCGCACACATTTGTCTGTATCGTACACATACATACCCAGGTCCACACACCGTGATAATTTATTTAAAAAATCAGGTAACAGGAAGTGCATGCACATGTAGTAGCTACAGAGAAAGCATTAGAAGGGATGAAATATGTAGCAGTTCATACAAGGACTAAAGTCATGTAATTAAAATGAGTGATGTCCTGTTTTATTGTGTTCCATTACAAAGAAAACTGAAATGTAACAGCCAGGTTATAAAACGAACATGAGTAAATGTAAATTACCACGGCATGCATAGACAGGTTTGACATGCTTCTAATTATTTTGTGGCTATTGTTGAAGTTGAAGTAATGTGAGAACTAAAGGAGTTATTGTAGTATTGTCTAAATTCCATTAGAGAGCAGTCTCTGCAATGGCTGAATCAGTTCCATAAACTGTCTACCAGCTGTTTGAATGCATTATGATTGTAATGTTTACACATAATTTTGAAAATGTACTGTAGTGGTTGAATAATAACAGCTTTCCAGGCATAATAATCCTTTACCACATACTGTATTGCGAAAAAAAGCTTCCTTGAAGGCATTTAAAAATCAACAGCGCTTTATGCTTCCTTGAAGGTATTTAAAAATCAACATTGCTTTCATAACTCTGCAGCTATCAATAAGGAATCTTTTTGTTTCTGCATTTGGATGGTAATATACTTTTTGTTCCATATAAATAGCGCTGTTTGAAAATGTGACTACAGTACAATCCTGGTGATCACTAAGAGTGTCTTTAAAGATGACACACCAGTTATTTTATTTATTTATTTATTTTTTGCACATCCAGCAGGGTAGAAGCAGGTTTTGTAGGATGACAGGTTTTATTTCAATTTCGTCTCTGTCAGTGGTTAACTTTATGTTGTCTGCATTGCCATTGACTTGTCTATTTGATAACCACTGTTAGTTGCACTAGTCATGTGACTCACATCTGCAGCACAGCTGTGTGACATCAGTGGTACAGTAATGGTCAGCATGCATAATTAATCTATAGACAGATGCAGAGCGGATGCTGTCTGCATAGTACAGTAACATTTTACAGTCCTTTTGGCAAGCCTGAGCAAAGGAAGAATGTCTGAATCCTAACTGTGCTTCAAATAGCAGATTATCAAGGGGGCTATGCTTCTGGAATTGAGCTACCATTAACACTTGGTTTGCCCATTGGATTTGCTCTTTAAAGTCTTTGAGCTTTAATATTTCAAGGATAGTTTACTGCAGTTCAATTTTGCTGAAAATATTAACATATGCTATATGTATAACACATGAAACCATTCCAAATTCTGAAGTGATTATGTTTTACTGTTACCAGCTGTTCTAAACATTATATGTTAAAATATGCTGCTTTCTTAAACAGTTTTGACATTTGAAATATTTCCATGGTCTGCCAACATCTGTACTCCAGATTTTGATACAATAAACCAAATGTCAGTTTGCAAGTCATCTTAACCTTTGTTTTGCAGTGATTATTGTACAGACCATGCATTTACATTTAGAGTGATTCAAAGCATATTTTTAACAAAAGAGGTGGTGGTGTTCTAAATGCCACTGAACTAACTGAATACAAGCAGATTTTAAAACTGTAGAATGACCATGCACCTGGATTAAATGCATTAGTTAGTTTAAAACCTGTATTAAAACAAAAGCAAATGAAGCTGAAGTGAATGTCTCTATTGACTGCCTGTATCTCTTGAGCTTTTAAAGTTGCTGTGTCTTTAAACTTAAGGTTCTCTGTATAACAAGCTGAGCACTTTTTGGGTGATGGGATCATGTGCTGTATTTAAAAACTTTGCATTTGAACTCTGTTTTATATGCATTGAAGAAGGGATTATTCCAGAAAGCTCTGCTATTTGTATTTGTATTAAAATAAGTGAGTTTTTTTATTTCTGGTGTTGAGATATGTTTTTTTTTTTTACTGTTTGTTGTATTTAACCTATTGATCTCAACTACTCAGTTGCACTCCTTGAAGTTGACTCATAGTGAAAGCAAACCCTTGCAATATCAGCTGCAGGTGATAAAAAGATGTGTAAACCATGACAAATGCATCCAGTTGTGGGTTCATGTCTTGGTGATGTTGCCTTTATATAACTGGATTCCATTATTAGAAGGTTCAGTATTCATTTGTGTTTTTATTCAGCTGTAACCTTGTCAATTGCAGTTTTATTCTTTGACGTTTATTAAATAATCATTTCATAGCTGAATATATGATGACACCACTACAAAATTGCATTTTGTGGCCTTAGCTAAACAACATAGTTAGATTTTAGATAGTCAAAGCAAAGAGGAGCTATAGCCATCTGGCTCATGTGAATATGTCACAATTAAGTGATCCATATGCTAAGGTACACTAGAGTGTTACACTGAAGTACCATTGTACTGTAGACCGGTGTCACAGTCATCTGTACTGACTGGGCTTTGTGCCTTTATAGGTAAGTACTAGTCAGTACAGGGGCACAACAAGTCAGTTAAACTACAGGACGTTGCAAGCCTAGCTAATATCAACATTCATAAGTTCTCCCCATCTCCAAGTAGGGTAACACGGGATAGATGGTGGGGGAATTTGAGGCTGGTCATCCAATTATCTAGGTTATTTTGAGGCTACCATTGGTACCACTCTACTTGAACTGCAGTAAACTTTTGATGTTCTTCGTGTTTTACTGTTGCAGTCATTACATTTGGGTAATCCTGCTGGCAGGTTGCCCTCAGCCCACCTGAATTCCAAAGTCTTGGGTCCTATGTCGACTGCTGTCGCCCCTTCCCTGACATCAGGTCGTCAGGGGTATAAAAGATGCGGCCGACGCCATTTTCTTTAGTCTTTCTTGCCGCGCAGTGCCCGAAGCAGAAGCAGTTCGCAAGTGCCGGTCGGCCGACTCCTGAGATTTTCATGTGGAAGAGATTCTGTGCTTGGAACCAAGCACAAGGAAGTGATACAGCTGTGCCAAATATTCCTCAGATTTTGCAATACTTAACTGAGATGCTGCATAAAGGCCTATCTTTTTCATATATTAAAATTCATGCCTCTGCCATTTCGGCTTATTACAGTGTAGATCCACCAATCTTCATCCCTTATTAAAGCAGTACCTCAGAGGAGCCAAAAATTTAAGACGTCCAAGGAGCTCACCAGTGCCTGCATGGGACCTCAACTATGTCTTGGAAAAACTCACCCTGCTTCCTTTTGAGCCAGCGGCTACTGCTGATATAAAGTTTTTATCTTGGAAAACAGCTCTGCTCCTAGCAATAACTTCTGCAAGACAAGTTTCAGAGCTACAGGCACTCATGGCTGTGGAACCTTTTATCATTTTTTATCCAGACAGGGTCTCTCTGAGGACAAACCCAACATTTATGCCTAAGGTGGTGTCCAGTGTGGCTCTCAACCAAACTATTCACCTACCAACCTTTCACCCAAATCCACAGAACAAGGGGGAGAGAATTCTGCATTCTTTGGACGTACACAGACAGCTTAGATGCTACTTGGACAGAACCAAAGTTTTCAGAAAGACAGAGCAATTGCTAGTGGTATATGCTGCAGGATCACAAGGAAAGGCTTTATCAAAGCAGACTATTTCAAAGTGGATAGGCCACTGCATTCATTTCTGCTATGTACACCATGGCAAGCCAGTACCTAAGGGCATTAGGCCACACTCAACCAGAGCAGCAGCCACTTCAGCAGCCTTTCTCAGGGGAGTACCTACCAAGGACATTTTAGAGGCTGCTACTTAGAGTTCAGTGCACACCTTTACAAAGCACTATCATCTGCCATTCTACTCTAAATCCAGGGCAGGCTTTGCCACTGCAGTTCTGCAGGGCCTCATAGCCGCTCCTAATGCTGTTTAGCTCCAGCCTCCCAACCTTAGCTTTGGGACTCTACCCAAATGTAATGACTGCAACAGTGAAACACGAAGAACATAGTACAGTTGTGTACACTTACCATAAATGTAGATGTTCGAGTGTATTCACTGTTGCAGTCCAGGTTACCCACCTGCCATCCCCCTTCTTCTGATGGAACCTATCTTTCCTTCTCTGATATATACACCCTTTGTGGTGTATTTGCTTGTAGATGAGGGTAAAGTTTATATTGGTGCATGTATTTATATATATATATAAATTTTGGCTACCCTTTTAGGGGGCACCTGACATCTGGGGCAAGAAAAACTAAAGAAAATGGCATCGGCCGCATCTTTTATACCCCTGACGACCTGACGTCAGGGAAGGGGCGACAGCAGCTGACGCAGGACCCAAGACTTTGGAATTCAGGCCGGCTGAGGACAACCTGCCAGCAGGATTACCCAAATGTAATGACTACCAACAGTGAATACACTCGAACATCTACATTTATGGTAAGTGTACACAACTGTACTTTCCAGATGCGGGGAATACTTTGGGATATGAATTTATCACACCAATGTATCTTGTCTCTCTGGTACTGAAGGTTTAGTTTCTTTAACCAGATATTTGAGGAACCATTTATTCTGTGAAGAAATAGGATGTCAATGAGGGTCATATCCTTCATAGCTTGAAAGGCTAGACACAGATCATCACAGAGGTCTATAAGAGACCAAGTACAGGGAAAGGGTTCCCCATCTGCCTGGATAACTGAGGGTCTTTGAGCCATTGATCTTTTTCATTAGAAATCATTGAGGTCATTTAGACAAATACATGCATAAAGAGCCATTTCATTCAATAATAGGTCTGATAAGAGATGTGTAAAAGGAGTTGAGACTTCTTTGCATCTAGAAGAGATGTATTTGCAAATTAAGTGAGCCAAATAGAAGGCTTTCTGAACCAGTACAGAGTCATGCTGGCCAAAACATATGGAATTATCAACAGAGGTCCCTAGATCCCATAGTACAGTGTCTGACTGGAGTGACTCCACACCTATATAGTATGATGTAAAAAAATGTGTTTACAAAAAGGAACTGTATTCATTATTTTCACATTTAGAGACTTGTTTTGCACCTGTTGTTGACATAGTTTAACCCATGCTGGAGCATTTGTGCGTCAGTGAAAAGTCAAACTGCAACACACAATTTACAATCATCTACAAAGTTAAATAACCATAGGACAGGAGAGTCAGGCAACCAACTAGCTATCTACTGTGTAATGTACAGATTTATGTTCAGATGTAGAAATCTGTCAATAATGTCTGCATGGGGAACATTGTGAAAGGCGTTGGCCAGGTCCAGGTACATGGCATAAATGTTACCACAGCTGTAACTTTGGTAACCTATTCAAAGAAATTAATGAGGCCAAAGAAGCAGAACCTGCCTTTGGCAAAGCAAATTAATGAGGGTACAGGGTTAAGAGATTTCAGTGCTCAGATTAATGAGGTCTGAGGTAATGCGTTCCATGGCTTTACATACGAGAATACCGAGACTAATGGGTTTGTAGTTATCAGAGTCTATGGTTGAGCCACCTTTGTGTAACACTATTATGATGGCTATTTTCCAAGCTTCAGGAATGCAACTAGTAGAGAGCCTTATATTAAACAGTGTACATAGAGGTCTGACAAGCCATATTTGATACTTACAATCAGTCAATGTGATATGTTATTTCAGGCAGGGGATGAGGTGTTTTTAGCTTTTGAGTGGGCTGAAAGGGCATGTTCCATAGTATTTATAAGGGTAGCTGGGACTGTGGAATCTGTGGAACAATTATGATTGTGGCTGGAGTAAAATTTACACTAGAATTTGTCTGCTAAGATATTAGCTGTTTCCTTTGGTTCAAAGTAGGCAGCATTATTGTGGACTGGCTGTGGACTTTGCTAGGTGTTTTTTTTTTTCTTAACATAGCAAAATAAAAATGTATATTTCTTAGGTGCTATTTTAAATTTATATTCAAATATAAGCTTCCTAATGGTACCTATAAGCTTTTTACTAGTTTACTTAAGTATGCTCTTAAGATAGTTAGAATGAGGCATTTTATAAACATTAACGTTTTTTCTCTCTTGTTATATAGTTTATTTACTCAGGTATAGTCTGACAGTGGATTCAGGCAGAGTAATCAAAAGCAGTAGCTACAGATAGTTGAAAGTTTAAATTGCAGTAAATTGCAGAGCAAACATTTACAACGCAGAAACAGTACTGGAATCAACACAAGAAGCAAAAGTATGTATTCACAGTGTAATACAGTATTCTTTATGCAGTAGCTTTAAATGCTATAGTAGCACCTCAGTCAGTAATAATAGAAATGCATCAGCAACAGTGATAAAAAACTGCAATTGATAACTAAGGTAGGAAGTTCATTTGGCTTCTGTGTACCTAGTATCAGTAACTGAATGGTATACGTCGGCTTTGTGGGAATGGGGGGATTATTGGTAGGGGTTAAAGTCTCACTAGAATGTTCGGATGTGCCTTCATTAAGAACCAGAGTGACCACTTGCATGGAGTATACAGATATTGCTCGAGTATAACAGGAGAGATCCATGCAGTAGACAGTTTGAGTGCTTAATAAAATCAGAGGCTGAAGGTTCAAACTTGTCTCTTTGGCGAACACTGAGTTTGTGTAAGATGTGTACCTCATCAGGCTGAGTGCAAAACGTGACTTCTCAATGCATCATGCTGACTTCTGCATGACTGTGTGTTTCTCTGTGGCCAACTGTTCAGCATTGCTATGCAGAGAAACATGACGCAAGTTGCTGTAAAGCAGAGCAGACAGGCATGAGTGCATTCAAAATGTTCTGCATTTTAGCTCAGTCACAGAGGTTAAAGTGATTGATGTTAGCTTTGATGAAAGTTGTTCTAGCCAGTTCAATTCAGTTCAGTTCATGTGCCTAGTTGTCACAACATTAGATAGGTAGATTGCACTTTCAGTACAGCTAAGGAAGCATTTTATATTCATAAAGGTATCAGAAAGAATGAATAGAAAGCTGGAAAATTGGGTGATGAGCCATGCAAAGTTTTAAAAGTAAATGCTGACAAAGAAATGACAACAGAATGTTAGTCAGTTGAAGTGATGATTACTTGTGTGTAGTAAGTGAGGCAAGAACATTATAATACAAGTGGAGATTTATTTCAGAAAAGTCTAGTGCACCTCAAAGAAAAAGCTTTACCCCTTTCTGCCTTTACAAATTTGTACTATAAAACAACAATGTGTGAGATTGTCCCCAAATGCCAATTCCTGCGTGTAAGCATTGTTGTACTTTTGGTAGGCCATTTCTTAGAAGTAACTAGACTCACCTTAGATGACCAGTTTTTATCATTGCTATAAATTTCTCATTGTGTCAAGGGACAAGGTAATGGGCCTAGATGTTTCTGTATAAATAGATCAAAAGTAATAATAATAAACTTCATGAGTGACTCAAGGAATAAATCGCGAGGTAAAAATGAATAAGTATATAGGAATTCAAAAGTTCATAAACTGTAAAAAACATAAATTGTTGTAATGTAGTCCCTAGTGTGGAGCAGAACTCTGCACAAAATCGATTAAATGTAATTAACATTTGGCTGTACTGTCAACACCTGATAGATTAAATTAAAGGTTTGTTGACCAAAGAGTTAGTTGTAATAAGGAGAGAGTGTAATGGGGCTTCCTCTGTATGGGAGGTGTGCAGGTAAAGCACCTACAGAATATAAATTCTGGAGAAAGTTACAATCTGGCAGCTTTTACCACACTGGGGGACTTTGACTTATTAGGTGTTTTATTCAGAGTAATAGCCTTACTCATGGTTTAGTCCTTGCCATCAAAGAAAATGTCATTCATCTTGTGCTTTTTTAGCTTGTACAACCAAAAGCATCTCTGTCACTTTCTTCTGCAGCATCTCAGGTGTGTTTTGTGGCTCAGTGGCTGGCACAGTCCTCCTGTGGAGTCAGTAGTCAGCTGCAATGAGCACGTACATGGTAGCATATATATACTCCTCTTTCTGACATTTCAGTTGACAGTGGATTGCATTGGTGATGAGATAGTGGGACAGTAGCTGATTTAGAGATGACAGCTGCAGTCTTCCTCAGGTATTTCTAGGTCACCCACCTAACAGATTAGTCTTCTGATCACCTGATAGCAGAAGTGGTCTTGGAATGATTGTATATAGCTATCTTTACATGTTTCTCAGCATCATCGTTACTTTTATTGATAAGGATAATCTCTCTGTGTTCAGCGTTAGACATGTCTTGACCCAGGTTGTTTTTGCAGGTTGCATATTCTGACCAAATGTGTTGGGAGTTGGTAGAGATGGTGGATTGTGCTTATGAATGAAGCAGCAGAATACAGTTAACAACTGTGGCAATAATTGTCCTAGTAAGATGTTAGTCACCAATTTAACACGTGCTTTGTGCATGACTTTCTTTCACACAATGGCACAAATGTATGAAAAATGTCAGTGAACAAGTTATTACCAAGGCCACCATGCATCATGAAACAAAACAGCGCAGCACCTCTACAAGAATGTATGCATTTTAGCATGCAGCCTTGTCTTCCTAGCTTGAGCGCTTTTATTTTTAGGTAAAACAATTTTATAAAGAGCCACTTAAGTAATCAACACTTCATATTGGGGAAGGAGTCACCTAGCAATGTGTTGCTGAGTAACCCATTTCTGTTTCTTTGTTGTTTTTGGCCATTATGTGCCACAGTGATCCTGGGTGAGTAGCAGTTAGTGTCTAAGCACAACAAAAGATCATAGGGCCAACCAGGTTGTCCTTGTCTGTTGACAGCTGCCCTGACTGAGAATACCTGCAGCTCTACCCTTGTTTTCTTTGTTTTCAGGAACATAGTTTGAATTTGGATGGATATGACCTGTGGTGTTATAGTATTATCACTGAGTTTCCTCATATGAAAGTAGAATGGACTTGTAAGCAAATAACTTTGGCATTCATTACATAGCTTTTCTTTTTCCTAGGCTTGAGACACATTTTCTTAAGCAGGAAAAACTGTGTGCCAATCGCAACCATACATTAGCCATACATTCAAGACTAGCAAAGAGACAGTACAGCCTATAATCTTTTTTTTTCACTTCATAATCAAACCTTTCCATCTCAGGAGTACTTGAAATGATGCTTATTTATATATGTCTGTATCACGAACAAGGTCATTTGTTGGTTTACTAGCTAAATAATTAAAACGGAAGGACTGTTAAATGGCTAATTTAACTTTCTACTCATTTTAGTAAAATGCTGTCATAAAAGTTATCACTTAATACTGCACAGTAGCTGCTTGCATCCTGTGTTATAATCACATTTCTTTCTTGAAGACTGCACTGCAGTGCCTTCTCTTACCCCTGGGGTCTTGTTGCCAAAATGAATAATGTGGTGCATCTCTTACAGATGGCACGTAGAAAAGGAAAGTGAGAAAACTGCAACTTCATTTGCTACAGATCTTAAATTCATCATTATGTTTCCTGCTCTGGTTTACAAAATTCCTGCCAAGCTTTTTTTTTTTTTTTCCTGAACATTGTTTTGTGCAAGATTAATTAATTGCAGCTGTTTTATTAGAAACCTTCCTTCCTTACATCTGAAAACTAGAAGATTTTATGTGTAGTATGACTGAGCAATAATCAGAAACACATGAACAACCAAAGAATTTAAAGTAAATTCCTATTTATTTTCATGATCTTAAATCAGATTTTCTGACACCATATATGATTAAACTTCTTTTAGTAAAATAAATATGTTCATTCCTCCTTCACTTTTGTGGCTTCTTGTCTTCCATTACTGATGTCCACACTCATTGCCTGAAGATTTGAGCAGGTGTATGATAAAATGCCAGCACATACATTTAGCAGAGAACACAACTTTGTAACTGTGCACTCAGCAAAATTACGCTTTGTTGCGGATTTAGACAATTGCAATACTCTGCAACTTTTACCAGTGTTAAAAAAATGGCAGGGCTTTCTGTTTTGTCATTTTTGTGAGTCTGCATAAAGTTTATGGAATATCTCATTTTTCTTTATGCATGGAGTTGCACTAATTAGTCATACACTACAACAAGGCAGATTTGTGCTTATAGTTTATTTCAAAAAATACAAACTATATGTTATTTGTATTTATTGCTTAGAAGTTCCTTTGAGAGACGTTTATTTATGAAATGTCTTTCTCAGAGTTTGCAGACCTAATACCATGTGAAAGAAAGGGAAAAGTTCCAGTTTAGGAAAGCTTCTTTTTATCAATGTCCAGTGAAGTGACTCTAATCATTGTAACTGGGGTATTGCTGGTTTGGTTTGATCAATGCTAGACTTGGAGAAGCACAAGAAGGTGTTACAGTTTTACTCACTTTCTCCCTTTCCTTCGTGTATGTTCAGTCTTGGAGTTGTTAAATATATAATTATTTGGTATGGGGTCTTTTCCCTTCATTAGGAGCTACAGAGGGGACTTGCCTCCTATTAAAAAATATTTTTTTTGCCTGTTTTATGACGTTTGGAGTGTTGTTGTTTTGCATTGCCATGTCCCAAGGCGTTAGAGTTTTTTAGCTTGATTAATTGCATGGCGATTAGACAGCACAGTGTTTCAAGGTGGATCCAAAAGCTGAACTAATTGCTTGAGATAGCATGCTAATTTATATTTAGTAAGTCTGAACTGAAGTACAGCATGCTGATTTGTATTCAGTTAGTCTAAACTGAAGTACATCTTTTATAATTGTAAATGCATATTTCTGACGAGACAGCACACCAAAACATATGATTAGAATATTAGCAGTTTATGAGAAAAGGAGTTTAACGCCATTTTTATCTAATTATAGTTCCAAGTACCATGACACTATACACAGGGTTTATGTTGTCACATCCTTACATAAAATGACATGGTTTTGCATGGGGTCCTGTATTGCACTGTGACACTTAATAACACATCTGAAGGGCTGTATTGATTTTGAGCACTATAATTATGCAAATGGACTTTAAGGGAGGCAGAAGGCTGATGGCATTTCACAGACTTGGCAGTCATTTAAATAACTTAAAGCAAATATCCTTGTCACAGAGCAGTATACAAGGACATGCTTCTGTGTATTCTTCTGCCTAACTCACTTTGTATTAACTAGAGGTTTAACTAATAGAACAGTATTTTAATTACTATTTCAAGGGCAAATTTTGTGGCTTTCTCTTTTTTGTGAATTATTTTATTAATTTATTCTTTCATTTTATAACTAGATAAGTGAGGTGGTTTGGATGAACCTTTTCTGTCATAATATATGTAATATAAAACGTAATTATGTACTTATAATGACAATATCAGAGTGCATAGTAACCGGATCATGTTAAAAGCTATATAAAGTGATACAAAGCAAAGGCAGGTTGACAGTGAGAACTGTACCCAGTGGACAAAGTTTGAAAGTGATAAACAGGGAATAGAATATGACATAGTACAGTAATGTGAAACAGTTAACATGTTCAAATTATAGTTTTATTGTTTGCCGGTTTTGTCAATGGATGACTACCTCTACCAAATTCCATTATGCTCAGAGTAAGTCAGAGTTGTAGAGGAAGGATTTCCACTTGTTTTTTAATCAGAGGTGTGTATTCAGGTTGCTGTTGACATATTTTATGAGAGCTGGAAGCAGGTGAAGAACCCAGCGAAAGAATGCTGTAAGCCAAACCAGTGGTCTGAGTGCCCAAGATAAAAACTGGTAAACCTGAAGTAAGGCACACACGGAGCTCAGCAAAATGGACAACTGCTTTAATGAACAAGCACAAAAACAATCCAGAGCAAGCTAAATCACAGCAGCACAGCACAGCAAACAAAATTGCAAAGCACAAGCAACAGCACAATAACGCTGTAGTTAAAGAATGCTGTAAGCTCAGCACTGACGTTAGTTTGGATCACCAGATAGGGCTGAGGGTCAGGCACAGTGGATTCAAAAACTGATTTAAAAACAGAGTGTGGATCACGTATGTAATCTGGCCTTTTTTTGTAGAGCTCTTCAGCTGTTGCAATAAAGATGTTTGTAGCGCGTTACCTCTTATTTCATGCCTTTCATATGTGCCTCTGTATACTTCATAAAAGTTACTTGTGACATAATTAGGCCCTACATGACTGCACTGAGTTTGAGTGACCTACATCACTCATATAATGGCTTTTTATGGGAAAAATATCTGCATTCCAAATGTCACTCTGAATTTCTCCAGTAAAGGGTGTATAGAAAGGACAACAAGTCTTCATTTGCTCGACACCCAGTCCCGGTCTGTTGTTGCTAGCTGTAATTCGGGATTCTTTCAAAAGTGAACAGGTAGTGTAATGCAAAGGACTAAGGATTAAGGGTAGGCGCTGATAGGGAACTTCATCATGTACTCAAGGGTTTGATTCCTCAATCTAAATGTTCCTGTTTTTTTTTTAATTTCTCCAAGTCTTTTGGGTTTCTATTACCATGACAGGAATGAACACCATTCCTAAGTTGAAGTATGATTAAAGTTCATGAAATTAGCATTGTTTCAGTCTTTGATGTCAGCCAGTAGTGCTCTTCGCAGCACCCACAATTAGCCCAGTAATGACTCCTTCTGCAGTTCATATAGAGTTACATGTATTGGCAACATATCCAAATATGATTGTAAATTATTTTTTATTAGACTTGTTGCTCCTGCTACTATTAGAACTGGCTGGGTATGTTTCTTCCACATTGCTCTCATTTCTGCCTGCAGATCCTGATATTTTATGACTTTGTCTCTGTACACAAGACACTGTAGTCACTGGATGTGGCAATTTCAATGATCAGTGCTACTTTTGTTTCTTTTCTTGGACCACTATATCCAGTTTAATAGCATCTATCTTTTGAACTGTTGGTAATGGGTGATCCCATATGATATAAACTTCATAATTTTCTATGATGCTTTGTGGCTCATGTTTCCAGTGTTTTTCAGCCACTTCAGTACCATAATGTTTGCTCAATCCCCAGTGCAACAGTCTTGCCATATTATTATGCCTTTCAGTATACAGTCCTCTGCCATTAGTGCGTTGCAACCAGCAACACGGTGTGTGACTGTTTCCAATTCAGTTTTACAAAACCTGCATTTGTCTGTTTCTCCCACATGTTCAATTGACTTTATTTATTTTATTTTATTTTACATTTGTTGACCGGGCTAGTCTAACTGGATATATGTCCATTTTCAGTAGAGGCCTGGGGAGATAAGCTCCGAGGAAACAAAAACAAAATCATTTATAAAAAATTTAATGTAGACAATGCACATTGCAGGTACAGTACAGAGAATAATCAAAGAGGTCAGAAGTTCATAACATAGTGCAAAATATGCAGATACAATTAGTACAATACAAAATGTGGTTTCAATACATAATAAAGAAAAAGAAGCAGCTGATTATATACAATATATTAGTAAAAAAGTAGTCACATTAATGAGATTCCAGAAGTTGTAAGTAATAGTATCTAGAAGGACAAGGTCTGTTGTTATTAAGAAAAAGGAACTTGATTACTGAGAAGACGAGGGTAGGCTGAACCAAGTAAGATGAGCTAGTTGATTAGTCAGATTTAGTACAGGGGCACAACCAGTGTGTTTTTTAGTACAGGGGCACAACCAGTGTGTTTTGAGGAAAAGTTTCAGTTTGATTTTGAAAAGTGATATAGAGGGAAGTGAGGAAAGTTCGCTAGGAAGAAGGTTCCAGGATTTTCCAACAATATTAGAGAAGAGAGAGTTTTGTATTGTACTAATTGTATCTGCATATTAGAGAAGAGAGAGAGAATCCGCGGTGGTGCAGTGGTAGCGTTGTTGCCTCACAGCAAGAGGTTCTCCCGTTCGATTCTCGGCTGGAGTGCGGGGAGTGCCTTCTGTGTGGAATCTGCATGTCCTCCCCGCGGTTTGGTGGGCGTTCGAAAGACATGCGTAAATGGGTGTGCCGTCGCTGAAGGTTGAACGTCGAGCTGGCACCTCAGCGTTCATGAAAATCTACTGCCAATCATTAGCGGACCGGAGTTCCGCTGTGGTGACCCCTAACCGGGAAAAGCCGAAAGACAACATTAGAGAAGATAGAGTCCCCAGCCCTGTTGTTTGATTTACAAATATTTGCAAGAAGTTTATGTGACAATCGTAAGGTCTTCAGATTGTTGTAGGAGATGATGAGGGTAGATAGTATAGGGGTATTGGTAGTATGGTAAAGGGTTTTATGGGCAATGGTCAGTTGATGGAATTTAAGCAGATTTTGTAATTCAAGCCATCCTAGCTGCTTTAGATTATAACAGTGGTGGGATCAGAATAGGTTGCCTGTAGCAAATCTGGCTATGTTATTGTAGGAGTTTTCCATTTTATTAAGGTTGTTTTTAGATAGATTAGTATATATGGGTGAGGCATAGTGGAGAGTAGAGATTAGATGGGTGTGAGCAATAGTTATTCTAGCTGCAGGAGAGAGGAAGGGTTTGATCCTGTAGAGAGAGCCTAGTTTTCTATTAACAGTTTTTAGAGTATTGTTAATATGGGTGTCGAAGTTAAGGTTGTTATCTATGGTGATACCTAGTAGTTTGGTAGTTGGATCTGGGGATATGAGAGTACCATTATTGGATGTTACTGTGAAGTCTATTGGGGGGGACTTGCGAGTAGGAGTAAAAAGGAGGAGTTTCGTTTTTTTGGGGTTCAGAAGAAGACAGTGCTGTGTAAACCATTGTTCAACTGTGTTAAACACCTTTTGGGTAAGGTAGTGAAATTCAGATATTGATGTGGCTGAGCATATAAGTGTGGAATCGTCTGCGTATTGTATGCATGTAGCTTGGGGGATTGCTAGGTGAATGTAATTGATAACTATAGAAAACAGGAGAGGTCCTAATATGGACCCTTGAGGGACACCAAGGTTAATGGGCAGGTGGGTAGATAGAATGTTGTGCCAAAGCACATAGAATGTTGTGCCAAAGCACAGCCTGTTGTTTGTTATCTAAATAGGACTGGAACCATTTTGCATCTAGTGACAGGGATTTGAGGATATTTATAATATCTGGTGATTTACCATATTGAATGCCTTGGACAAATCTATAAACAGTGCAGAGGAAAGCATATTGAGGTTACGGTTTTTGTTGATACAGTCAGTAAAGGAAAGGAGGGCAGTAGTAGTGCTGTGGGAAGGTCTGAAACCATGTTGACAGCTGGAAAGTAAATTATTTTGGATTAGGTGGTCTAGCAATTGCTTGTGGATGCATTTTTCCATGATCTTTCCCAAGGGAGAAAGTAGGGCTATGGGACGATAATTGGAGAATTCAGTAGAGTTTCTACCCTTATGAATGGGGATAATATGGGAGACTTTCCAGATTCTAGGGATGTGTCCTTCACTGATGGTTCTATTGATGAAAATGGAAATGTGATAGGCAATGGATTTGGCTGCCTTTGTAGATATTCAGCGGGTAGTTGGTCTGCTGAAGGAGTGCATGGTAAGAATATAAGTTGTTGGGACTGGTTGGAAGAGAAATGGAGGGGGTGGGATAGTGTTAGAGTTAGATATAGTTAAGTTCTGAGTTGATAACTGACTGGCAAGAGTTTGAATGGCCTCAGTGAAAAAAGTATTAAAGGCATTAGCAGTCTGCTTGGGATTCTCCTGGTCTGTGCCTTGTGGGTTTGGTGTGATGGATTGACCTGGGTGTAATCATTGGTTAATACTCACCCAGAACTTTTGTGGTTTATTATCGGGAGTCTGCTGGAATTGTAGGTAGTAGTTTTTTTTGTCAGACAGTATAGTTTTTTTAGTTTAATTTCTCAGCTGTCTGAAGTTTTGTTGGTCTACAGGGTTTTTAGTTAAATGAAATTTATTCCAGTATTTATTTCTGAGATGGATTTTTTGCTTGGTTTCTTTTGAAAGCCATGGGGCAGATTTAGTTCTCATTCTGATAGAGCGGGTTGGTGCATGGTGGTCTAGTATGGATAGAAAGTTAGAATTAAGGTAATTAACAGCTTCCTCCAGTGTGAGGTATTTTAAGGGAGACCAGTTACATGCTCTTAGTTCTCTTTGGAAGAAATCGGGGTTGAAGTTTTTCTTGGTTCTAATTGTCCTAAAAGTGGTTGGAATGGGTAGATTGGTTTTAAGCCTGATGATATAGGTAAGTGAGTGATCACTTACATCATCAGGGAGGGTCCCAGCTTCATATGTCTGGGGATGATTATTTATGAGAATCCAATATAAGGTACTTTCTTTCTTATTAAGCTTGTTTATCCTGGTAGGGGAGGTGATGGTTTGAGAAAAACCAAATAGGTTAATATGGGTGGTAGGGTGGCTACCGCTACAACTCTTCCAGTCAGTGTTAAAATCACCTAGGATTATGGTTTCTTGGGGTAAGTTTTGAGATAACCAACAAAGGATATATTCTATGGTGGCAATGTTATTACCAGGAGGAAGATGGATACAGATAATAGAAATGGATTTGAATGTGTTAAGTTGAAGCTTGGTAATAAGAATTTCAGCATTAGAGTCTTGAGGTAGTTTATAGTCATAGGTAGTAATCTGTAACTGAGATTTAAATAGGATATCTATCCCACCACCCTTCTTGGCTGCTCGGTCAAGTCGTAAAATATTATAACCGGGTGGGATGACTTCATTGTCTTTAGTTACAGGTTTTAACCAAGTTTCTGTTAAACAAAGAATGTCAAAGGAGTAGACTTCCAAGAGAGCATGGAGTTGTGCAACTTTGTTATTAATGCTACATATGTTGAGGTGAGCTAATAAGAGTGAGTTTGGTGGTTTGGTAAGGGAATGAATAGTAGAGGGGTTGGGGTTGAGGAGTTGAGAAGTAGTAGCAGTTGTTGGGCCTGGGTTTGGGTGAATGTCTCCATCTTTTAAAGAGAGGAGTAGTATTTGAAGTCTAGGATTTGGGAATTTACTATATAGATTTAGAGATTTTCTGGGATTGGGAGTGTTATATCTAATGTGGGCTATCCTATGGTATTTTGCTAGTAGATAGCTGGGTGTAGATGTTATGTTAACATGGTTAGTGAAGATAGGTAGAGAAGGGAAGGTAGTTAGCTTATTGGGGTAGAGAACGTGTGGATATAATGGGTATTCATAGGAGGTTAGCAGGTAGGCTAAAGTTAAAGGTGGTAGAAGTGTGAGTATGAATAACCTCTGTAACTGGGCTGGGATGGGTAGCTTATACATTTGGATGGGTAAGTTAGGTTTCTATTATAGGCACAGAGGTACACTAGGTGTGGAAAGGGAGAGGTGGAGGGTGTGGTGGGAGAGATGGGGAGTGGTAAGTGAAAGAAGGGAATTGGAGTTAGTTGGCCAGTGGTGAAAGTCTTTGTGATTGGTGGAAGAGGGAAGGGGTGTGGTTAGATAGTATAAGAGTAGGTCCCCTGGGGGTGGGTGGGAATTGGGGGTAGGGTAGGGGAGCGGAGTGAGCCCATGGGGCGAATGGAGCGGGTAGAGACAAGTGAAGGAGAAGCTTGAGAAGAAACTATCAGTGATGCTGGTTACTGAAGATAAGTTAGGTAAGTCAGGAGTGGGAAAGATCAAAGATAAATCAGGAGTCTATGAGAAAACAGTTGGGTGTAGACAGTTGAAGTAAAGGATAAAGTGAGAAAATTAAGAGCATGTCTTGGAATTAAGAAATGTAGTGCAATTAAAGAAGGATAACAGAGGGATAAGCAGGAGATAAGGATGGAATAAGGGTGCCACCTAGTGGGCAGATCTAGTATTGCAGGTAATTATGTAAGGGAGCTAGCTGGTTTAGAACTTGGGAAGGAGTGATAGCTAGTAAAAGGTGTTACTATAAAGTAGAAGAGGTGTGTTGTTACAGGGTAGATAGGAGGGGGGGTAAAGGCTGCTGGCTGTCCAGGCTCGGAGCATACTTTAGAACCCCTGAAGCAATAGTAGACGGTAGTCAGCTTTACAAGCAGGACTTAGACAACCACATACTTTCTTGCTTCCTTGAGAGAGGGTGCAGGGAATATAAGGCTTTTAGATGAGATCACAGGTATTTGGATAGGGTCCTTTGTCAGCAGGTAGATAGGTAGGTTCCTAGAGACTATGTCAGGAACAGCGCAATGGAGAGCAGGGTACTTGAGGGAGAAAGAGAGACAAAAGTGGTGGAGAGAAACAAGAGTTAGCACATAGCAGGTAGTTATGGCAATTAAACAAAAAAGCATTACATGAAGACACAAATAAACAATTAGCTTATACACATTTCCTTATTTTTTGATGGAAGCTATTGGAACATTTAAGCTAGTAGTACTGTGACATTATAAAGTAGCAAGACACTGTTTATAGGCTGAGTAGGACTGCAGACCATACACTGGCTTTAAGCTATAATTCAGACTTATAATGCATAAGAATAACTGGATTGCCATGTATTAAAACAAATGCATAGTAAATTGCAGGAGTCTAGACTATAATCCCCAGGTATGAGTTAGGGCTGAATAGCAGGCAGGCCCAAAATCTACCTTAAACTATGGTCCAGAAGGGAATCAACACCTTTTTTAATACAACATATAGTATACCATTCCCCACTAATAACTCATTAATGCAGGCTTAGCATTTAACAAATTAAACATTCACTCACTAGGCTTGTATGCCAATTATACGGGGCAAAGTGTTATCTTTAGTGTTATGCAGCACAGCACTCACTAGATACTGCTAGTTACCACAGCGTTTTTCATATTTCTGGTCCATAAAACCCCTATCAGATATAGTACAATGCAGAGAATATTATCTCTGTAGTTATTAGTGTGAGAGCTGCTCAGGAAGGTTTTTGCAATTGGTAGACCGCTGAAAAACAGTTACGGCCAGTACCCAGATTCACAGGACCTAATTGTGGTTGTAGTAGACTACAGAAATTATACCTCTGTTTAAATTAGCTTTCAAACCATTAAAAAACCCGAGGCCCACTTGCTGATATTTGAAAAATAAATAGATTACTGATAGTGTTAGCGATTAAGAGTCTGGGACTTTGCAGGGCTAGAGAATGGTTAAAATAGCTCCCTGATGTTAACGAAAAAATTAAGTATAATCTTTAAAGCATGATAAGCATATGTAGCATAGGTTGAAAACCGAGAAACACTGATTAGACTCAGTTCCCTGTTTCACATGTAGTGAATGGCTTGAGAAGGATATCAGCTTCAGCATTTTTCAGACTGGCTCCACATGGGTGGCGCAATTACAAATAGCCGTTCCAGGCTAAAAACGGACAAGTGATCTTCAGTATGCTCAAAGTGGCTCCACGTGGGTGTTATAATGCTAAGTAGCCATTACAGGCTTAACAATTACTCCCAATATAGCACACACAGCGGCCGTTTCAGTCTTAAAACAATGAAATGAGTTTAAGCATGCTCTTTACAGGTGTAGAGACTAACACACCAAAAGTATCACAAACCGCAGCATACTAGCTTCAGCATGTTCGTTACAGGCTTAGACATTTACACCCAAAAGTAACATGAACAGCAGCCGTTTTAGGCAGCCATTTCAGGCTTGGAAACAAGGAGCTGAACTACAGCATACATATACAGGCTCCACGTGGGTGGCGTAATTCTCAATAGCCATTACAGGCTTAGAAAACAATCAAGTAAACAGTAACATGAACAGCAGCAAAGTAAGAGAATAACCTTTAGGCACACAGTCACATGAACAGCAGCAGGGTATTAGGTGTCTTTAAGCACTCAGTTCACAGTTTAACACTTCTGCATTAGACAAGGAAAATAAACAACTGAACACTACTTACCAGAGGCAAAAGACACTGGGGCAGGAGCGGACAGCAGCCAGGGGCTTTTCTAAGTAATTAAAGATGGCGCCACACAGGACTATGGGTATAAATAGTATTCCAGAGGATAAGAGGCGGAGAGGGGAGGGGAGAAGGTGTATAACAGGTACAGTTAGGAGGGGCAAGAGACAAACCACACCTAGGGAGGCTATTGGTCATTCTGAAAGGAGGTGCAGAAGGTACTGAAGGTAAGAGAAGTAGGAATGGCAGGGAAATGAGACAGATAAAAACCTAGGGACAGGAGATGGCATGTAGTGGAGGGGTTAGGAGGCCTAAGCACAATAGTCAGAGACAAGTGAAGGAGAAGCTTGAGAAGAAACTATCAGCGATGCTGGTTACTGAAGGTATGTTAGGTAAGTCAGGAGTGGGAAAGATCAAAGATAAATCAGGAGTCTATGAGAAAACAGGTGGGTGTAGACAGATGAAGTAAAGGGTAAAGTGAGAAAATTAAGAGCAAGTCTAGGACTTAAGAAATGTAGTCTAATTAAAGAAGAATAACAGAGGGATAAGCAGGAGATAAGGATGGGATAAGGGAGCTAGCTGGTTTAGAACTAGGGAAGGAATGATAGCTAGTAAAAGGGGTTACTATAAAGTAGAAGAGGTGTGTTGTTACAGTGTAGATAGGAGGGGGGTAAAGGCTGCTGACTGTCTAGGCTGAGAGTGTACTTTAGAACCCCTGAAGCAATAGTAGATGGCAGTCAGCTTTACAAGCAGGACTTAGACAACCACATACTTTCTTGCTTCCTTGAGAGAGGGTGCAGGGAATATAAGGCTGTTATATGAGACCACAGGTATTTGGATAGGGTCCTTTGTCACCAGGTAGGTAGGTTCTTAGAGACTTTGTCAGGACAGCGCAATGGAGAGCAGGGTATTTCTTGCTTCCTTAAGAGAGGGTGCAGGGAATATAAGGCTGTTAGATGAGACTGCAGGTATTTGGTTAGGGTCCTTTGTCACCAGGTAGGTAGGTTCTTAGAGACTGTCAGGAACAGGCGCAATGGAGAGCAGGGTACAGAGGCAAAAGACACTGGGGCAGGAGCGGACAGCAGCCAGAGGCTTTTCTAAATCCCAAAAAAACACAAGAACAACCAAAAACCAGAGAAATAAGCCAAACTCAAAAATACACTGGAAAAAGCTGATACTCACTACTCAGATAACTATTTTCCAGTGTATTTTCGAGTTTGGACTTTGTAAACCAGCGTGTACATAGCTCACTATCTTGGGCTGCCAATATTATCCTTTCATTTCTTGGTGGTGTAGCTGATAAATAGAATGTAGGCATCCATCAGTTAAACCAACTTCAGATAGCATAATTTCATAATAACAGTGAAATGACCTTTTCAAATACCTGCTTTGCATCCAGCCAGAGTACCACTCTCTAGGGCTTGTCAGATGACTGTACAACTGTTATAATTCCCACCTGATCCAGATAAAAAAGAGGAAGAGCTCTGCCAGAACTGACACACAAATCTTGTAGTCTTTGTTTGGCATTAATACTGACATTTAAATCTCTGGAATTATTGCTCTTTTTCCTTTCTTATACAACCGGACAACTCTATTCATATATGTATATATATATATATATATATATATATATATATATATATATATAGATGGGTCTAGGACATTTCACAGAAAGCACATTTCACTGAAAGTCAAATTAGTGTGCACTTTTCACTGAAAGCTCAATTCACTGAAAACTCAATTCACTGAAACACGTTTCACTGAAAGTTATATATAGCCTTTTCCCCACTGTAGTGCGACCCTGGAGTTAGTATATATAGTAAGGGGGGTGGGGTGCCCACCACACCCCCTTACTGTATATACTAACTCCAGGGTCGCACTACAGTGGGGAAAAGGCTATATATAACTTTCAGTGAAATGTGTTTCAGTGAAATGACATTTCAGTGAATTGTGCTTTCAGTGATTTGTGTTCAGTCATTTCAGTTTCAGTGAAATGTGCTTTCAATGAAATATCCTAGACCCATATAGATATACATATGTATGTATACTATACACACACACACACACACACACATATGCATACATACATACACACACACATTCACATATATGTGTATATATATATATATATATATATATATATGTGTATGTACACACGTACAGATATATACACACAAATATGTGTGTGTGTATATGGATCTACTTCACAATGCCGAAATTTCAGAATGCTGACAACCATATGGCTGACACCATATGACCGACATCCGAAATCTTGACATTGTAAGTAGACCATGTAAAAGGAAAATAAAATTTCCTTTCAACTGCTAGCAGGGGGCTCTGACCCCCACCCACCCTTGTAACTGTAATATACCAAATCCGAGATCGCACTACAGTGCAGGAATGGAAATCTTTCCATTGCGCACTATAGTGAGATGCCGGTTCCGCATTGTCGGCATTCCGAATGTCGATCATATGGTGTTGACCATATGGTTGTCAGCATTCTGGAGTGTCGGTAATGTCAGGTAGACCCGTGTATGTGTATGTATATATATATATATATACATATATATATATATATATATATATATATATATATATATATATATATATATATATATATATATATATATATAAATATATATACATGCACACATATGTACGCACAAATATGTGTGTGTGTGTGTGTATATATATATATATATATATATATATATATATATTCTTTTTTTTATGCACATATTAATATTTAAATATATGATTATATATACATACATATTTTTTTCTCCTGAAAAGACAGTATAGTCATCCTTCTGAATGTGTTAGAAAATGATTTCGATAGATGGAAAAGAGGATTCTTAATTCTCTTCATAGAATTCAGCAGCAGAAGACTTCTTCTATGTCATCTGAGGATGGAGTATCTTTTTTTTTTACTACAAAATTTTTTTTATTATTTTTTTCAGTGTAACAAATCTTGATATGTTTCATTCAATTTTGATAACAATGAATAAACAACAACACAAAAAAAAGAAGAAAAAGATATATACATTATTTACATTAGGCCTGAAATTACACATATACAATACCTTTCTGATTTGATACATTTAAGCAATAGTCATAGATTTTTTAGGAAGAGTCAGGGTTCATTTTTATATTCTCAATAAGGGATAAAATCTTTCTCCACTGATTGTTGCTCCATAGTTTTGGATATATTTTCATTTCTTTGATTCTGATTTCCATTGTCACTGTTTCATTTAGTAATGATAAAAATTCTTCAAAAGTAGGAACAGAGTTGTATTTCCATTTTCTTAAGTTTCATTTTCTAGCAACTGCTAGAATCGTCCACGATAGACACATATTTTATTTTTTCATTTCTAAATTTTCATTTATTTTCAACACAATTAAAGCTTTCATTAGAACAAATGAATCTGTAAATATATAGCTTGTAAGAAATTATTGATATATTTCCAGTATTTTTCAATAAGGGATAAAATCTTTCTCCACTGATTGTTGCTCCATAGTTTTGGATATATTTTCATTTCTTTGATTCTGATTTCCATTGTCACTGTTTCATTTAGTAATGATAAAAATTCTTCAAAAGTAGGAACAGAGTTGTATTTCCATTTTCTTAAGTTTCATTTTCTAGCAACTGCTAGAATCGTCCACGATAGACACATATTTTATTTTTTCATTTCTAAATTTTCATTTATTTTCAGCACAATTAAAGCTTTCATTAGAACAAATGAATCTGTAAATATATAGCTTGTAAGAAATTATTGATATATTTCCAGTATTTTTCAGTAAAAATAGTCATGGAAAATATGTATCCAATCTGTTTTACAATTCTGTGAACATCTCCAGCAATTAGCATTATTGGAAGAATTGAGATTGGCTAGCTTGTCAGGTGTATAAAAAGCTCTATGTATAAATTTCCATGTGTAAATTCTCCAAATGTGCATGTTAGATGTTAATTTAATTGAAAGCAATATACTAGTTTTCCTTTCCATGGATAAATTTAACGAAAGACCTTTAATAATATAATTCTAAAATTTCTGATTTGGACTAGTTTTATAGCTTATTAGAATTTTATATAGTTTAGAAGTTGCATTTTCCATGTTATGGTTATTATAAGTAATCTCATTTAAATGTTTTATAAATTTAGGTTATTTTTTGAAGGACGAATTGTTAATCATTCTGTATAAGTCTTGTGAATATGTTAATACATTTTGAAGCACTAGCCAATCTGATGAGAGCAGGTCATGTTTGTTTATTAAATATTGGATGTCTGTCCTTTTTGCTTACTAATGCAATGTTTCCAACAGCTGAAATTCTTTGCTTCCCACATTTTAAAGACATTCTTATGTAACTTATTAAAGAAAATTTTTGTTACATTAAAAGGTGTTAGTAGTTCTAACCATATTTTAATATCTATATTTGCGATGATAAATTTCAGAAAACAATTGAATATAGAATTTTTTAGTTTAGTAGGTTTTATTAGATTATATTGTAAGTTAATGCACAAAATATGACATGGTGTGTTGGATTGATCAAATAACAGGAAGTTTCTTAGTATATAATTTTCATTTAAAAATATAGTGTGATGTAGTGTCTTCCAATTAGAAGAATAGTTCGGGTTTATCCAATTTATAATAAGTTTGAAAATTGAAGCCTTTATATATGTTTGTATATCTGGGAAATTAATCCCTCCCTGTTCCCATGGTCTAACATGATGAGTGTAAGCTATTCTGTTTCTCTTAGCGTGCCATAACAATTTTAGTAATAATGCATTTAATTTTTTTCAGGAGCTGTTTGTCAGGTATTATAGGAATAGCTTGAACTATGTATAACATTTTTGTAAGTAACATCATTTTTATTAATTGCAACCTATCTTCAAAGGTTATAAATGTTTTATTCCATTTTTCAACATTATTTTCTATTCTTTTTATGATGTTATCATAGTTTATAGTTAATGTTTCTTCTGTATTTTTACATAAAGTAATACCTAAATAGTTTAGTGTGGGTACTTGTTTGCCAATTATATGGTCTCCATCTACTAGGAATTCCCCATTTTTATTTAATGCTACATAGTTATATTTTTCTTTGTTAAAGTGAAGACCTGAAATTGAGTAGAATTTTTCAACCTGTTTGTCTAGTTCTTTTAAAGAATTTTTTGATTTACGTAGCGTAAGTAGAACATCATCAGCAAATAACATTATTTTAGAATGGTATTGGCTATATATATATATATATATATATATATATATATATATATATATTGATACATTTTATTTTAGGGTCATGGCGTATTAAGCAAATATTTCTATTGCTAGTGCAAATAAAATAGGAGACATAGGACAACTTTGCTTAGTACCTTTGGTTAAAGGTATAGATTCAAAAGTAAAAGATTCTAATTTTACATAGGCTAAATTATTTTTGTAAGTAATTTTTAATAGGGAAATGACATTTCAAACATCTAAAGCTTTAAATTACATTTCCTGGAGAAGTCTCCTTCCCTCTAATTTTAAAATTGCTTTATACAAATTGACATGTAATAAAAGAAAAAAAAAAAAGGAAACAAGTTTCCAGTTAAATAAATCCAACCCTTTTCCCCTTTATTTATAAATTAGACTCCATGTCTTATATATTTGCCTGACCAGCAAATAACATGTATTGTGGTTCTTCCTCTATATGTAACCTTCAAGTTTCTCTCTTAATGGCTGCAATTCTGGGAATGTACACTCTGCCCTTCGTTGCCATGGTAACCCATAACATTAATTCCGTTCCTTACATAAAAAACGGCCAGTTCAACATGTAGCTGTAAAATTTGCAGTTTATTAATGACCTCATACTTTTTAAGTCCATCAATCAAAAAACTTAATGGGAATGATGATAGAGTTGACTATATTTTTAAAGGAAAAAAACGGCAAACACTTTAGAATTTAGTTTGCACTATGTTACTTTCTTTATTTGAATCCTGTTCAACCACCCAGTCATTAAGGGGCAATAGCTGAACTTCCTTTCAAATGAGTAAAGGATTGCCATGAGAACGGAGCTTGCATATAATCGCAGAGATCAGCTTGCTGAGGATGGAGTATCTTGATTCCCTCAGCAAGCTGATGCTCTGATAAGGGGCTAATTAAGTTCTTTCTAAGGTGAAACAGGGCAGCTGTATCCCATAAAGGAAGTGGTCATAGTCCAACAGTTCTATGGACAAAGAGCTGGGTAAATCCGGACATATATAATGTATAATGTGTTATAGAATGCCTAGCTGCTAAGGACTGCTTCTGGATTACTAACATAAATGGTCAAAGTTTTGCATTTCTTCACTTACACGTTTCTGGTGCTATACCTGACAAAATATATGACATTTCCTTTAAAAATGCTAATATTTTCATTGTGTGCATCTGATATGTCCTATAGCTGCATATCCATCAAATGTTAATGTCCAGGATAACGGAGATGATCCCAGACCTTAGACCAACCAAAAAGCCCTGGAAAAAAATTAAGCATACAGTCTGAACAATTGTCACTGATGGGATTTAGCAATGAATTGTTCAAACACTAAAGAGGGAAATGGCAATTTTAACAAACTAGACATTTTTAACAGGTCAGGAGAGCAGTGTAAAGTCTCTAAAAACTAGAAATGGCTAATAGTAATGGCTTCACTTCACAAGAGTGAGAGCAAGGAAGAAGCTGGATGAATTGTAGTTTAGTGTAGATGATTAAAGCAACAAACAGCTAACAGACTTCATTCTGTAGTCTTGGGTTTGGTTCTGTCAATATCCATCTGCACACTTTGTGACATTAAGCAAGTCACTTAATCAGATAATGCTCCCAGATCTCCTCTAAAAAGAGGCAGGACTGCCTAGTGGGCTTGTCCAGTTAACAATTAAATAAATTACACAAATAAAAGAAAAGTTACTTTGAATTTAGTTGTAGAGACTGAATCGCTGATGAAGGGAAGAATTCTGTATTGTCTGGAACTTAAAGCCAGCAGAGTTCTGCATTCAGGTTAATAGGAACTCACAAAAGGAAGATTATACCAGCAAATCTAACATACTTCTTTGATAACATATATGTACTATAAAGTGAAAAAACGATGTGAATGGTTACTTATTTTGTATTAATTAATTAATTAATTAATTAATTAATTAATTAATTAATTAATTGTTTATTTATTTATTTAATGTTTGTTAACTGGTAATATCCATTTGGGAATCTTTTTTTCAATGAAATCTTTAGAAGTAAAAGAAGTAGAACTGCAGTAGCATATAATAGGATTTCAGAAACGTAATTAAATATGACAACAATAAGAAGTAAAAAATGTATGCGAGACTAAGAAATAGCAATGACAGAATAGATAATGCAGTTTGGTCATTGATTACAGATAATAGCTCATCAGAACAACATGATTAACATTTTAACTAGTACATACTTATTTGTGTTGACAGTAATACTGTGAAAGGAGGATTACCAAGTAATGCAAATTGATTGGCATAAGAGAGAAATGGTGATAGACATGATAAAGGACTTGACAAAGTAATATGGACAAAGCTATGTTTATAGTATACCTGTGACTCATGTAAAGTATTATGTTTATCAGCTGTACTGGAAGCAGTGCAGACAGGTGAAGTGTTTATTATGATCTTTGAGTTATCATGCTGCAAATGGTAATATATATATATATGTGTGTGTGTGTGTGTGTGTGTGTGTATATATATATATATATATATATATATGTGTGTGTGTGTGTGTGTGTGTGTGTGTGTGTGTGTGTATATATATATATATATATATATATATATATGTGTGTGTGTGTGAGTGTGTGTGTGTGTGTATATATATATATATATATATATATATATATATATATATATATATATATATATATACATACATAAATATATATATATATATATATATATATATATATATATATATATATATATATATATTTTTTTTTTTTTCATCCTAATCATTGTTTTTTACTTTGAGTTATTCCTCGCTGACCAATAAGCCCATCCACCCTGCATCTGGTGGCTCTACTTGCAGGTTATACACTTACACTTAGTGGAGATGTGAGACTGGAGTCGGGAGTCCTACCATCATCCATAGGGTCTGGGGATTTTTAAGCTGGCCTATGTCCCTCTCCCAACATGCGTAGAACTAGCTACAATTGGCTGGGCATAGGGAAACTCCAAAGTGTTCCACCCCAGCCCTAAGAGGCATGCCCTGTTTGTCTGTCCTGCCCTCCAGCCTGATATTCAGACTCCCGGAGCACTAACTTCCACCAGCAGTCAATGAGAGAGAAAGAGAGATATCAGCATGATCCCTCCCCCCAGGGTAGGAATAACTCATCCTCTCTGCCAGCACCATCAAACACCTGAGCTGCTAGTTGATCTTGAGTTACCTGCATCATAGTCAAGGCTTTATCCCTCTATACAACTGGAGTGGCAGTAACATATAGTAAATTAGTAATAAGAGGCTGCAATCAGTGACAGGTATGGACATAGAATACATTAACTCAGGCTTGAGAACTGGATGATTTATAGGATGTGTTGTACTTCAGATAAGTTAAAGAGTAGTGGTACTTTTGTAAAAGGGAATAAGTACTGAAACTTTTCAGGAATAAACTAATCTTACTATAGATCTTTTAATGAAAAAAAATATTGTTTTATATTTAGTGCATTTGAATAAAAAAAGAATGCCTAATCTCTATAGTACATAATGACTAATAATAATACTTGCCAGGAATAATATAGCTTGTAGTATATGGCTAATGGGACAAACTGAAGTGTAAAGCAGTTTTTATATTAACTCCAATTCTCTTTATAAAAGTCCATTTCTAAAGGTTATCCTAAAATGTTGAAATGTAGTCCAGTTTTTTAAGTTTGTAACAATGCAGTCTATTTTTCAGTGATCAGCATGGAATACTACATTGTACAAGTTCTCACTAACAGTAGAATAAAGACATTAAATTGAAAAGATCAGTGCTAAAACCTTTGCAAAAGACCATAGCAAACGATACATAAAAAGATTCAGATTCATGAATGCCTATACTGTGTACACTGTTTTGAGTGAATAGACAACACAAGCATAGCTCCCACCTTTTTCTTCTTTTTCCCAATTTTAGTTTTCGTATTGATTTTCTTGCAGCCTTAAATACTGATTGAGATTTGTAAAGGTTAACAAAGTGTAGACTACATGTACACTTAGTATAATCTTTCTGAGTGAAAAGACGGCACAAAAAAATGTGGTAGAGATGTTCTTGAATACAGATCGTGTACACTTAGTCTACATGTATTGAAGTTGTTCATAAATCCGACCCTGAGTTTCCTTGATCATACTATATTGCTGTCAAGGCTACTAATTATTATAACATATGGAACATTGTCGAATTTAGTTCATAAAGATAACACTTCAATGTCAGTTGACTGCATTATTATAGAAATAAATCTAATTGTTTTTACAAAAAATGGCTTAATAAAGCTGTGATGTGTAGGGTCTCTGGCCTCAAAAGTATATCAATATAGGAGAGAAAATAAGAGATTTACTTAACATTTTTCCAATATGGAAGCCACTCTTTGGCTGGCAGTTAGATGCCATGTTGTTATTGACTCCTTTTTGTACCAAGTTAATAAATTAGACTTCATAGTAGTGGTGCATATCCAAATACTAAAGTATGGAAAGTGTGCTGCAAAATTGGATTATAATTTGAGACATTTGTAAGGCACACCAAATATCATCCTGACCCATCACTGCATTAGATCTAATCAGAGATAATGCAGATAATACCCATTTAAAGTTTTAGTAAGCCAGGACATTGTATCAAGTAGTTTATTTCTTCAGAATCAGAGAAACATATTTTAAAGGTGTTGCCCGAACTTTTAAAGTATCTGAATAACTGTCATAATTTTATCATTAATAAATTGGTGATCACCTGTAAGGCATATATATCATTATCTTTCCTTCCAGATTTGGAATGGCCAGAAATAAATTTCATTTCACAGCGATATCTTTTGCTCAAAGAAGTGCCACGTTTTGTCTTTAGCATCTTGAGGTGATTGGGTAGTCCGCTGTCCAGTCGGCCGAATACATACCAGATGGGCTTGACGCCGGTCAGGCGCATTAGACTGACGCCAGGTCGTCAGGGAGTACTAATGCATGACCGACCCATATCATATCCTCAGTTCCGCATGGTCTGGTCGATGCAGAAGCAGTTTTGCGGAGCAGGTTGGCGTACGAAATATTTCTCCAAACCGAGAGTTTGACAGAATTTCCCTTTGGTACCCGTTAGCAACATTTGGTTTTTCTTTTTTCTTGCCTCAGTCCAGTGTCAGAAAAAGTGTTGATGAACCGCAGTCCCGGACGCCGGTTCTTTTAGAACTCAGTGTGGAGCCCAGAGGATTTGCTTTTTCTTTGGAGTCTCAGGGCAGAGACTTTATGTTACAGGATGTGCCTTCTCTCCAGGTGGGTGGGGGCCCAGGGCTTCTCAGGTAACGTTCTGTGCCTAAGAAACATATGCTTAAAATGGCAGAAGATTTGATTACTATGATTAGAGGTTCTATGCCCTCCTGATAAGAGGCCTAGGGTGGAAACCTGAGTTTAGTGCTTATTCTGATTCTGATGTGGATGATTCCACTCCTACAGCTTCTCCTCCTGAGGATTTCTCTTTTCAGAGACTCTGAACATAGGCCCTTAGCTATACCTCCTGTGTTGAATGTGTGTGGAGATGTTTTTGCAGAGCTTCCCCCCCTCCGACTCTCTTGCCTCTGCTCCCTGTTAAACTGATAGCATATTAATTACTCAAGACAGATGGGTGTTGGATATCTCAACACTTATCTGGACATTCCAAAGTTCAAGATGTTGACGCTATAACAGCTTTTACTCTTGCTGGCAAAGATCACTGGATGGTAACTTTAGATCAAAAGGAAGACCTTCTAAGCATCTGGAATATGTTATAGCAGTAAGATGATGCCTAGGTATTCTGTGTGAAAAAAATAAAGTCCAGTCTAGAGTACCTCTCACAGACATTTCTGGGTGTGAGACTGAATACAGCTTTTGTGGTGGGCTCAGGAATGTCACCTAAACAAGGACTCTCTGTGTGGGGAGCTCATCTAAATGGAAAGTGGATACAAGACAAGTGGCCTGCCAGAACTAGCATCTACACATATCAACATGAAGGAGATGTTAGCAGTCCAGTGCATTAATGGCTTTTTCAAGGAGTTACTTCCAGGGCAGGTGTGTTGATTCTAACAGACAACACAACTGTCTGTGGTACATCAACAAACGGAGCACAGAACTCCTTAGCAGATGTGTTAAGCAGACAATCATGGATAGTGGAAACTGGATCTTCATGTATTTCAAAAGGTTGAGTGTCACCTCTTCCTCTTCTTCCAAAGGTGCTTCTAAAGGTCAGACAAGACAAGCCAAGGATGATTTTAATAGCCACCTGCTCAATGTCAAGCTGCTCTCTTCATAACACAGCCTTATATTATTTGTTTTGAGAGACAGCGTCTCCTCAACTCCTCAACAAGTTTTTAATGAGGTTTGTCCTTCTCTTCCATTAAGATTCAGGTACTGCTGATTTGAAATATTTGTCATGGAAGACTGCTTTTTGTTGCTATTACTTCTGCAGAAGGGGTTTCTGAGTTGCAGGCCCTTATGGCAGTAGAGCCCTTCTGATTTTCCAGGATAGATAGGGTATTTTATTCATTCCCCTTATGCTTTTAGGTGGTTTGGTTTGTAGCTTTAATGTGGATCCTCGAACATCTACATTTATGGTAGGTACAAAACTGTACTTTTCCTCTTGTTGATGTGACTTATTTATTCTTGCAGTAGTTTAGACTAACTGGAGTTCTTTGAAAAGCACATCACTGTTTACAATTCTTTTTACTAAGTTTGGTGTACTTTATTACTACCTCTGACATGCTTCTGTTAAAACAAGAATCAATGCATAGTTTAAAATGTGGAACTTTGTCTCGTCTGGGTCTTAATGCTTATTTAAATTGGGTCACTTTGATAAAATTGTTAGAATGAAGATTTTTAGTTTTGTAAATGTGATGTGCTAATTAAAAGGTGCTTTTAATAGGTGGTGGAGAGTTAATTCACTTATTAATAAACAAGATATAGAAAATTTTGCTTAAACATATGTGGAGTTCTTTTAACCCTGTGAACGCTGATTGCAGATGTCCCAAGAGCTCTGAGTTTAAAACCGCTGTTTGACTGCATCAGTTTTTTGATTTTCTACATTTAAAGTTTGGATATTTCCATTACTTTTTGATTTTGGTCTTATTTTATTACAGTTTGTTTTTTAAATTTTATTTTACCGCATATTTGGGACCAGATGACATCCCGGGCTATGTACTACATGAACTGCAATATGAACTGGCACCTCACCTAAGTGTCATGTTTAATCATAGCCTCACCTCAGGTTTTGTGCCCACTGAGTGGCGCAGAGCTACAGTTATCCCACTCCACAAGGGGGGATCCACCTTGGATACCGGAAACTACTGTCCCATCAGTCTGACAAGCATTATCTGCAAGGCCATGGAGCGTATTATCATGGAACTTATAAACAAAGACATTGGCAACCTTCAAACACTGGACCCTACCAAGTTTGGATTTGTGAAGGGCCGATCTTGTCTCCTGAACCTGATTGACTTCTTCAAATCAGTCTCCAGAGCCATGGACAACGGTAAGGTGGTCCACACAGCCTATCTAGACCTTGCCAAGGCCTTTGACACCATCCCTCCCTCTGGAATCATAGATAAACTTACTAAGCTGGGCATTAATCCCTACATCACCCAATGGGTTGCTAACTGGCTTACTGACAGAACCCACACTGTAAAAGTAGCCGACTCCAAATCCAGCTCCAGACAAGTGACAAGTGGAGTACCTCAGGGTTCAGTCCTGGGACCGCTGTTGTTTGGCATCTACTTCTCTGAAGTACAGGCCAACACTAAGGGACTCTGGCTAACAAAGTTTGCAGATGACTGCAAACTGGGAGCCATTATTGAATCCCCAAATGATGTGAATACTCTACAAAAGGGCCTTACAGAAACAGATGCTTGGTACCAGAGCCATGGGCTCAAGCTCAATGGCAAGAAATGTATAGTTATCCCCTTTGGGAAAAAAACATGTATCTGTGAATTTCCATATAGTTGGCAGTACACTAAACACTGAAAGTGTGATAAGAGACTTAGGGACACAGGTGGACAGTGGTCTCACCTTCGATAACCACATTGCCACAACAGTCAGGAAATCCTTCTATGTGGCACACATCATCACTAAGGGCTTTTCATCCAGAAAAAAGGAGGTCATTGTCCCACTGTACTCATCCTTCATTAGACCCATTATAGAATACAATGCCCCGTTTGGTATGTACCTCTGAAGACTTCTGCAACAACTGGAAAGGCCGCAGAAATTCCTCCCTAAAGGAATCACAGGCCTAAAGCAGATGACATACGCTGACCACCTTAAAAAACTCCAGCTATACTCTGTCGCATATCGTCTACTCAGAGGCGATCTCTGCTTAACATACAAGGCCATGTCAAACCCAGAGCTGCTGGACATGCTACACTTAAAGAAATCCCAATCCCTCAGAGCCACACGCTCCGGGGATCTAAACCTTGTCATCACAATAAACAAAACATGCTGGAGGGATAGGTTCCTGACCCAGAGACGCCCCAGACTCTGGAATAGATTGCCCATACATGTCAAGCAGAGTGCCTCTTTGGCCCTCTTCAAAAGGAACCTTGACGATTGGATGGGAGAAAGGAAATTCACCCCAGGGATCACATCATTCACCCTGCTAGACAGGGGTCCAGGGAAGTAAATAGTGTTGGAAGAAATAGCCAGGGAATTGTTATGGCTAGGCGTGTATAGGCCCTAGGGCTGATAGCCTAGTACCAGCCTATGAACCTATGAACCTATTTTTTCATAAAGTCTTAGAAGTTGTTGGCTAAGGTCAGTTACAAAACATTCCTTTTGCATTCATTGATTGAAACAGCAATTAAATCTAGCTAATTAGTGGGAGGAGCTGAGAAACAGTTTTCTTATGTAAGGCATTCACCTACATTTGTCTTTAGCTACAAGAGCTCTGAGTTTAAACTACTGTTCGACTAAATTTATTTTTGATTTTTTTTCCTGTCTACCTGAGCAATTCTTATTGTGCTTTTAAACGTGGCTTTTTTTAGCTGCTTGCCCTTGCTGTAAATTAGAGTTTGCAAGCCCCTTCCAGTGCTTTTTCTACTGGTCTTTGATGGCTGAAATTGATAAGGTACTCCTATTAGACTCATAAAGCTTGAGTTAGCCTCTGTTTCATATCATTGCATTCCAACTAACGCACACTGCAATATTCAGAGTGTTAATTTGAATTCTGAAATGTTATGTTCTGCATTTTTTCTTGTTTTAACCAAAAGTCAACTGTTGGCATTTTTAAGTTGATCTGGGACCTTAGTCTTGTAGCATCCTTCACAGTAGTGGGAGAATTGCTGGTTGCTGCTCATCTGAGCATCATTTATTTAATGTCTACTGTGTTTTAACTGTTCGTATATTACTTGGTTTGGGGGGCCTTTGTCTTGTAATATAGCTCAGCAGTGAGAGAATTGTGAATTACTGTAGGATATGAGCCTCATTTAATACATTACTACTACATTTTTCTGCTTGCATTTTACTTGGTCTGGGACTTTATTATTATAGTATCACCATCACTCACAATTGTGAATTGCTGCAAGATTTATAACCTGTGCTGAGCTGTGCAGCAGTGGTTTGCAGTGTCCTGTATAGAAGTAGACACTTAGTGTTATATTTGTCCATATAAAACTTCCTTTGCTATTAATTTGCCCGTTGAGAAGTATCACCCCAAGACTGTTCTTTTTGATCAATCCTAGACCTATACCAACAGCCCAAAATCTGATTGTGCCACCCCTTGTAGATCACAAAAAAGAAGACCCATAGCTGTGGATGTCCACTTTCCTCCTGTCTCTGTAGCCAACCTGGTAGAAATGGGCATCCTGAGACAAGGCAGCTATTGCCTCATGTTTACTGACAACCACGTTATTCTTATGCAGACTGACACTGTATATGACAGTTGTGATAACAATATGCCTTTTGGAGGCAAAGCTCTCCCATACAAACATTGATATCACCAAACAGGTTGCCAGTAACATGCACACTACACCTACTATGGATCAGCCGCATAAACTGACATATGTTGAGGCTGTTAGATGCAATCTACCCAGACCTCAAAGGCTTCCCATATGCTGCTTCAGCAACCTCCCAAACACTCTACAAAGACAGCACTCCCCAGGATACATACAGCCACATCTTACAATGTCTCAACCTGTAAGCTCTTAAGGCAAACTGGCACACAGCTCAGTATATTGGTCATTGGAGAGACACTGATGCCTCACTCACCAGGCTGAGCAAGAAGTACAGTCATGGTCAGTTAGCTATCAGGAGCAAGGATCCACCAAATCACACGTGCTCTCAGGACATTGAACCATAAGTACCAGAATGACTCTGTCATAGTCCATGTGGGAGTTAATGACTTGAGACGTACCTCCCCAGTGTATATGAAGAGAGACATAATAGAGCTTTCAGAATATGTGTCCCAAGCAAGTATGAGCCTAGCAATGAGTGGCCTGCTGCCTTCTCCAAGAATGATACCACAATTTAAACAGAAGATGATTGACTTTAACAAGTGGCTTAGTTACTGGTGTCATTCTAAGGGGGTTCAATTTTTGTCAGCTTGGGAGGACATGATGGACAGGCCACCTGTCTCCATAAGGCTTTTGGATATTGGCCAAAACATTTTCGACCCCTATAGTGCCTTTAATGCCAATCTGATCAATCTTCCAGCATAGTAAATTTTATGCAAGATAAACTAGTTGTTTCTGCTCAGTGCTAGGAATCTCAATAAGAAGATCCACTCCCTAGAACTTTCCTCACCCTGGAGAGTGTTGACATCTGTGCAGTGACTGAGACATGATTTAAAGCCAACATATGCACCTTGAAGGTACCAGGCTATTATGCTTTCCACAAATGTAGCTACTACACAAGAAGGGGCAAGAGTCAGTCTACCTAAAAAGTAAGCACACCTCAAGGTTGTCAAACAGTATGTCATGCGTGAGATACATGTCTAAATAACTCTAGGTAAAGTCCAATGCCATGTTCATGCTAGCTGTACTTCCCCGACTATGACTCATGATAACCATACTGTGTACTTGAATGTACTGGAATCACTCAAAATTCAGCCCACCCCGTACTCATGGATGATTTCAACTATCCTACTGTAAACTGGGATAAAGACACAACCACTAACATGCAGGCTCAAAGAGTCCTAGATTTTGTCATGCAAATACCCTGAAACAGCTAGTCTGCACACCTACAAGGGGATGTAAATATACTGGATTTGGTACTCACAAATATCAGGGAATGTTGCCCCTCCCTTGTGTAATGTCCTCACTGGTCAGATCAGATCACAAGGTGTTCTCCTTTGAAATAAATATAAAGGCTTGACTCGCAGCAAACTCCAGAAACTCTAAGAACATTTTCAAAGCTAACTACCTCTGTTAGGTGATGGCATAGCTAAATATCAAGCCGCCCCTCCCCAAACTCAGCGAGCACAGTGGCCTAAGATGATGTGCTTACAGAAATCATGTACAAGCATGTAAATAATTGCATAGAAATGGGATTACCAAACCAAAGTAAACTTAGGACAAACTCCAAAAACAAGCCCCCTTGGTGGACCCCCAGTATAAATAGGTTGTACAACAAAAGAGAGAAAATATTGTCCAAAAATGGGAATGACTATGCCCAAAAGACAAAAAAACTCTCTCATTACTCTAAACAAGCAACTCAAGGGAATATTCAAGTCTGCCAAAGTCATGTTTGAGGCAAAAATAACCTCCCAGGCTAAGGAGAACCATAAGGCATTTTTCAGTTACGTACATAACCTTAAAGGGAGCACCCAACAGTGTGCAAAATTAATTAAGCAGAACTTCCTGTACCAAATTGGAGGATATAGCAAATTTGTGGGCCAATAAATTTAGCTCCAATTTCACCCCCTATCATCCCCCAGTTCCCTCTCGAGGAAATAACCCCCCCCCCCCATCATTTCTCCTTCAAATATCATTAAAGAACAGGTCCTCACTGCACTCTTCAGATCTAAAACATCTACATCTGTGGGCCCTGATAATATCCCAGGATGCCTCTTTTAATTTCTCCAAGTCTTTTGGGTTTTTAATACCATGACAGGAATGGACCCCATTCCTAAGTCAAAGTACGATTAAAGTTTCATGAAATTAGTATTGTTTCAGTTTCTGATGTTAGTCAGAAGTGCTCTTTGCAGCACATGCAATGTTCCCAGTAATGTCTCCTTCTGCAGTTCATATGGATTCACACGAGTCAGTAACATATCTACGTATGATTGTAAATTCTTTTTTATAAGACCCCTTGCTCCCACTACTACTGGAACTGTCTGAGTATCCATCTTCCACATTGTCCTTGTTTCTGCCTGCAAATCCTGGTATTTTATAACTTTGTGTCTCTCTGTATGTAAGACACTGTAGTCACTGGGTGTAGCAATTTCAATGATCAATGCTAGTTTTGTCTTCTTTTCATGAACTACTACAGTATATCTCGTTTTCTCGCATCTGTGTTTTGAACTGTAGGTAATGGATAATCCCATGTGATATAAACTTCATTATTTTCTATGATGCTTTGTGGCTCATGTTTCCAGTTTTTATCAGCTACCTCAGTATTGTAATGTTTGCACAATCTGCAATGCAACAGTCTTGCCACATTTGCCACATTGTTATGCCTTTCAGAATACAGCCCTTCTGTCATTAGTATATCACAACCAGCAACATGATGTGTGACTGTTTACAATTCTGTTTTACAAAACCTACATTGGTCTGTTTCTCCCACATGCTCAACAGACTTTGTAAACCAATGTGTGCATAGTCCATTATCTTGGGTCACCAATATTACCCTTTCATCTTTTGGTTTAAATTAACCTCTCTTTAATCATTTCTGCATTTCATCCTGATCAATATGAGGTTGTTCCAAGAGTTTTCTATACTTGCAACTATATTTATCCATTTTCCACGTACCTTGCCTTCTTATCTGATCCTTCACCTTATATTAATTATTTTGTTTTTTGGCACATTCAGTTGCTGCCTGATTTTTATCTACTTCTGGTTTGATTTCCATTCCTACTTGACATTGATATGTTTCTGCTAAACTAAGCAGGGACGCCATCTTATTCTTATTCTCCTCATGTTTCAAAACTTTCACTATGTTTGGATCTTGTGAGGTCAGTGGATATGCATGCGGTCCTACGATTGTAGAGCTATACAAGTAATCAAATTTGAGGAGGCCCATACCTCCTTCAGAATGGGGAATATATAATTTTGGTATGCATTGATTTTTATAAATCATTTGATTGAGCATGAAGCATCCTTTTTGTTTTCCTGTCTAACCTATCCAACACCTTTTGGATCCAGTCAGTTACTCCAAAACTGTAAGTTAGGACAGGAAGAGCAAATTGGTTTATAGCTTGGACTTTTTTCCCAGAAGTCAACGCTGTTTTCAGTATTAATTTTAGTAATCTAAAATATTCCTTACTGACTTTTATTTGCATTTGTTCATGTTTTATTGTTGATTCTTCATCAATTCCCAAATATTTATACACTCCCCCTTGCTCAAGTTCTTTTATATCACATTCCTGTCCCAAACTGATGTTTCCCTGGTGCTGCAGCTTTCCTGCTTTTACATTTATTTTTGCACATTTATCAAGACCAAATGACATTTTTATATCATCTGAAAAGGTTTTGACCTCTTGCAGTTGTACTTTTAGTTCCTCATCTGATGTACTATACAGTTTTAAATTATCAAGAAAAGAAGATGAGAAGTCTTTACACTTTGTTGTTTTCTGAGAGCCAAATTGTAGCCATGACCTAATCTGTTAAGTCAACAACTTAATGGGTTAAGGGTAAGATAAAAGAACAGCGGTGACAGAGAGTCCTCCTGGAATATCCCCCTTTGAAGTTTTTCCCTAGAGTAATCATTTTTCCTTTATCATGGCTTAACTGCAAAGTGGTTTGCTGCTATTTTGTGGTCCCTGTAATGTAATCAGTCAGTGCAAGGTGTATCTTATACATTTTTAAGCACTCTTTATCCATAAATGTGGGATGATGTCATATGCTTTTTTGTAGTCTGCCCATGCCATACTTAGATTCTTCCCCTTTTTACGGTTTTCCACTATGACTTTATTCAACAACAAATGATCCTTTGCTCCATATGACTTTCTTTTATTACCCTTTTGTTTTATTGCCATGATTCTTATAAATGACTATAAACTCTGTCAGCATCAGTTCGTGTATAGTTTAAACGTCTTCAGAAGGCAAGTTATTGGTCTCTAGGTTTTTGGATAGCTTGCAGGTTCACTCTTAAGTATCAGTATTGTTTTTCTTGTTGTTAACCAGGCTGGTGTCTGTTTGGAGTGCACATATAAATAATCATTGCTCATGGCTAAATTTTCATGTAAAGATGTTAATACATTTAGCCAGAAGTTAAGTACTGCATCTGGGCCTGGGGTTTTCCAATTAGGAGCTTTCCTTAACTTTGTTTGACCGTTACTTCATCACATTTCATATCCTGTACATTTGAACTTCTTATTCTCTCTTTTACTTCTTCTATCCATTTTTCATCTTTGTTATATTCCACAGGATCTTCATAGGTATTTCTCCAAAATATATCTATTTCTTCTTTTTTGGTAGTGTTTCAATTCCTTTTTCCTTGTTTCCCAATTCTCTATAAAACTTTTTGGGTCATCAATAAATTGCTTATTTTGTACTTTTCCTTTAAATTTATTTGCATTTCTTCGAAGTTTTTATTCCTGTGTTGATATTTTTAGTTTATTATTTATGATAGTGCATGGTAGATCCTGATCTGTTCTGATACTGTGCATTGCTTTTATCACGTCTATCTTTCTGAGTATTTTTATTGATCTGTTCCCTCTTCTATAATCTTCTAACAGTGACATTTCTTGTCTTAATTGCTCTATAGTTATCTCTGTTCGATACTTCCAAGATCACATTAGATTTCTCCCCTTCTTTTCCCTTACTACTCTGTATTTTTGTGGTAAGGCTTTATCACTTATTAATTTAATTGCACAGTAGTATATCCTATTTACTTCTGTTATATTGCATGAATCTCTAGGGACTGTCCTAATTACTATGTTCATTTGTTTTATCAGACTTCTAACCTTTTGGGTTTTATTGACTTTCTGTAGTCTATTTCTTTCATTGATCTTAATATGTCCATCTCTGTTAAATGAAGCAACTGTTCTCTTAGATCATTTTCTTCTAAAATGAGGACACATTCTTTGTTCTCCATTTCTTATGTGTATCCTACAGAAAGTTCCAGGGCATCTTCCTGTGCCACATTCTTTTCAGTTTCATCCTGTGTCATACCTTGCTCTTTCATATGGGAGCTCAGTGGCCTATCACTCCACAGCACTGACTGCGTCAGAGTTGCCACAGGGTCCTGTTACTCCCCTTGCTGTATATCCCAGGATGCTTCTTAAATAGCTTGAATCATGACCTGTCAGGCCCACTAGAATCTCTATTCAACCACAGTCTCCAAGCCAGGCATCATCTCTAGGGAAATGAGAACTGTAGAGGTCATCCGTCTACACAAAGGCAGACAATCAACAGACCCTGAGAACTACAGACCCATAAGTTTGACTACTCTTATATGCAAGGCCATGGAATGAATTATGGACCTGATAAACAAAAAAAATAGGAAATCTTCAAACACTGGACCCTTCCCAGTTTGGTTTAGTCAAGGGCAAGTAATGCTACTGATGTTGGTGGACTTCTTCAAGAAGGTCATTAGAGCCATGGGCGAGGACAAAATGGTACATAGTGCCTCTCCCTGCCTTGACATGGCAAAGGCACAATACCTCACTGGGGTATTATAGACAAACTCACAAATTTAGGCATAAATTGCTATGTCACCATATGGATAGCCAAATGGCTCTCAAATAGGACACATGAATTAGGGTGGGGAAATCCCCTTCCATCAAGCGACCTTTTACTAGTGGTGTCCCACAGGGTTCAGTACTGAGACCTCTCCTGCTTGAAATATTCTTCCCTGAAGTCAGGACAAATACAGAGGGCCTTAAGCTGACCAATTTTGCTGATTTCTTGAAGTTGGGGTGCAATCACTGAATTTCTCCAAAGATGTAGATATCCTCCTGGAGAGTCTGACAGAGACAAATAACTGGCACCTGAGCCATGGCCTAAAATTCAATGCAAAAAATGCATACGATACTTGGAAACTCAAGCTGACAGTCACCTATACTTTGTTCACCATATGTTGATGGTAACAAGAAAATCCATCTACATGGTACAACTTATAGGTAAGGGCATGGCATTCAGATCTTAGGAGATGATAGTCCAACTATAGTTAGCCCTAATTAGACCAATAATTGAGTACAGTACACCTTTTGGCATGTACCTAAGTAGGCATTTGCACAAATGGAGTGACCACAGAGGATCCTGAGTAAAAGAATACAGTGTGTAAATAATATGTCCTATGCGGACTGCCTCAACACACAGTCCCTGTACTTGGTCTCCTTCAGACTACTGAGTGGCAATCTCTGCCTAACTTACAAGGCATTCTGTGATCCAGCCCTGGTGGATCTCCTACACATTTGCAAAACAAACAGCACTAGAACTAGCTGATCAAGAGAGCCAAACCTCATCTGTGACATCAATAAAACATGTTGGAGGGACAGGTATGTTTCTTAGAGATTATCCCTTCTCTGTAACAAGCTCCCCATTCATTTGAAACAAAGCACTTCCCTAAGCCTATACAAATGCAATCTGGACCATTGGATGGGAAATTGCAAGTTCACCATTGGCTTGTCACCTGTGGTCCTTTCTGACAGGGCCAGTTTGTAGATGCCCCAAGGCATAGGCATACACCAAAGTCATTCTAGCCCATGGGCATTGATAATTAGGAAAATTGGGAAACTAATGTCTAAGCTTTAAAAGGCTCTAGGTGGGCTATCCTATTAACCTCCTGTGGTCCTATAATCCTCTGAAGACATATAGAGCTTGCATGTGTGAATAAACTTTGTACATCAGCTACCTATGTGTTGTTTCTTTTTTCTTGTTTATTCGTTTAGGAGTAAAAATAAATTATATGGACAGTGTTATAGGTACAATATACAACACAGTGGAGTCTAGGTGGGGAAAGCCTAGTTTACAGATAGATGGATATCTTTATAATTTGGAAAAGATCGACCAAAGCAGAAAGTAGTGGGCTTACAAATATAAACAAAATAGTAATTGTAAGGGTTGAGCTGTGACAGAACTATCAGTATCAGGGGAAGTGCTTGTCAAACTGACAGAGCACCAATGTTTTCCTGACATAGTTGATTCTGATCATTATACAGTAGGTTATAAACAAAAAGTAAAGCTTTAGAGTCTAGGGATCCCCCTGTATTGTTATTGATGATGTAATGGCATTAACATTGATGGCTGTAGCGGTTACTTTTCCAAGTAGAAAGTGTTTGTACACAGAGTGCACAAGTTAAGCTGACAGCATTTTACAGAGGTAGGTAAATGTGTATTAAGTTTCGAAGACCTCTGTGTTAGTGAATGGAAACCTAAAAGTGGAAAGTTCAAGTGCAAGAAGTTGCCAAGTATGAGCTTCAGTTTACATGTGATTGTGTTTTCTACAGATGAAAACCTAGTTGACTTATGCCTTGCCACAATCTGGTTAATGGATGGAACGTTTCTAAGTAAGGGAAAGCTATGTAAGCAGGTATATAGTTTGAACAGAGTTATCACGTAGAATGAAAATGACAAAAACAATTCACCTAATATTCATTTTGATATTCAAAAATCTTTACAAGCCTATAATATGATGTGGACATCTGTATTTGATCTTAACCAGTGAGGCTTTTTTTGTACAACTATAGACCCTTAGTGATTAAAGGAATCAATAAAAATATTGCTAATGTGAGTAGTAAGGGTTATTTCTTCCATTTTTGCAATGTTTGTGGCATAAAATTCAGAATCTGTGTTTGGCTGGTCATTACAGCAGTAGGGTGAAGGCGCAACTGTATGTAAATAAAGTTGTTGGCACTGCACTCTCATTCTTAGATGTATCTGAAATGCATGAGGTATACAAAAATTTGCATTGTCAGTTTCCTATTGAATATATTCAATTTTTTGAAGTATTTTGAAGATATTTATCTGTACAGAAGACCTAAGAAGTTCTTCACAAGATGTAATATAACTGTGAACTTCCCTCAAATATTCCCCATGAAATTATGGAATGTGTCTCAACTCAATCATCCCTGCCTGCCAAGAACACAGAACTCTGTTGAGGCATGGCACCATAAAGTAAAGGGTCTTTTGGGCAGATGATTTGTTGATTTCACTGCTGTCATGGACATACTTGCTGCAAACAAAATAGGGTGGATGAATTACATGGGAAACTGTTATGTGGCATAGCACCTCCTAAATGTAGATGCTTACTCATTTGTGAAGTGCAGATGTGAACTGTCGTGGATAATAAAGCTTCATACAATACCAATGCTTTCATTACTTCCATCGGTCAAAATATGAAATTGGAATGACCGAGAGCATTACTGCTGGGTTTACATATACAGCACCTGTGGTATATTATGAGGTGGGGTCTGTTATCAATTCACTACATATTAGACGTCTTACAATTTCACTATTTGTATCCTGATAACACTTTTGCATATAACAGCTATGTGGCACATTTATTTTAGGGATGTTGATGAAAGTTATTTTAGGCATAGCTTCACTTTTTTTCTGGCACTCATTTTCTGTTATTTTGCCATATTTGAAATTCATTAGGACTGTATTGTGATTATGTCAGAGAGGTCAGCATTATGATGGGTATTTGCATGGCTTTACATGGTTTTTGATGAACAGTTTTTTGATGATTACTGCTATTGATGGATTGCTTTTTGTTGCTGAACCTTTGATGTAGACTAACCCGATACACAACCCATTCTGTGTATAGATTTCCATATATATATATATATATATATATATATATATATATTATATATATATATATATATATATATATATATATATACATACACACACACACATGCACACATATAAGTACATAAATGACAATTTCAAAAATAGTACAACTATATTATACCACCTTATAGATAATAAAATGAGTCTGCATGTCCTCCCCGCGGTCGAGTGGCCTCCGAAAGACATGCATAAATGGCCGTGCCTTCGCTGAAGGTTGGGCGTCGGGCTGGCAACTCTGCACCATAAAAATCTACTGCCAATCATTAGCGGACCAGAGCTCCACTGTGGCAGTGCCTTACAGGGAAAAGCCGAAAAGGCAAACATAGATAATAAAATGGTTTTGAGAAATTAAAAATTCATTTCTATTCAATGCCCCTACATTTCATAAATATTCAGTCATACACCTAAAGATGTCTGCTCTGAGAAATTGTATTAAAAGTATATACAACATAGAATGTAAGATGTTGGGCACAAATACTGATGACATACTAAGTCATTTTAAGGCTTATTTTTTAAGCACAATATTCTAGTAAAGAAACCCTGAGTGCTGATACCTCAGCCTTAAATTTAAGTAGCAACAGCATTTTAAACACCCCCATCCCATGATTATGTTGCAAAATTAGAACAAGCAAATGTGATACTAGAACTGCAACTATGTACTACATCACTTGAGCTGGTGGCCTCGCAACTGAAATGTAAAAGTACAAATCTAAACATCAAATATGGTTTTAACAATATTTAATAATGTTATAGTTTATACGAATATTTCTAATTCATACCGCTGCTTTTAGACAAGAGTTCTTATCAAACCTAGAGAAAAAAACACCCCAGGCTGTGTTCTATCGAAAGACAAATTGTATTTTCAACTATAGATTATAAATTGTTCATAAAGGAATTGTGAACAGGTTCAAACTATTATTCTCAGGACTGGCTTATCTTGATCAAAGATGCTATGTCTGTAAAGGCATTTTCAAGACAATGTCAACAGAGCTTAATTGCTAATGATAACATATTCCTTTTAAATTTCATTATATATTTTGGAAATAGTTACAGCTTTTGAAAGGTCAAGCTGAACTATTTAGACAGAGCAACTCTACCTACTTGCAAAGAAGCACATCTTGTTAAAGGAAGGCAAGTTGCATTCCATCAGCACTGGGGATGAATCAGTCTGCAGACTGAGAATCTCCCCTCTCTGAAGCCTGTTAAGAAGGCATGTGTAACCAAACAACATACAAAATGAAATAAAGTACTTGTCTGTTATTGGTATAATACTGATTTCAATGGTTTTAAAATAACTTCCATTGTATGTGCTTTTCATATTACCAAACAGTAATGCCCATGTAAATCTTGCTATCTAATCTACTTTCAGTCAGCATAATTGTTTCATTAACCTTGTATACATTCCTAGATCTAGTGCTTGCATAGTCAAAAGTAACCTTAGAAAGTACTGCCTGTTGGTTTCCATCACATGCTGAACTAGTTTCTTTTTCATTCATTTACTTTTTCCCCTCCCTTCCTGCCCTCACTGCCATGGTACCTTTATTAAATAATAACATACCACAATTTGCAGTTTGAAACAGAGACTTCCATCAGTATGCAGTATAGCTCCCCCTTCAGTTGGGTACAAACATTTATTTTTTTAGTAAAATGTAAAATGTGCTACCTATATTATTTAATTTATATTCATTGAAAAATCATTTTCTGTCTAGTACACATCATTTAATCATTTTAAAGTGTCATTCAGAATGCAACTCACATTTTGATTATAACATACCCTTTTCCATATAAATATTAATTCTTAAGTTCTGTCATCACTCTGTGTTGCCAATGCATTTTTTTTATGTAACCTCTTTTTTGTTTTATTCATCATTTTCTTTTGGAAATAGGAAAGGGATTGTTATGGTTTGATTTTCAACATTTGTTGATGGTTGATTGTACCCTTTCCACCTTCTTTTGCTTCCAGATCCTCTTTTCTTTTTTCTTTATGCCAGTTCATCCTTATCCTTTTCCCCTTGAGAGCTTGTAGCAGGTTTTTAATCCTGGTGGACAGAAGACTCAAAGTAATGCAGGTAAAATAACCTGAAATGAAGTTTCATTTGTCTGCAGTCTTATGGAAGAAAGATATGCATTTGTTAGTTCCAACCTTTAAGATTATTCCCTTCCTCCTCAAAATAGAATGGATCTCCTCCTTTAGCTGGTATGTTTTCAGTTTAATCAATGTAAGTTTCTGCTGCTTTCTCAGTCATGAAGAGTAGAAGATATAGAGGCATCACAGATAACCCACTTTTCTTGAAAATGTACATCAAGCAATCAAAGAGTCTGCTTGTTATGAGACAATTTTTCTTTGGGTACTTCTTAAATGTTTCTACTTCCATAATCTAAATAAAATGTGGGTTGGGGGTTGGTATAATGGTTGAGATATTTACCTTGCAGTTGCAAGGTACAGAGCTTGATTCTCACCTTTGCAAAGGAAATTATCTAGGCTTAAAATGGCCTACAAGGGCTTATGAACCTATGAAATGCAGAGAAGAAATACTTGCAACTGCAGGTATAACCAGAATATCACAAATGGCAACTAAAGTTAAATAAAACATATATAGAAATGTAGAAGAAAATGTCAGAGTAGCTTCAAAATGTATATATATGAGTTAGAACAACTACATACCTCAGAACTAAGTCATATAAGAGAAAAATTGTATATGCAAAAAAAACTGTACAACAAAACTGTCAAAACAGCTCATTGTTCTGAAGAAGTGATTTCACACTGAGCTGATCGAAGGAAAGACACTGAGAAAACTCAGAGCTATAATATATAACATTAAGTATCCTGTTTTTTGTTTATTTTGTTCTTTATTTCTTTGTTATTATAGCACTTTGTGCACTGTGTGTTTTTCTAGCTAGTTTCACTGTTTGTGAGGTATTAACTGGAAATTGTCCACTTTTATTAAGCATCTGTTGGGTTGATTGTTTCTGATAACTTGTTGCAGTTAAACTCTTTTTTCTGGAGGCTCCTTTAGCTGTTTAAAACTTTCATTTAAAGGCTCACTGCTGCTTTTCAGGTGTGAGAAACATTTCTGCAGTTTGTTCTAAGTAGTGTGGATATTTGTAGCATTTCCATATTCAGGCTTGTATTTGGGCCTAGTGTTTGTGGAGGCTGTCTGTCTGAGCACATATTCAGGGACATCTTGGTTTAGCCAAAACCATCAGGCATTTCAGTGAGAGAGAATTGTTTGAGGTCATTGGCTGACTGAGGTCACCTGGACTACAGCTTAGACTAAGCACCTCATTGGTTCTTTTGAGATTTCTTTCTTAAAAGCTGTCTCAGGTTTCAACTTTCTGTTACCTAAGAAGTTCAGTTGTGAGTGTTCTGCCATTTCACACTCAGCTGATCGAAGGAACGACACTGAGGAAACTCTGAGCTATAATATATAACATTAAGTATCCTGTGTTTTGTTTATTTTGTTCTTTATTTCTTTGTTATTTATAGCACTTTGTGTACTGTGTATTTTTGTAGCTAGTTTCACTGTGTGTGAGGCATTAACTGGAAATTGTCCACTTTTATTAAGCATCTGTTAGGTTGTTTGTTTCTGATAACTTGTTGCAGTTAAACTCTTTTTTCTAGAGGCTCCTTTAGCTGTTTAAAACTTTCATTTAAAGGCTCACTGCTGCTTTTCAGCTGTGAGAAACATTTCTGCAGTTTGTTCTAAGTAGTGTGGATATTTGTAGCATTTCCATATTCAGGCTTGTATTTGGGCCTAGTGTTTGTGGAGGCTGTGTGTCTGAGCACATATTCAGGGACATCTTGATTTAGCCAAAGACATCAGGCATTTCAGTGAGAGAGAATTGTTTGAGGTCATTGGCTGACTGAGGTCACCTGGACTACAGCTTAGACTAAGCACCTCATTGGTTCTTTTGAGATTTCTTTCTTAAAAGCTGTCTCAGGTTTCAACTTTCTGTTATCTAAGAAGTTCAGTTGTGAGTGTTCTGCCATTTCACACTGAGCTGATCGAAGGAAAGACACTGAGGAAACTCTGAGCTATAATATATAACATTAAGTATCCTGTGTTTTGTTTATTTTGTTCTTTATTTCTTTGTTATTTATAGCACTTTGTGTACTGTGTATTTTTCTAGCTAGTTTCACTGTGTGTGAGGCATTAACTGGAAATTGTCCACATTTATTAAGCATCTGTTAGGTTGTTTGTTTCTGATAACTTGTTGCAGCTAAACACTTTTTTCTAGAGGCTCCTTTAGCTGTTTAAAACTTTCATTTAAAGGCTCACTGCTGCTTTTCAGCTGTGAGAAACATTTCTGCAGTTTGTTCTAAGTAGTGGGGATATTTGTAGCATTTCCATATTCAGGCTTCTATTTGGGCCTAGTGTTTGTGGAGGCTGTGTGTCTGAGTACATATTCAGGGACATCTTGGTTTAGCCAAAGCCATCAGGCATTTCAGTGAGAGAGAAGTGTTTGAGGTCATTGGCTGACTGAGGTCACCTGGACTACAGCTTAGACTAAGCACCTCATTGGTTCTTTTGAGATTTCTTTCTTAAAAGCTGTCTCAGGTTTCAACTTTCTGTTACCTAAGAAATTCAGTTGTGAGTGTTCTGCCATTTCACACTGAGCTAATAAAGGAAGGACACTGAGAAAACTCGGAGCTATAATATATAACATTAAGTATCCTGTTTTTGTTTATTTTGTTCTTTATTTCTTTGTTATTTATAGAACTTTGTGTACTGTGTATTTTTCTAGCTAGTTTCACTGTGTGTGAGGTATTAACTGGAAATTGTCCACTTTTATTAAGCATCTGTTGGGTTGTTTGTTTCTGATAACTTGTTGCAGTTAAACTCTTTTTTCTAGAGGCTCCTTTAGCTGTTTAAAACTTTCATTCAAAGGCTCACTGCTGCTTTTCAGCTGTGAGAAACATTTCTGCAGTTTGTTTCCCACCCTCCCTCCTCATTGGTATAGTGTTTTTATAGTTGGTGGCTTTGCAGTTGCCCGCCCCTAGTGTAAATTTGATCTGGGACCTTCCTCCCAGTCTAGTGTCATTACCTCATTCTACCCAGTACAGGGAGAACATTTGAGAAGGCCAATCAGCTTAGTTTCTGATACTCCTTTCTCTCTTTCCTTTCTCTCTTTCCACTTTAAAAAAAAAATGTTATCTGCTTTACTGTATTTGTGTTTCTTCCTACTTTGTTTTGCTTTTGCGTCATCTTAAAAGTACTCAGTTGTATTTATTACTGCTTGGTGTAACTCATTCTAAGCCTTCTAGTTTAAGCACTTGGGCTTCAGACCAGTTGTTTTACATTAAGAAGGTTTGTGGTCTGCACTGTAGTGGCAGAACAGGTAGCTTACATCCTTCTAAGTTGGGAACTGCTGATTGAGGGCTCAGTGTCTGTTGTTCCAAAAGTGTATTAATTCTGGTTTAAGCACTTGGACTTCAGGCCAGTTATTTTACATTAAGAGGGTTCGTGGTCTGCACTCTTGTGAGAGGAGAGGCTGGACTCTGCCCTTCTGAGCTGGGAATTTCTGGTTAAAGGCTTATAGTGCCTGCATATTTGAACTGCTTCTTACTGAACTTGGTACACCTTGTTTGCTGTAGCATAGACTAGATCCAGGCCTGCTGAATCTAGCTTTGTTTGTATAACTTAAGCACTTATCCAGGCATTCTTTAAAGTATTAAATTGTATTTATTACTGCTTGGTAGTAACTTGATTAAAGTGTAGCTATCATTCTAAGTCTTTTGGATTAAGCACTTGGGCTTCAGACCAGTTGTTTTACATTAGGAAGGTTTGTGGCCTGCACTGTGGTGGCAGGACAGGTAGCTTACATCCTTTTAAGTTGGGAACTGCTGATTGAGGGCTCAGTGTCTGTTATTCTAAAAGTATATTAGTTCTGGTTTAAGCACTTGGGCTGCAGGCCAGTTATTTTACATTAAGAGGGTTCGTGGTCTGCACTCTTGTGGGAGGAGAGGCTGGACTTTGCCCTTCTGAGCTGGGAATTTCTGGTTAAAGGCTTATAGTGCCTGCATATTTGAACTGCTTCTTACTGAAATTGGTACACCTTGTTTGCTGTAGCGTAGACTAGATCCAGGCCTGCTGAATCTAGCTTTGTTTGTATAACTTGAGCACTAATCCAGGTATTCTTTAAAGTATTCAATAGTATTTATTACTGCTTGGTAGTAACTTGATTAAAGTGTAGCTATCATTCTAAGTCTTTTGGATTAAGCACTTGGGCTTCAGACCAGTTGTTTTACATTAGGAAGGTTTGTGGCCTGCACTGTGGTGACAGGACAGGTAGCTTACATCCTTCTAAGTTGGGAACTGCTGATTGAGGGCTCAGTGTCTGTTATTCTAAAAGTATATTAGTTCTGGTTTAAGCACTTGGGCTTCAGGCCATTTATTTTACATTAAGAAGGTTCGTGATCTGCACTCTTGTGGGAGGAGAGGCTGGACTCTGCCCTTCTGAGCTGGGAATTTCTGGTTAAAGGCTTATAGTGCCTGCATATTTGAACTGTTTCTTACTGAAATTGGTACACCTTGTTTGCTGTAGCATAGACTAGATCCAGGCCTGCTGAATCTAGCTTTGTTTGTATGCTTGTTGTTTGTTTGCTTGTTATTTCCCAGAAACGCTAATTCCACCTAAAATGCGGCTTTTCAGCACTTCTGTGGATCCCTAGTGATATCTGCATTGCTTACTATACTTATTTCCTTGTTTCACTTGAAAGAAAGTTACTGTTTGTCGTTCTTCCATTTAAGTTACCTGTAACACATTGCATTTAAGTTACCTGGCACTTGTTCACTAAGTCAGCACTAAAAAATTAAAAGCACTACACCCTCACAAACTCCCCTTAAGTACCTTGTTCCCCATTGGCCCTTTTTTCAATTATAAAGGAATTCCCAATACTATTCTAGCATGTCCAAAGGTCAGTTGTCAATCTCCTCTCCGGTCCAGCTGGTGAATCTGGGAATCTTGAGGCAATGTTACAACTGCCTCATGTACACAGACAACCCTCTCCTCCTCCCAACAAATTCCAACACATGTGAGAGATGCAACCATATAGCCAAACTGGAGGCTAAGCTCTCTCAACTCAGTACTGGCATAACCAGTCAGGAGGAGAAGGAAACCACACTCACTACAATTCCAGTCTCACATAGACCTACCACGACAGCAAACCAAACACATAATCACACAAAAACATACTTGGAGGCTCTAAATAAAAATCTGCCTAAGCAGCAGAGACCTCCAAAGCAGACACCCAAGCAACCGCTATCCCAAAACAAAACTCGTGCAACACATAGCTCACAAAGCCAGTGTACCAAACAGTCACAGCCCTTAAGGCTAAACAACACACCTGATACACTTGTAATAGGTGACTCTATCGTCAGGCACACTGACGTCCCACTCACCAGGCTGAACAAGGAGAAGGTCATGGTGAGCTGCCTGTCGGGCGCTAGGATCCGCCACATAACACAAGCACTCAGGTCACTCCAAGGCAAGTACAAATATGACTCAGTCATTGTCCATGCTGGTGTGAATGACCTGAGACGTACCTCCCTGGACTACATGAAAAGAGACATAGAGGAGCTCTCTGAGCATGTAGCCAGGCCGGTATGACCCTGAACTTGAGTAGCATCTTACCCTCACCAAGAATGATGCCACAATATGAAGACAAGATGATCAATTTCAACAATTGGCTTAAGTATTGGTGTCATTCAAAGGGGATCCAATGCCTGTCAGCCTGGGATGACATGCTCGACAAGCCACGATATTTCGCTAGGGACGGCTTGCACCTGTCACCCCTGGGCTTTCGGATATTGGCAAAGGCTCTTGCTACCCCCATAGTGCCTATTTTAGGCAAGGCTCAAAAGACAAACCCACCTCCATAGGTATCACAAGAGATAAGAAACTAAGAGTAATGCTACTCAATGCCAGAAGTCTAAACCTCAAGATGCACGCACTCAAAACTCTCCTTCGCATGGAGAACATCGATATCTGTGCAGTAACAGAAACCTGGTTCAAGGCTGCCGAGAGCACCCCAGCACTACCAGGTTATACCTCATACCATGCTTTTCGGCCCCAAAACTTGGACCGAACAACAAAAGGAGGGGGAGTATCAATATTCGTCAAAGATACCCACACCTCCAGGTTGGTGGCACAGCACGAAGCATCAGAGACTATCCATGTGCAACTAACAGTGGGTAAAACTGCCTTCCAGTTTATAGCCTGCTACAGACCACCCTCCCAAACCCAGGAACCCCACTCAGCCTTCCTGAGAACACTGGAAATTATGAAGGTCTCTCCAAACACCATTATATTGGGCAATTTCAACTACCCAAACATAGACTGGGAGCATTACTCTAGCTCCAACACCCTAGCCCAAAGGTTCCTAGAATTTATAAACTCAAATGCTATGGAACAACTTGTTACCACTCCCACAAGAGGGGAAAACATACTGGACCTGATCATCACCAACATGGGGACTCTATGCTCCAGACCAGAAGTGTATCCCTCACTGGTAAGATCAGACCATAAACTAATCTCACTGGATATTCACATCCTGACCCCACCCCCTGCCCAGAAAACCACAGTGAAAACCTTCTCTAAAGCAAATTTCACACGCCTCAAAACTGAGGTGGAATCCTTCAAAGCCCCCGGGCCTGTGGAAAATATGGCCCAGACCGCAGAATCCTTTATAAACAAATTCTATGAACACCTTCAGGAATGCATGGATCATGCAATCCCAAATAAAACCAAGACCCAATCCTCCAAAGGCAGACGTCCTGCCTGGTGGACCCCAGCCATAAACAAACTGTACAGTAGAAGGAGGAAGCTACTACATGATAGAGCAAAATCCCAAAAAGGGAAGGCATCTCTGATCAGTATTAGCAAAAAACTACGGGCACTCATAAAATCATCTAAGGCCAGCTTTGAGAGAAAAATTGCACAGGACACTAAGGATAATCACAAGGCTTTTTTTAGTTATGTTAGGAACCTGGGTGGGAATTCCCAGATATGCTCAAAATTAGTCCAAAATGACAAAAAATACACTGAACCCACAGACATTGCCAACATCCTAGCTGAGAGGTTCAGCACAAACTCCCCCCCTCCCCACCAGAAGGGCAAATATCTATCCCAGCAGAGTGCTGCCCCCCTGACATCTCAGATGCACAGGTAAGAGCCGCCCTCTCCAAAGCAAAAAACACAGCATCAATGGGACCAGACGTTGTCCTGGGCTGCGTCCTACATGAACTCCAAGAAGAACTAAACCCAAACATAAAACTACTGTTCAATCTCAGCCTTACTACAGGATATGTACCCAAAGAGTGGCGTACAGCAACAGTGGTCACTCTCCGCAAAGGTGATGCCTCAATGGATCCTGGAAACTATCGCCCCATAAGCCTGACTAGCTTGGTCTGCAAAGCTATGGAAAGGATCATCATGGACTTCATAAATAAAGATATTGGGGACCTACAGACACTGGATCCTACCCAGTTCGGCTTTGTTAAGGGCAGATCCTGCCTCTTAAACCTGGTCGATTTCTTTGAAACAGTCACCAAGGCCATTGACGAGGGGAAGGTGGTCCACACAGCCTACCTGGACCTCGCAAAAGCCTTCGATACAATACCCCACTCGGGCATTATAGATAAGCTCACCAGCTTAAATATAAACCCCTATGTCACTAGATGGGTTGCAAACTGGCTCAAGGACAGAACCCAAATGGTTAGAATTGCTGGAGCCTTGTCAGACTCCAAAGCAGTTACAAGTGGCGTCCCACAAGGTTCAGTCCTGGGACCTCTCTTGTTCGGTATATATTTCTCGGAGGTACAGGCCAACACGGAAGGACTGTGGCTGACCAAGTTCACAGATGACTGCAAACTAGGTGCCATAAGCCGACACAAGCATTCTCCAGAAAGGCCTCATAGAAACAGACAACTGGTGCCAGACCCATGGCCTCAAGCTAAACTCAAAAAAGTGTATAGTCATCCCCTTTGGCAAAAACAAAGTGCCCACAAATTACCACATAGGTGGTAATCCATTAAGTACAGAAGAAGTAATTATGGACCTGGGTCCCAAGTTGATAGCAATCTCTCATTTGACAACCACGTGGCCAAAGTGGTTAGAAAAACATTTTATATAGCCCACCTAATCATGAAGGGATTCACATCTAGATCAGGGGAGGTCATCGTGCCTCTTTACTCATCCCTCATCAGGCCCATAATTGAGTACAATGCCCCTTTTGGGATGTACCTTACCAGACACCTGCAGCAACTGGAAAGACCCCAAAAGTACCTCACCAAGAGGATCAAAGGGCTCAAACAGATGCCATATGCTGCCCGGTTAAAGAAACTCCAGCTCTACTCAGTGGCATACCGCCTGCTCAGAGGCAATCTGTGCCTGACGTATAAAACCATGTCCAACCCGGAATTAATGGACATGCTGCACCTCAGAAAATCATAATCCCATCGAGCTATGCGCTCGAGAGACTTGAACCTCAGCACTGAAATAAATAGGACATGTTGGAGGGACAGATTCATAACCCAGAGGCTCCCTTCAGTCTGGAATAAAATCCCAGTCCAGGTTAGGCAGAGTCCCTCATTGACTCTCTTCAAGAGGAATCTTGATGAGTGGATGTGAGATCGTAGGTTTACCCCGGGTATCACTTCTGTGTCACTGTTAGACAGAGGCACAGTATACTAACCTCAAAAAAGGGCATAGCAAAATTAATTTAAAATGGGTGGCGAAAGCCAAACACACTCTGGCTAGGCTTATAAATGCCCTAGGGCAGATAGCCTAGTATGAACCTATGAACCTATGAAGTAAAAAAACAACCCAGAAGGAGTAAATCAGATGCAGTAAATTTGAGTAAAAAAGGATGAACTGATCTGAAAATTGCACTACAGGAAAACAAAATCTTTTTCACATAAATTGACATTCCGGTGTTCTGGGATTTTCTCTTGTCTTTGAGATGATGCAGCCTTGATAGTAGCAGGATTTTCAGGGTACATCCCTGCTACTTCAGGGACTGCAGTGACAAGCCATATCCACATAATGCTGTTTTTCTTTAGATTTCTCACTTTAAGTGATGTTTGCATATGAGTGATTTTGCACATTTGTATTCTTACTTTTATTGGTCATTCACAAAGGAATCAAACTCTTGCCAGGTAGCCCTTCTGTACACAGCATGCTTTTGTTGATGATTACTGCAATTTACCTCAGAATATTTTGAATTCCATTTTCAATTCAGTAAAGCTCACTCAGGATGGTAAATGTTTTTTAGCTAATGTGATCCTTCCTTCACTGAGGATAGTACCTAAATATTTTGGAAAACATTACTGACCTCATCTGTTGGCTTTGATCTTGGTATTAATCCAGGAGGATGCACAGCCTTTCTGCTTGTACAAAAATACGAATGGCCGACAGATGCTTCACAAGGGAGGTCTGAAAAATGTAAGGGTAGTAAACAGACTCTCTTCTCCCTCAGAATGCCTTTTTTGGGTGGGGTCAGATTAATGGACATTCAATGCTAAACACTTCAGAAAACAATAAAGAGAAAATTGAAATCAATGCTTACAGCATAAGTCAAATAAAACTAAGCTACTTGTAAGCTTAGCTTGCCTTTGAGGGAACAGACATATGTGTTGTCACAGACACATGGTTCAAATACCTGTTTAGTAATTCACAAATACCTGGTTGCAACTCTTATTTGCTTAGTCCAGTTCATTGACCAAGAAAGTGGTATATCCATTTTCTTAAGTCTATCATGCGCAGGGTTATGGAAACACACTGTAGATATGAAGTACTTAATAAATTTGCAGTAAATACCCTAAATTGTAATTCTGTAACATAATTCAGAAAGCTTTACTGCATTGTTCTACATGAATTTGAGCAACGAATGGCTAAGAGGAGAGTGCATGCAGTTCTGAAATACTTTCTATGCTAAGAGGTGAGGCCAAGCAACACGGTATATCTTATTAGCACCTAAATAGTGTGGAATGTCACACCTCTAGCAGCCTGCACACATCTTGCATTCCAGAGCATCTTATGAAAAATAAACTTAAAAAGGGTAAGGCAGACATAAGTAAATATTTTGTGAACAATAAAGGCTACTCAAAATGTATAAATTGCAATATTATCAGTAAAGTATTCTTTGCGGTGACAATAGTCAGTGCATTCACAGTCTTTTCCATAAAATACTGTAATGTATTATAATGCACACAAACCCAAAATTGTGTATTTTGCTAAGCTTTCACAAACAATTTGTCATATCTTGGAAGGTGTATAACCTAGACACATATTCTTAGAACATTTTTCTTCAATAAGTGCATGTTTATTGAAATTTTTACAGAGGTATGAAAACATATCCTTAACTATATAACTAGCAATAGAAATAACACTGAATATTTGTCAAGGTGCGCAAACTTACAGTGCAGATTTGAAAGACAGTTTTCTTCAACAACATCTAAAGTTTCACGATAGCCTATAAATGGACATTGACAATGAATTTTCCTATCTCCCACCATGGCATAACTCACCTTATCCCTCAATAACTAGTAGGACTGTCAGTTATGAAAATACAAACATAATAGGGCTGTCAGTTATGAAAATAGAAACATAACTTGAGAAAACCCACTTACCCGAATCTCTGAAGACCAAGACGACTTCGCCAAAACTGCATTTGAACAACCAGATGGATCACAGAGTGGAAACTCCAGGTAAGTAACCACTTGTCTGCACCACAAAAAAAAAAAAAAAAATTAAGCAAATTAAAAGCCCCCCCCACACCCTCCCTATAACTAAATATACCAACTCCGAATTGCACTACAGTGAGGAAAGGGGCAAAGTTCACCATGGTGGCCAAGTGGTTACTTACCGGGAGTTCCTTATTGATGATCCGAGAGTTTGTTCAAATGCAATTTCGGTGATGTTGTCTCGGTCTTCACAGATTCAGGTAAGTGGATTTTCGTTCATTAGAAGTAGACCCAAATATGAACGTATGAATAATAAGTGTTGAACAGTGATTCATTTCTGTACTGCAAGACTTCCTAGATTAATAATCTTAGTTTAATTTTGTTAATAACTTCTTGCACTTTCTGTTATTAGTTGAAAAGTCACTTAGAAAATAAAGCCAGATCCAAAAAATTCTGGACTCCATAAGGAGCTATGGGTGTGAACTAGATGTATACAAAAAGGAGCTATAGGCTTGAATTAGATATGCTAGCTGTCATATAATACCATGATAATGAGCACTATTATTAAAATGAGTCCCTTTGTGTACACTAATGAGGCAGAATAAGATGGCAGAATCATTTGTCAATTATAAAGACTGTGCAGCTGGGCTGCACTAGCAGCAGATTTGAATATGATTGGACGTTTGTGTTGAGAGTAAGGATATCACTAAATACTGTTAGGGGGTTGCTGCCTCAGTACTAAATGTATATCTGCAAGAGGTTCTTATTGCCACTGTAGTGCCTGACTGTGTGCAATTTTGCCTCCAGATGTGCTGAATCAATGACTGCTCTTAACATTTCATGGACTCCACAATACAGTCATTGTGGACCAGTACTGTGTGGATAAGGACACTGTCAGAGTGTTGACATGCACTGGACTTAAAGAAACCCCATGGGAGTCATGGAGTACCTATCAGAAATTATACCAAGGTGTGTGCGGCTCTACATATATTACCAGGGATCTTTCAGCAACTTACTGGGGATACAATGGGGGTATCACAAGCATTTGTCTTAAGAATACTCTATGAGTTTCTCAATGCCATTCATCAACATGTCTGGTGAGCATATCTGGTTCCCATATATCCTAGAGAGAGAGACAATTACATGCAGGATTTCTGTGATGTAGCTCGCTTCCATGAGTTACCAGGGGCCATAAACCATAGCCGCATTGAACTAAAGGCCTCCACCTACTGAAATGGGAAGAAGATATGTGAACTGTACCTAGTGTGTGTGTGTGTGTGTGTGTGTGTGTGTGTGGGTATGCAGGCCACCCACATATGACAAACCTGTGACCTATACCAACATTTTCTGAGGGATGGCTTCCCACAAGGACATCTAGATGTTCATCGTGTTACCCTGCTGCAGTCATCACACTTGGGTTATCCTGTCGTCAGGCGGTCCCGCAGTCGGCCGGAATTCCAAAGTCTTGGTCCGGCATCGGTTGCTGTCGCTTCTTCCCTGATGTCAGTGCGGCAGGGGTATATATAATGCATCCGACGCCATCTTCTTCAGTCTTTCTTGCAGCGCGGCGTCCGAAGCAGAAGCAGTTCGCAAGTGCCGGTCAGCCAACTCCTGAGATTTTCGAACTCGAATTTCAGACCGAAGTCTTCAATAAAGCTAAGTACCCCGTTGGGGAAACATTTCTTGCCTCAGACCGATGTCAGAAAAAGTTAACAATTGTATTTCTTGTGGGAAGCAAATACCTCATAAGGATTTTCATTCTTACTGCATACCTTGCCTAGGCCCAGACCACGATGTCACTAGTTGTCGTTTTTGTGCTAGGTTTAATAAGCGTACTATAAAAAGACGCTTTGATTTCGCACGACACTACTTCGGTAGAAAATTTAACTACACTATGCCATCGGAGTAACCGACTACCGGCGTGCACAAAAAACACAAGGATAAGGACAGGCAGCCTAGACCCAAGCCAGACTCCGAGCCCTCGGCTGGTCCGGTCTCCGGTTCACCGGACTTCAATGAGGCTCTGATGCAGCCCCTGACTACCGCAGATCTGGAACCTGAGACCGCTTCGGAACTTTTGGCGGAAAGTACCAGGCCGATGCAGTCATTTTGTTCAACCCCTACCGACGACACTGCTGAAAAAGATGTCGGTGCTGCAGAAACACCTTCGGTTTCTGAAGGCATCTTCAGACCGACGACGCTCACCATTAAAACGTATCCTAAGATGAAGACTCCTATTAAACCTAAAAAGACTGCACTTCAGTCCCCTGTTCAAGGTCCCATGCCTAAGAAACAGATGCTCAAAATGGCTGAAGATTTGATCTCTTTGATCAGGGGGTCCCAACCCCCTCCTGACAAAAGGCCTAGACAAGAGGAAGATTATGCATCCTCTGAACAAGTGTCCATTTCCTCAGGCTCCTCAGAGGACCAAGATTACTCCTTCTCCCCTTATGAAGATTCTGATGCTGAGGATTCCATTCCCTCAGCTTCTCCCCCTGAAGACTACTCCTTTGGAGAAACTTTACACACTATGAGGGAACATTTTCACTGGGAAGGTCAGGACTACTCTGACTCAAAGAAAAGGCTCAGAGAGTTTCTTTTACTCCCCCAGCACAGACCACTTGCCATCTCCCCAGATTTAGACATTGTGGATGATGTTTACTTAGAATCCAGTTTGAACCCAGACTCTCTACCTCCTGCTCCGGCCAAACCTGACAGATACTATAGAGTGCCTGATTCCCACAAATTTCTTTACAAAAGTCCTGTTGCTGATCCAGAGACTATCTCCTAGGGTCTCAAAGGGGCTAAGGCTTCTATGGCTAAAAATTCTGTACCCTCTGAAAGGGACTCCAGAGCACTAGACAGGTGGGGGAAAAAGGTTTACACCTCAGCTACTCTAGCTATGAGGGCACTAAATTGCCAGTTTCACATGCTAAAATATCAGCAATTTCTAATGTCTCAGTTAAAACAAAAAATGAGCACACTCCCTCAACAGTCTGAATTGAAAGAAATGCAGGATCTGTTGCATGCAACTGAACAGGTGGGCAAACATACTTTAGAATGTGGGTTTGATTCTTTGGAGGCTTCCTGCAGAGCAGCTGTCACTGGGTCTGTTATACGCAGGCATGCTTGGTTAAAGGAACAAACTCTGCATGAACATGTTAAAGCAAAGCTTCTAGACGCTCCCTTACAGCAGGATGTTCTTTTTGGAGTTAAAGCAGAAGAAGTCTTAAAGAAAATGGAGGATAAGGCAAAATCTATGCAGACAGTCAAAAATTTCCTACAGGTACAGCCCCCTCGCTTCAGCAGAAATTGGCCAACAAAAAATTGGTCCTTTCCAGCTACTGACAGGCCACAGAGGGGTAAATACAGACGTCCAAGAGGCAGAGGACAACCACAAGCCCAGTACAAGCCTCGATAATGGGGCACTGCAGCACAGAAGGGAGGAGAAGACAGGTCCCAAACTACCAGAAGGCAAACTCAATGACTTGCACCTCATCTGGCCAAGCAACACTCTCTTGGCAGCCCCCTTGGGAGGAAAACTCGCACTTTTCTCAGACAACTGGCACATTGTCACAAAGGACAAATGGGTCCTAGACATAATTTCACGAGGATACAGATTCCATTTTCACACCTTGCCAATGAAAAGAGGAATGCCAAACTTGCCACAAAATCAATGGGCAGAGGCACAAAGACAAATTACAGCTCTCATGGACATGAGAGCCATTCAACTGGTACCTACTTGAGAGCAAGGCCAAGGATTTTACTCAAGACTCTTTCTAGTTCCCAGAAAGGACAATGCCTGGAGACCATTTCTGGACCTTTCAGTTCTAAACACCTTCTTACAAGTGCCCAAATTCAAGATGCTAACACCACAGCAGCTTCTTCCCATGTTGGGCAAGAAAGCATGGCTAGTAACGTTGGACCTCAAGGAGGCATACCTGCATGTCCCTATCAGACAAAGTTGCAGAAGATACCTCCGTTTCATTGCAGGTTCAACCCATTACCAATTCTCTGCACTGCCCTTTGGCTTATCTACTGCACCCACGGTCTTCACAAAATGCCTGGCACCAGTAATTGCATACTGCAGGCAAAGAGGAATTCAAATATACCCATACCTGGACGACTGCGTCATCCAAGCAGAAAGCAAAGACATCCTCTTACAACATCTGGCTTTTGTAAAACATCTTCTAAGTTGCCTGGGGTACACAGTAAACGAAAAGAAATCAAAACTAGTACCCTCACAAAATATGACATTCCTGGGTGCCAGCTTGAATACAACGGCCCAGAAGGCTTATCTGACGCCAGACAAACAACTACAACTGACTCAATATTTCAAAACAATGGCAGCAAAGACCCAACTACCTGCAAGAAAAATTCTGCAGGCCTTGGGCTTCATGGCATCTTGCATACTACTAATACCATTTGCAAAGCTGCATATGAGGAAATTACAGTGGTACCTAAAAAGCGTATGGTCTCAACACAGCCACAGCTTGGACACAATGATATCTCTCATTCCCTGCCTACAACAGGAGTTTCTATGGTGGTCACTGGCATGTCACCTCAACAAGGGTCAGCCTTTCACTTTGCCCCCAGCCAGGCAAACTATGACAACAGATGCATCAGACTACGCCTGGGGGGCACACATGGCAGGACAGTGCGTTCAAGGCGTATGGTCTGCAGATCAAAGGAATCTGCACATCAACCAAAAAGAGATGCTAGCTGTACAGAATGCTCTGACAGCCTTCAAGAATCTATTACATCCAGGACAACTTACAATAAGGACGGACAACACCACAGTAATGTGGTACATAAACAAACAAGGGGGTACACACTCCTACCCTCTATGCAGGCAAGCAATGACCTTGTGGAACACAGCTCTGGCTTACCAAGTTCACTTACAAGCTCAATACCTGCCAGGACAAAAGAACACATTGGCAGACGACCTCAGCAGAAACATCATGGATCCCCACGAGTGGAAACTGGATCCACAAGTATTTGCAATGATAACTCAAAAATGGGGCCTTCCAGACATAGACCTGTTTGCCAGTCCTCAAAACTATCAACTGACAAAATTTTATACAAGGACACTTCACCATCAAGCTTGGAAAGTGGACGCACTCTCATTCAGCTGGAAAAACCTGACAGTATATGCCTTCCCTCCATTGCCTCTCCTCACAAAGGTGCTTCTGAAAGTCAGAAAGGAGAGACCACGACTGATACTCATAGCCCCAGACTGGCCACGCCAGCACTGGTACCCACTATTGAGGAATATGGCCCAGGGCCCACCTTGGATTTTACCACAAACTGTCCATTTGCTCACACAGCAAAACAATCAGATTCTTCACAGCCAGTTAAAAACCTTTATGCGGACAAATGGAAAAGGTTTTGTGCATGGAACCAAACTAAAGGCCAAAACACACTTCAGCCTCACCTGCCTCAGATTCTACAGTATTTAACTGAGATGTTGCACAAAGGACTTTCTTTTTCTTCCATTAAAATCCATGCATCAGCTATTTCAGCCCACTACAACACAGAAACACCCTTATTTTCACATCCACTTCTAAGGCAGTTCCTCAGAGGGGCAAAAAACATTAGGCCCCCCGAAGAGCACCTACACCAACATGGGACCTCAATTTTGTTCTGGAAAAACTTACGTTACCTCCCTTTGAACCAGCTTTCTCTGCAGATCTACAGTTCCTATCATGGAAGACTGCCCTGCTGCTAGCAATAACTTCAGCTAGAAGAGTTTCAGAGCTGCAGGCACTAATGGCAGTGGAACCTTTCCTCATTTTCCATCAAGACAGAGTTTCTCTACGAACTAATCCTTCCTTCATGCTTAAGGTGGTTTCCAGTGTGTCTTTAAATCAAACCATGCACTTACCCACCTTTTTCCCAAACCCACAGAACAAAGGAGAAAGGCTCCTGCATTCCTTGGACATTCACAGGCAACTTCGCTACTACTTGGATAAAACTAAGGCTTTCAGAAAATCTGACCAGCTCTTTGTATCCTATGCTACAACTTTACAAGGGAAGGCTATATCAAAACAAACCATTTCCAAATGGATAGGACATTGCATTCGTTTTTGCTATACCCATTATGGAAAACCAGTTCCTGCTACCATTAGGCCCCACTCTACCAGGGCAACAGCTACATCTACAGCCTTCCTCAGGGGGGTACCAACCAAGGAGATTTTGGAAGCTGCAACTTGGAGTTCAGTACACACTTTTACCAAACACTATCACTTACCACTTTACTTTAAGACTAGGGCTGGCTTCGCCACTGCAGTTCTGCAGGGCCTTCTAGCCTCCTCTAACCCTCTATAACTCCTCCACCCATCCATAGTTTTGGGATTCTACCCAAGTGTGATGACTGCAGCAGGGTAACACGATGAGCATAGTACAGTTTTGTACCTACCATATATGTAGATGTTCGAGTGTACACCCTGCTGCAGTCCAGGTTACCCTCCCTCCATCCCCTCTGATCTAACTGGCTAAATCTATACAATACCTTCCTGATGTATTTGCTTATAGCTGGAGGGATTTTGTGTTTGTGCAAAAAAATTACTTTATTTGGTACTAATTACTGACCACCTTTTTGGGGGCACCTGACATCTGGGGCAAGAAAAACTGAAGAAGATGGCATCGGATGCATTATATATACCCATGGTACACTGACGTCAGGGAAGAAGCGACAGCAACCGACGCCGGACCAAGACTTTGGAATTCCGGCCGACTGTGGGACCGCCTGACGACAGGATAACCCAAGTGTGATGACTGCAGCAGGGTGTACACTCGAACATCTACATTTATGGTAGGTACAAAACTGTACTTTGCTGATGCCGAATACACCTTGTAAACCTGGCTTGTGATACACCTAAGAATTCCACTAACAAACATACCTCTTTTGACGTCCTCAAGTTCAGTTGCAGTTATAAACAGTTGTACTTGAAAAAACAGACTTGTAAAACATGCTACTTATCTTGTAAGAGCAGGGATGTAGGCTTGCTTGAACAATTCTTCTGTTATTCAGCTTTTTTAAGTTCCAAACTTGGCTGCATTACAGTTTCTTCTGTAACACAATGAATGTCTCTGCCTGCTGTCTTGCTTATATTGTGAAGATTCACATGGCTGGGCACTATAATTATGTTAATTAGGTCTCAACACATTATTGTTTCTGAGTTGCTCAGTTTGTACCATGAGAACTACTACTATCGCTCTCAAATCTCCTTGAAGCTGTCCACACCCCTGAGTCACTGTAGGCTGCATTGCACATGTGAGGTCCAGGCCATGCCTGTAATTCTGTATTTAACCTTACTTAAATGGAATCACTGTAGAACCTGCTGCCTTAACAGCATACACAGGGATAGATGACTGCCATGTTTCACACCTCCTAGTGCCTTTGTGAGTCATAGTAATACACTACCTCTCTTTCTAGTTCGTCATCCATTGCACCACTGTGGTGCTCCTTATGAGAGTGTGCAAAAACTGTTTTGGATACCAATTTTCTTCCATTTTTCAATGAGATTTTTCAAGTTGAGACATCATGGCTAGAGAAGGAAATTGTAATGTTCCGTTTAGAGGGCAGAATTGTTGTGTGGAGGAGTCAAAAATCTTAGCCTACCTCCTCCATCAGCATTACAGACAGAGGCTAATGCAGAGGGGCTATTAAAGGCCTCAGCATAGACTGGAGCATTGAATAGGTTAACTCAGGCTGTCACTCAACCATTGACCTCCCTTGCAGAGGGGAATAGTACCCTTTCCATTGCAGTGACATGAAGTACCCACTCCTATCCTCCTACGCTGATGAGAGGATAAAGTTAAATAGCAGGCACCGCCCATGTGCTGTAAGTAGTATTTATCTTAGCTACACATATAACCCACCAGTTCATGCCATCCACAGATATTAGACTGTGTTCTTCTGATTTCTGTAGTCCCTGATAACATTGAAGTGAATATGCAGCTGCACAGGAGGAGACTGGAGTGCCTAAGAGAGTGCTGGGGTGAGTAAACTTGCTTCAGAATGCACAGCTTTTAATATTAATATTCATATTCATATTTCAGACAGTATACCTGTCATACATCGCTTCCAGTTCTGTGATAAATTCCAAAGGTCATAGGTAGCTGTATGAGTATTGCATGATATATTAGTTTGTATGGATGACTTACAGATACTTTAACACAGAAATAGGTCTACAAACCCAGGTCATCTCTAGTTAATTATCTCTGTGGCCAGTATATTCCTGCTTCAGAATGTACAGCTTTTAATATTAATGGTCTAGAGATTCATATTTCAAATAGTATATCTGTCATTCATCACTACCAGTTCTGTAATTGCCATAGGTCATAGGTAGTAGCTGTATATAACTGTTACATGATATTAGTGTGTGTTTGTGCATGCATCCTGCCATGTACTTGGACAAGTGGGTCAAAATGTTAAGGCTGTGCTGCCACATTTTGATGATGACTGTGGGCTCAATTCCCCCCATTTGCATTCTCATGAAGTTTCTCTTATTATATGAACCACAGTATTAGAAGTGAGAAATACATGTGAGCAGCACTGGGTGGGTGGACATCTGTGTCATGGACAATTGTGTCAATATACTTGTTTCCTTCACTTATAACCTGTGAGTGACAGGTATGCTCAGCAGCAGTTTTAATTTGTACATGCACATTTGTCTCAGACATCTCTTTACCGCATCTTGAACTGCAGACCCCATTACTTTGTCCAGGTAGCTCATCACAGTGACCATTTGCCTTTTGTAAAGAAAGTGTCAATAGCTTTGGTTTCAGGTCCACCTCTCTCCTATCTATGCTAACAGTGTTGTTAACTTCAGAGGTGCATTTTTTTGTTCATTCAAGTATATTAAGTGTAACATAATCATATAACAAGTACATCACCTGCATGTTTTCATTGTATTGATATTTCTCACCCCCAAACCCTCTTTGTTGTTATTCTTTTTATTAAATGCATTTATTTTGTTTACTATTTTTTCTCTCTATTCATTTTACTATTTTTTGCAGTAGCATCAAGACCTGTACATGTCCCTAAGAAAAAAGCCTGGTGCCACCCCCCATGAGATGGCAGCAGCATTGCCGTCACTACCACCACCAAATGTACCCAGCACATCTGGGTCCCAGCCTGCCACAATAACATCAACACCCCCTGCCTACCCTCACCACTTGCTACAGGTAGCTGTGCACTGGTTGAGACTTTTGTATCCACAGGTAATAGTGCCAGTGGAGATGACACCTTTGACACTCATCTGCAGTCGGCAGAAACTGTGGGGGAGATTATCAACAGGAGGTTGAATGCCTGAATCACACAGGTGGAAGACCTGTTCTGGTAACACATCGAGTTCCTGTCTCTGCCCAGCACTGACCTCACCATCTGAGAAAGGGCACAGTGGTAATGGTACCCAGGGGGGGGTGAGGAATCTCCCACTGGGATGCAGCTGCAGAAACTGCTGTCAACACTGCTGCTGCTATGGAACCCCATCCTATCCCCCATCCTGAAGTTCCACCCTGTTTTGTGTCAGTGTCCTTCCCTGCTGGTTGTTCAATCCTCCCTTAACCCCTACCTCCCCTCTGTTTGTCTGATATCTGTTTCACCATTGTGCTCCCTCTCCCTCATTGTGTTAGTCTTGTCTGTCTTTCCATGTTGTCTAACCTAACAATCTTACCTTCCTCAAGCATTCCTTCCTTCTTCCCTCCCTCCCTTAACTTACCTTCTAATTATGCATGAAAAAACGGGCACTTGTCCCACAAAAAAAGAAAAAGAAAATCTGCTGTTATCCCCACATCCATCCTGCTCAGTCCTTAATTGCTCAAATTCTGTTCTTCCATCAGTTTGTTTCCTCATTTCATTTTTTCTATACTGCAATTTTCAGACTTTAATCTGGTCAAAAAACAGATGAACACACATCACATGTGCCCATGCAGAGCTTCCAAATCACTTATCTTTTCTGTTCATATTGTGCACTGCAGGTCACAAAGAGCACCATTGGTGACCATGTACAACTGTCAAGCATTGGTGCTGTGCATCGCATATCAAAGTGATATTGTGACAAAGTGCATACCTCCAACTGTTATGTTCACCTACTGTCATGCACCATATATATTGGCCTTGCTTGGCACTGGCTGAATATATAAAAGCCAAGCATCATTGCACGGCATTTGACACATACAACTTAGAGAGTGGTTGTCAACATTTGCGGACTTCTTCTTGAAAAATATTATAATGCTAACTGTGCCTGTGGATAATGGATTAGTTCCCAAAGGTGGTGTCCTGTGGAGTTGTTGTTGAATGTCTTATTCTTTCATTCTGCAAGTGTGCCTTTTGTCTCAGTGCTACTGTAGCTCTGCCTGTAAGTGAAGTTGCCTGAACAATGCATCTGATGATGGTTGTGGGTTCAAGTCCCATAGGAGTTACATATAGCATATCATTGTTAAGGTAGGGTTGCTGTTTCCTGACATTTGCCTTAAAATACCCACATAAACTTACATGGTCTTACACAAACTATAACCTCCCCTACTAGGATCAGCAAGCCTAACAATAAAGTATCCTAGACTGGATACTAATTAATAGCCCCCACCACATATACAAATCAGGTACTCTCCTTGAAGATCTAAGTGATCATTTCTTAATGTATGCTATTAAGCATAAAGTTGAATGTCCACATCTACCCACCTATAAAACAATAAAAAATAACAAAAACTTCAACCTTAATAAATTCATAGAAGAACTTAAATTATGCAATTGGTCAATTCTAAAACAACTACCACTAGATGAGGCAGTAACACACTTTAATTACACATTCCTGGCCATCCTTGACAACTATGCATCTGCATGCTCTATTAGAATTAAAACAAAAGTTGCCCCCTGGCTCACTAAATAAACCAAACTAAAGATCATCCAAAGAAATAATGCCTGGAACACCTGTCGCTCCTCTAAAGCCCAACAAGATCAACTCAAATTTTGACAATATAGGAATGATACAAAAAAATCCATATTACTAGACAAAAAATATTTCTGCCATCTACAACAGAAACACCACAACAAGCCACAGAAGTTCTGGGCAGGTATTAACAAACTGCTCCACCAGGGCAATCCACAACTCCAGCTCCCTCAGCCCCAACCAAAACTCACCAGAGTCCATTGCCAATGCCTTCAACAGTTTCTTTACAGAAACCATCCAGCCCCTTGCTAGCAAACTTAAGCCTAATGCTGAAACCCCTAAACCCAGTGGCATTCTCTCCTTCAGCTTCCAAAAAGTTCCGACTTCACTCATTAGAACCCTAATTAAAAAACTCAAACCAACCACCCTTTCAGCTGACCTCCTTCCTGCAGACTACCTGTAAAAAGCTGCTGATGTTATAGCATGCCCTATCTCTATTTTGATAAACAGAACCATAACTGAAGCCTCAACCCTCTATCTGGAAAATATCATGTCATACCACTCCACAAAGGAGGCAGCTCCATTGAGCTGTCATACTATAGACCAATAGCTATCCTTTCCCCTCTGGCTAAAATTATGGAAATTGTATTCATAAACAACTCTTACATTACCTTATTCAACATAATCTTCTGGCCAACTCCCAACATGGATTTAAACCACAGTACAGTACCACCTCAGCCCTCCTCTCCTTTTCTAATGTCATAAATTCCAACTGTAACAACAACAAACTATCTTCTGCCCTGTTTCTCGATCTTTCCAAGGCCTTCAACATGGTTAACCACCAGCTACTCTTATTTACCTTAAGTAAAATATCCCTAAGCAACCATGCCATGCAATGGTTTCAGTCTTATTTTAGTGGAAGACAGCAGGCTGTCCTTTGGCAGGACAAACTCTCCACCCTTCTCCCCATTACCCTTGGGGTCCCTCAAGGCTCCATATTAGGTCCCCTTCTGTTCTCCCTCTTTATCAATGACCTCCACACTGTAATCCCAGATGCATCCTGTATACAATATGCCGATGACTCCACCCTGATTTGCTTAGCCACTTCCCCTGCAGATCTCCTTAGTTTAACCCAAAAAAACATTTAATACAGTGGAAAACCGGATCTCTAATCAACAGCTGATATTAAACCCTAATAAAACAAAGCTATTGCTCTTCTCCCCTACTCACAAATCCTCTCAACCTTTGTTTACTATAACATCTAACAATGGGACCATAATCTCACCAGATATGTACACCAAACTCCTGGGTGTTATAATAGACAACAACCTCAAATATAATATGCACGTAAACCAAACTATTAAGACTGTTAATAAAAAACTTGGCTCCCCTCTACAAAAATAAATCTTTTCTCTTCCCTCTAGCTAGGACTGCCATTGCCTGTACCCATCTGCTTTCAACTCTACTCTATGCCTCGCCAATACTCACTAACTTGAATAAAACTGATCTCAGCAAACTCTCTAGCTGCTGCAATTAAATTGCCAGGTTTGGCACAGGAACTCCCTACAGGACACACCATTGTCAAAACTTAAACCTCTTAGGATGGCTAGAACTCCCCAGGCTAATTCAGTATAATCAACTTACTATAGCATTCAAGGTTATTAACCATCCAGAAAAAAACACCCTTCCTTAAAAACATTATCCATCCCTACAAAAATGCTAGGCCACTTAGTTCCACTACAAAGCTTTTGGTTCAATCTGTTAAAGCTAACAACCTATCTGGAGAATCTTTGTTTGCAAATTCAGTAGGTAAAACCTGGAATTCACTCCCATCTGACCTTACTCTGATCCCCTCCCTTAATCAGTTAAAAAAAAATCTAACCCAGCATTTTAAAACTCACTGGTTATGTCCTTGCTCTAACCCTGACTAAAGCCTCATCTACTTCCATATCCCTGCAATTTTTTATTGAGTGATTAACCTCTCACACTAAAAGGTTTGAAAAGAGAAACTGTAACATCTTTGCAGATACTCTGTATATAAGCTGCACCTATAGGTTTGATAAAATAAACTGTAACATATTTGTATATATTTCTGAATATAAATTGTATTATTCATAGGCTTGAAATGTGAGACTGTAACTTGTATATTAATACAATATGTTTGTGCATATACTGTAAATTGCTTGTCTTTATCTGTTTGTACGTTTGGAGCTTTTCTCCCCAGGCCTCCGCTGAAAATGGACATGTATCCAGTTAGACTATCCCAGTCAACAAATGTAAAATAAATAAAAATAAATAATAAAAGTACAGGTAAAGTGGTCAGACTCTGCTGATGTTGTACATGCACTGGGTCAATATAGTTATATGTTTCCATCCCCCAAAATGTATGTGTTCTGTTATGTTTTTTATCTCCAGTTATTTGATGTTTGTATGCAACAGCATCTAGACTGAATACCTACTACAATCCAGGCCTGTTTCAGCACCACCAGTGGCTATTACATCACTGCCAGGAGCAGCGCAGCCAATGGTGTCCCCAGATGTCATACCTATATCCATCCCTTCAGGCAACTATACTGTCTTTCCTCTATGTGTCTCATACTCCCTCCTGCACTGTCTTCCAGATCCATATTTGTGCCACCATATCCCTTTAAAGTCTTGCTTATGTTGTATGTTTGTTTGTGTGGCCCTAATATCAACTCTACTCTCCTAGCTTCATCTTCAGTTTCATTCCTGTGCTACCTTCCACAACTTATCTTCTCTGCATGTATGTATCACTGGGTCATATAACAGAGCAACACACAAGTCTCATGATCCTAAGCGGCTGCAACATAGCTTCTTTCTGTAGTTGCAACTGGGTGCTTGAGACTGCACCGAGCACTATGGGGGCTCATGCTCGACAGACGTGTCTTACTGCTGGTTGTGTATCCCTGAGGCCACACTGTGCATCTTCTTAGTCTCTCCACAGTCTCTGCTGTGGCTGCAGTCAGCACATTTAATGCATTGCTTATCATGCACACTTGCCCTATTCATTGTTAAAGAGTTTGGGATAATCACACATGCATAGTAAACCGACGGGAGCTAGCCATGATCACAGCCACAATGTTTCTGAATACCAGGGGTTATCATACCCCCCTCTCCATGTCAGCTCAAGATCATGGCCACTGATAAACTTATAATCTTTTCCATAATAGAAAACAATATTCTACTCAATGACCTAAATTATTCATTCACTTTCTAGAAGTATAACTCATCCAGTAACTGTGAGAAGAAGCAATTGGATTTCATAAACTTTAGCTATCTTGATTAAATTATAAAAATATCCAAAAGTGAAGAAGCACATATATTATTTTGAGCAATATCCCTGACAGCTCTTCTAAGCTAAATGTTGCCTCACCCCCTTTTTCACTAACTACAGTGCCATGATGTTCTTCATGGACACCAACCCCCACCTAATGCAAAATGATACCACTTTTAAGGATTTTTCAAAAACCATCTATGTCGTTTTGAACAAACACTCTGTACCTGATGATGAATCACTGATAGCCATCTATACTAGTTTAAATAACTGCATTGATGAATTCATTCCAATGTGGCATAAAAATAGCAGACAATTCTGCAATAAAACTAAATGGTGGAGTTATAAAATAACAGAACTATTAATCCCAAAGAATATAATGTACAAAGCCTTCAAACTTTATCCAGGCCAATGCTGCTTGTCTAAGAACAGTTCCATCTGCAAAGAACACACTGAAACAGTCAATAAAAGCCAAGATTCATTTTGGATACAACTTAGCATCATAATAGGTGCCAATAATAAGGCCTTCTACAACCACATTGGAAGAATGAAGGAATATAAATATGAATGTAGTGTACTACAAGAAAATGGTATTACCATAACAGAGCCAACAGATAACCCACTCGCATACAGACTTGGAGCAAATTTCAGGCCAAATGTGGAGCCCTATCCACTGTTTCCCTTTACAGTGCTATTCCACTTGAAATTATTTCTCAGATGTCATGTCTGCTATCAGTAAGTCAGAAACATTAGTTCCATGCAGTATGTTGTGTTACTAGTAAACCTGTTTTGCAAAATCAAAAATAGACTAATACACCTCTTTATAAATATCTCTGTTAGTGCTTAGAAAAAAGTCTCTGATATCTGGATACAGGAAAGTGTGGTCCCTATCTACTAGGGAGGCAGTTTCACAAGCACAGTTTCTTACAGATCCAGTCATGCTCATATGGCATATTGTACAATGTATTTGAGAGATTTATCATGGAATTATTCAGACAGGCATGGAAATTTTTTTCATTCACCTAATCAATTTGGTTATATTAAAGTTATATCATCTATGTTTAACTTCATAAATTCTTTTGAGAGTGTGATTGCTGCACTGGATGAAGGTTTATCTGTTTGTGCAGTTTACCTGGATCTGGCTAGAGCACTTCACACTATAGTCCATGATGGAATTATATATAAATTTATGGATCTAAACATAAACAAAGTAATACTAATAATAATAGTAGTGGTGAAGCAATAATAATGAGTCCAGAACTGGCTATATGAGCCTATGGAAAGGTAAGAGTAATAAAGGTCTGTATTACTTCAGTGAAACACGTATTCAGCAAATACGTCTTCATCGCTCACCAGCTGCCAAACTTAACTTCAGTGAACCGCAGAATTTTTCCCATGGTTCAGAAACACTAGCCCAACAAACATATGGAACACAAAAAGCACTGAATCAAATACACCCAAGTGGGGGGCTTCAACCCCCAACATGGGGGGCTGTGCCTTCAACCCTTCCTAAATATATATACCAACTCCGAGATCACACTACAGTGGGGAAAAGGGCAAAGTTGAGAGGCTGGCCAAGTGTTTCTGAACCGTGGGAAAAATGCTCCAGTTCACTGAAATTAATTTCGGAGGCTGGCAAGCAATGAAGATATAGTCGCTGAAAACATCTTTCACTGAAATGATGTAGGCCTAAGGAATAGGACTTCCATCCTTACCATCCATCCCCTGTCACCTACAGAGTGCCCAGGGCACTGTCCAAATATTCAGCTGGCTACAAGCTTGAAAGCTAACCATTTGAGACTGGTTTTCTTCAAATGACACTTGAAATTACACATTAATACTGCAGTAAAAATAACTTTGGCTCCAGTATCAGAAATGAGGTATTCTGGCATTTGGTTGACAACCCCCACCAAATTTATACAATATCAAGAAGAAAAAGCTAAAAATTGACAAAATTGTAAAAGACATTCCAGTCCTTGTACATGATGAGCTTTCCTTTGATACTCATATAGCCACTAGCATCTGCAGAGCATACTGAGGTGCTGACCTGAACCTCCACAGGGTTTGTAGGTTCATATATGTATATTAGGCTAATGACCACTGAGACCTTTATAATCTTAGCCAAATATCCCAGTTGTATTCCACAAGTTTATATGTTAGAGGTTATTTTAAGGGGGTATATGTAAGCTAGTGCAAGATTTACAGGCTGCCTCTGTCCATTAGAGACACAGATGCTAGACCAGAGTGTATTTCTGATTTCCCATCCACTGGTCCAGACTTCAGTTGAATAGGGTTAGGGAAGAGCTCTGTTTCATGTAGATGGGAATCCTGTTCTAGAAAACAGGAATTCTCTGCAACACATAACTGTCTCTCCAACAAATCCTATTTATGTTGCAAGTAAAGTTTAAATCCCTAGATTGAGTAATTCTGATGCTATTCATTTTGTGGATGTGCAAAAGTTCCATCAGAGCAGGATCCAAGGATGCCTTTTTATGCCAGACATGCATCAGTTCTCAACAGTTAGTAGGTTTTCTGTGTCCTTATTAATCATTTCTATGATAATTCTTTCCAGGCTTTGCACATGAGACTAGTCAGACTTATGGGTCCATAGTTACCAGGGTCCATTGATAGCCCATCCTTGTGCAGAAGGAGTATAGAGGTACGGCTCTGAGGCAATCTGCAGAGGACATACTGTTTATGTCTTGTATTGTTTTTGTGAACAACCTCTGTGGCCATTCTGATTGTTGAATGTGCCCGGTGAGGTACATACTGCAGGAGATGTTGTACTCAATGATAGGCTTGATGAGAGCCACATACAGTGGAATAATGACTTCCTTTGACCTCGATGCCATTCCCTTGCTTATAAGTTAAGCAACATTGAATGATGTCCTTACTACCTTCAACACTTGTTGGTAGAAAACATGGTTACTATCTACGTATGTACCCACATTACTGATTACTGGTTCTACTTTTGGGAATGTGTTATTGAGGAGGTAATTTCCTAGGGTATCTGGCTTTCCAAAGGATACTATTATACATGTTTTTGCACTGAGTTTTAAGCCATGACTTTGGCACCAGTCATTTTTCTGTGATGGTCCTTCTTGTAGGATGTTAGTGTCTTGTGGGTATTTTATGATTACTCCTACTTAGCAATCTCCTGAAGATTTGATCAGCTAGAGAACCTTCACTTTGACCTTGACTTCTGAGAAGTAGATACCAAACAAATAGTGGTCCTAGCATAGAGCCCTGTATGATTCCGTTAGCAACTGGCCTTTTTGTGGAGATAGTCTTTCCTATCCTAACTTCCTGGTTCCTATCTGAGGTCCAGCTGGCTATCCAGCACATAACATAGGGATTTATGCGTATAGTAATGAATTTGTTTACAATGCCCAAGTGGAGTATTCTATTAAATGCCTTAGCCAGGTTAAAGTAAGAGTGTGCACCATTTTCCTCTCGCCCATTGCATTGGTGACCTTCTCAAAGAAGTCCATCAAGTTGTTTAGGCATAATCTAACCTTGATAAAAACAAACTGGGTTGGATCCCACTTTTCAAGGTTTTCTATGTTTTTAATAATCATTTCTATAATAATTCTTTCCATGGCTTTGCATATGAGAGTAGTCGGACTTATGAGTCTGTAGTTACTGAGGTCCATTGATGGTCCATCCTTGTGCAGAAAGATGACTGTTGCAGCCTGTCTGTAGGCTATGGATAAACAGTGACTCCAGTGGTCCTGACAGGTCATGTTTCAGGTTGTTTAGGTGGCATCCTTGGATATTATCAAGGCCCTTCTATACAGTGTTATTGGCCTTAGAGAGTACATCTAGAACTTGATCCCTAGTAGTAGTTGGGAGTGGGTTGTTTAATGGTGTTCCCTGGGTGGCTGCCAGACGAGAGAGAGGGGGGGGGTAACACTGGAGATGATTTTGCTGGCCAGCAGATTTGCTATATCTTCCAGCTCAATATAGGTGGCTCCATTTACAATTAGTTCTTCACACTGCTATATGCTGCCTTTGTGGTTTTGGACATAGCTAAAGAAAAACATGTGTATGCTCTTTGCTTGAGAGACTATCATTACCTCAAATTTGACTTTAGTAGACTTAATTTGCCCTCCTAGTTGTTTGGTTAAGTTGATGAGAACATTTTTATCATGCTGAGTGTGATGATGTGAGGTATTATCAGCTATGCCAGAAGTAGAGCAGTGGATGTGTAACATATGGCAGCATAGCTTGCTGGAGTTTTGTAAATAATTATTTGTCATTTGTATATCAAACTGATTTGTACAGGTACATGTGTTGAAGATGTAAAGCTGCTTGTGTTAAAATGTACAAACAGTGGAGCCTGATGGACAGAAAAGAAATACACCTGTATGTCAGACTGTATTGTAACTGTTGAAATGAATATATTGTAACAGAGGATACTGGAGGAGAAGAAGTTAATCTCACTCCAGCTAAGTTTGAAAAATGTCAACAAAGAATATAGCATCAGGCAATAAAACAACCAGAGCAAATAGAAGAAAATGAAAGAAAACACCATACCACTGGATGTAACACAGCAGAATATCCAATTATTGTAAGTAAGCACTTTCAAGGGTTCACCTCCTCATCAGACTTAGATAAAAATGACTTAAAACAACCACATTAAATAGTACTCCAATTCACATTAATTACTTCAATTAAAAACAATTAAATTATTTAAAGCCATACTTAACATTTTTAAAAACAACACAGCATACATAAACTAAAAACTAGTCTCTCAACTGTCTCGCTTTCAGGAAAGGTTTAATGGAGACCATATTATTCAAACCAGGCGCTTAGCACACAGTAACATAATCCATTTTTGTTCAGCCACCTCAGTAATATTCCTCATATCTCCTCCCCTTTTTCTGACTGCAAGTATTTCCAAGACCAGAAACTTAAACATATGCCCACTACCTTCATTCTTGATGTGCATAGCCAAGGCACTACTTTCCTTTTTATTTCTTATATCCCTCATATGTTCAAGTATCCTGTCTTTGAACTGTCGATTAGTCATGCCAGTGTAATATGAAAAACATTTGACACAATAACTCAAATATATTACATTGACTGTTTTACAGTCAGCATAGTGAGAGGGCTCTATTCTGAAGCCTAGCTTAGGGTGTACAAAGTTAGTACCTGTGTGTATGTATGCACAGGCAGTACAACTCCTACATGTATACGTACCTATTCTATCTGATCTAAGAGTAGTCCTATTTAAACTAGATTTATAACAAAGATGGTTCTTTAGGGTCTTATTATTTCAAAAGCTAAATTTAAGTTTGTCTGCTACTATCTCCTTCAACCCATCCAAAGTAGAGAGTATATTCCAGTTCTTATTGATGACATTGTGGATCATATTTATATTACTAGCATATGTCAAAGTTATTCTCAGATCATTACTACTCTCATAAGTGATCTGTCGTAGCATCTTACTACTCTCAACAACACTACCTACATGTGGGTCACATACTGTTGCATTGTTGGTAAAGTATGGTTTACACCTACCATGTCTGTCTTTTCATGCCGCTTTAATGTGCCTGTCTATATCTTTACTTTTATAACCCATTTCTATAAAATCCAGTTTAAGGGACTCTAGAGTTGAATTCAGCTCTGCATCATCATTATGTAATCTCATCAACCTGACCACCTTTCCTTTTATTATATTACGTTTGCAATGGTTTGGGTGCATACTATTATTGTGCAATAGGTTATTCTTTCTAACCGGTTTCATATGCAAACTAGTTTTAACAGTATTGAGTGAATGCTTACTAACAGTCACATCTAAAAATTCCACCAGTTGTAAACTATAATTGTATGTGAATCTCAGAAAATCAGTGGTCGTATTGAGATAGTGGATAAACTCTCTTTATCTTGTCTCAGCTCCTTGCCATAATAAAAAAAAAATATCATCCACAAACCTAGTATACCACAAGACAGAGTTGGCATAGGTCATATTAGAGAGTATAAACTCTGTTTCCCATTGCACCAATGAAAGGTTGGCATAGCTGTTGGCACAAGCTGTGCCCATCGCCACGCCAACCTTTTGAATGTAATATTCATCATTGAACATAAAAACATTGTTACTTAAAATAATGTCCAATAGGCTACAAATCAGGCGTATTTTATAACCCTGAACCCCCTTGCTATGCAATAGTTCATTAATACTATCAATACCCCATTGATTTGGTATGACAGTGAACAGGGATACAATGTCCATAGTAACAAAGTAACATTCAGAATAGTCAGGTTTCCATTTCATTTGTAATAACTCTAAAAAAAGTTTTAGTTTCCCTAGAACAGTCTCACACTCTTCTAATATGTGATGTAAGTTCTTTTCGATAAAAATGGATAGGGGTTCCATAGCCCAGCCTCTCCCAGAGACTGTAGGTCGCATGGGTGGAGTACTAAGACATTTATGACCATTTGGCAAACCATATACAATTCGTACCACTAGATGTTCAACTGAGAAGTATTCTTAGAGTGGCTGTGATATCATATTAGTTATTAGTAGATCGAAGATCAGAAATGCTATTCTATCCATAACAGCTTTAACAGTAGCTACTGATATACATTTATAAATATCAATTGGTACCACTGGATGTTCATCTGAGAAGTATTCAAAGAGTGGCTATTGTGGTGGAGTTTATGTTCATCTTCACTATCAAAACTATCCCTGATCTGTTTATCACAGATCTCCACAAAGGTATCAATAATAGCATTGCTGGGTAGAACAAACACACTGGGTTTTTTAAAAATAGATTGAGTAGTATTTGCATTATTAAACACACGCAATGTCAATGTCCTGGCAAATAGCCTTAAATCTTTAAGAACATCAGTTATTTGTGCTTTTCTTGCCTGTACAAAGCTGAGCCCTTTGCTCAATAACAGTCTCTGAGCATCAGTCAATTCATACGTTGAAATGTTAAAAATCAAACCTATTTGAATATTTTGCCCCCTTTGTTCCAATCCTCTGTACTTTGCAATCCCCTTGTTTTTAGGTTTCTCATTCGACTCCTGGACCTTCCCCTAATCGGGAACAGTTTGTTTTATAAAAAATGACTCATGTCTGACATTTTTGGTGTTACAAAGTCTTTAGCAACATTCGACCGTTGCACTAATAGCAATGCTATTATTGATACCTTTGTTGAGATCTGTGACAAACAGATCAGGGATAGTTCTGATAGTGAAGATGAACATAAACTCTACCACAATATGTCTAAAGAAGAGTATGATGCACTGAAAGAACTGAGAGAATTAACTTCTATAGAAGTTAGACCCGCTGACAATGGTGGAGGTATAGTTATTTTAGATAAGGAGCTGTATCACAGACAAATTTATGTTCTTTTAAGTCAAAGTGATACCTATGAATGTATATCAGTAGCTACTGTTAAAGCTGTTATGGATAGAATACCATTTCTGATCTTCGATCTACTAATAACTAATATGATATCAGAGCCACTCTTTGAATACTTCTCAGATGAACATCCAGTGGTACCAATTGTATATGGTTTGCCAAAAGTTCATAAATGTCTTAGTACTCCATCCATGCGACCTATAGTCTCTGGCTGAGGCTGGGCTATGGAACCTCTATCCATTTTTGTCGAAAAGAACTTACATCACATATTAGAAGAGTGTGAGACTGTTCTAAGGGGCACTAATTTTTTTTTTAGAATTGTTACAAATGAAATGGAAACCTGACTATTCTGAATGTTACTTTGTTACTATGGACATTGTGTCCCTGTTCACGGTCATACCGAATCAATGGAGTATTGATAGTATTAGTGAACTATTGCATAGCAAGGGGGTTCAGGGTGATAAAATACTCCTGATTTGTAGCCTATTGGACATTATTTTAAGTAACAATGATTTTATGTTCAATGATGAATATTACATTCAAAAGGTTGGCGTGGCGATGGGCACAGCTTGTGCCAACAGCTACGTCAACCTTTCATTGGTGCAATTGGAAACAGAGTTTATACTCTCTAATATGACCTATGCCAACTCTGTCTTGTGGTATACTAGATTTGTGGATGATATTTTTTTATTATTGCAAGGAACTGAGACAAGATTAAGAGAGTTTATCCACTATCTCAATACGACCACTGATTTTCTGAGATTCACGTACAATTATAGTTTACAACAGGTGGAATTTTTAGATGTGACTGTTAGCAAGCATTCGCTCAATACTGTTAAAACTAGTTTGTATTGGAAACCGGTTAGAACGAGTAACCTATTGCACAATACAAGTATGCACCCGAACCATTGCAAATGTAATATAATAAAAGGACAGGTGGTCAGGTTGATGAGATTACATAATGATGATGCAGAGCTGAATTCAGCTCTAGAGTCCCTTAAACTGGATTTTATAGAAAGGGGTTATAAAAGTAAAGATATAGACAGGCACATTAAAGCGGCATGGAAAGACAGACATGGTAGGTGTAAACCATACTTTACCAACAATGCAACAGTATGTGACCCACATGTAGGTAGCGTTGTTGAGAGTAGTGAGATGCTACGACAGATCACTTATGAGAGTAGTAATGACTTGAGAATAACTTTGACATATGCTAGTAATATAAATATGATCTGCAATGTCATCAATCAGAACTGGAATATACTCTCTACTTTGGATGGGTTGAAGGAGATAGAAGGAGACAAACCTAAGTTTAGCTTGTGAAATAATAAGACCCTAAAGAACCATCTTTGTTATAAATCTAGTTTAAATAGGACTACTCTTAGATCAGATAGAGTAGGTACGTATACATGCAGGAGTTGTACTGCCTGTGCATATATACACACAGGTACTAACTTTGTACACCCTAAGCTAGGCTTAAGAATAGATCTCTCTCACTATGCTGACTGTAAAACAGTCAATGTAATATATTTGAGTTATTGTGTCAAATGTTTTTCATATTACACTGGCATGACTAATCGACAGTTCAAAGACAGGATACTTGAACATATGAGGGATATAAGAAATAAAAAGGAAAGTAGTGCCTTGGCTATGCACATCAAGAATGAAGGTAGTGAGCATATGTTTAAGTTTCTGGTCTTGGAAATACTTACAGTCAGAAAAAGGGGAGGAGATATGAGGAATATTACTGAGGCGGCTGAACAAAAATGGATTATGTTACTGTGCGCTGATAAAGCACTTGGTTTGAATAATATGGTCTCCATTAAACCTTTCCTGAAAGCGAGACAGTTCAGACACTAGTTTTTAGTTTATGTATGCTGTGATGTTTTTAAAAATGTTAAGTATGGCTTTAAATAATTTAATTGGTTTTAATTGAAGTAATTAATGTTAATTGGAATACTATTTAATGTGGTTGCTTTAAGTCATTTTTATCTAAGTCTGATGAAGAGGTGAACCCTTGAAAGGGCTTAATGTGGATATTCTGCTGTGTTACATCCAGTTTTTTCTCAATTTTGCAAAATAATCTGAAATTAAATTACTTGGTTTAGGGCATAAAGATTGTATCTTACAGTTCTAATTGCAGCCGGAGACAACATGTCCATGAAAACCAGGACTAGGAATCCTACTGTATTGCCCTTAGGGGTGAACCAATTGCTACCCTGGCAGGGTAGATGTTTTTGAAGTGATTTTATAGCTTCCAGATGTTATAACACATCTTAGCAAAGCACTGTGTGTGCGTATGGTAATGCCTTTTTGCAAGATTCTGGCCCAGTTTCTAGTAAATGGGGTAGTGTGGTAACCAGAAGTCAAGTGACCAGATGTATGTGATGTCATTCTGCAATCCAGGACTGAAATTATGTTTTAATACTACATGAGACAGAAATCTCAGGGTAGTCTGTTTTTGAAACCTGACAAAGAAGGACCACTCACCTACTTTATTTGCCTTGCTTTAGTAAGTAACCAGGGAGTAGTAATTCTTTAGATCAGTCAGAAAAATATAGCAAGATTAGTTATGTGCTGTTTTTCTGTATCTGTGTGACTCTATCCATCTGTGCTATTTTTTTAATATTTCCTGTGATTGAAACTTTAGTGTGTATTGTAAATAGAGATTTAGTATTTTCATGTTTTTTTATTATTTATGATTTTTAAACTTTTCATTGTGGTTGGTCTTTTAGAGAATATGTTAACCTTTGAGAGTATTTATATTTATTTGGTGACACTCTGGCCACCCCTGAAAGCCTTGCTGCATTGGTCAAACACTACCATTTGTATTAGTATTAATTTTACTCAGTATAATTGGGTACCCTTCTAAGAGCCTTAGAATAGCTGGCTTTGGAGTATTCTGGCAGCAGTATCTACCTTATAGTTTGGGCAGAGGGGGCATAGCTGGTAAATCTGTGCCAGCCTTTCCCAGGTGTGTGTGTGTGTGTGTGTGTTTGTGTGTGTGTGTGTGTGTGTGAAAATAAAATCTCAAAGAGGGTGTGGTTAGTTACCTGGAGCAGGGACACAGAGCACTGGTTTCACAGAGAGTGTGGTGGAGGAATATTCTGGTCAGTGTGGAGTCTTATTTGGGGTCTGAGAAGAAAGGGGGAAAACAGCCCCATGACAGGAGTGTGTTCCCTGTCTGCTCTTAAGGGAAATTCTGCTCGGTGCAGAGAGTTATATCTGGAAATACTGTTTGTATCTATTTGTGTTCCAAGTGAACATCCCTCACTGGTGTCAGTGATGAGGTCTGAGCATCCTTGATTACTGGCCTGGGGAGGGGGGGGTCACACTGGGCATAGTACTTCCTAATCTTGGTTATGACTTTTTCTTTTGTTGTACAACTTATTTAGGTTGGATTCATTAAGGTGGTTTGTTTTTTGAGTTAGTTCTGGGATTATTTCTGGCAGGCACAGCTGTCTCTATGCATTTATTGACATAATTGTAGAGGGCGTGTGTGAACAATTCTGCATAGGCATCTGTGTTCTCTGGGTTGGGGTGGGTCTTGAAATTTTGACAGCTTATCACACAGCAATAGGAAGTTTGCCGTAGAACAGTTCCTAATCTTACAGGGTTAGACAGGGTCACAGAACTGATTTTTATTATGACATTGACAGCTTTGTGGTCTGACTTTACCAGGGAGGACACTACATTCAGGGAGGTACAATGTTTTCCCATGTTTGTAAGTACCAGGTCAAGTATGTTTTGTCCCCTAGTAGACATTTGGATTATCTGATCCAAGATCTTTGTGTTTACAAAGTCAAGGAATCTCTGGGCCTGTAACCTTGGGGTCATGTAAGTATCCTAGTTTATAGTGGGGTAGTGGAAGATGCCCATGAATATGGTATTGGTTTGACTGGTAAGGACCTCCAGTAAATCCAAATATGAGTTATGGGTTTCTTGGGTTACAGAGGGTGACCTATTGTTTTCAAAGATATGATATGACACTCTGCCTATGGAAATCTGGGCATGGAGCAGCTCAAGCACATCATCCTGTTTGACTAGTCTTGAAGAGCATTTGTTGTTGGAATAGATTGAGATGCCTCCACCTTTGGTCCCTGCCTGTGCTGTTGCTGGCTTGAATGTGTGGAAGGCATTGTAGCCCTGCACTGTTGTGGCTGCTGACCGTGGCTTTAAACTATTTCTCAGTAACTACATGGATGTCCACGATTCTTTATTGTAAGGAGAGCCTGGAGAGACTGGAGTTTCTTGTTTAGGCTTCTAGCATCAGGCAGTAACACCTTTAGATTTCATTGGGTTGGTTTTGCTCCATCAGAAGGTTTGTCAGTTTGGCATTGCCTGAAAATAGTATTGGAGAGGACAATGTTTTAGCCAATATTTGAAAGCCTAGAATGGATGGGTGCAGACCATCCTTGGCAAAGCAATGTGGGTTGTTGACCAGATTCTCCTATGCTGACAAATATTGTATCCCGTTGAAATGCCACCAGAAACTAAGCCAGTTATTGAAGTCAGTCATCTTTTGTTTATATTGTGGTATGATCCTTGGTGAAGGTAGATTGCTGCATAATGCTAGGTACATACCAGCCTAGGACACATAGTCTCAGAGCTCCATAATGTCTATCTTCATGTAGACCAGGGAGATGCATCCCAGGTCATTTACATTTATATGCACTATGACTGAATCATAGTAATACTTATGGTCTAATAACATGAGTACATGGGTGATTTGTTGGATCCTGGCCCCTGATAGACACCTAACAGTCCTTTTCTCTTGTCCAGCCTAGTGAGTGGGACATCTGTATGCCTCTCAGTTTAGTCTCCTATGATTAAAATATTGGGTAGTGTGTTGGCTTGCCTTACAGGCTTTGTAATTGGGTGTGACTGTATGTGTTTTGTTGGGTGTTGTTTAGTTGGAATTCTTTTTGGGTTGCTGAGGACTGTTTTTGTAGGTGGAATGTCTAGGAGGTCTTTTGGGTTTAGTAAGGTTCCTTTTAAGTCTTTCAACATATGTTGGTCTATGTGTTCATAGGTTCATAGGTAGGTACTAGGCTATTGGCCCTAGGGCTTATATAAGCCTAGCCAAACGGTACCCTGGCTTTTGCCACGCAAGAAAATTATTTTCCTGTGCCCCTGTCAAGCAGAGCCACAGAAGTGATCCCTGGGGTGAATTTCCTATCTCCCATCCAATCATCAAGATTTTTTCTTGAAGAGTGCTAATGAGGAGCTTTGTTTGATATAGATAGGTAGTTTGTTCCAGAGTATGGGAAGTCTCTGAGATAGGAATCTATCCCTCCAGCATGTTCTGTTTATTGTGGTGACAAGGTTTAGGTCCCTAGAGTGTGTAGCTCAGAGGAATTGGGATATCTTTACATGGAGCATGTCCAACAGCTCTGGGTTTGATATAGCTTTGTATGTTAAGCAGAGATCACCTCTGAGTAGGCGATATGCGACAGAGTAAAGCTAGAGTTTTTTTAGACGGTCTGGTTAGGGCATCTGTTTGAGGCCAGTAATCCTCTTTGTAAGGTATTTCTGTGGCCTTTCCAGTTGTTGTTGATGTCTTGTGAGGTACATACCAAATGGGGCGTTGTACTCTATAATGGGTCTAATGAGTGATGAGTAGAGGGGAACAATGACCTCTTTTTTCCTGGATGAGAAACCTTTTGTGATGAGGTGTGCCACGTAGAAGGATTTCCTGACTACGGTGGCATTGTGATTATCAAAGGAGAGACTACTGTCCACCTGTGTCCCAAGGACAGTACTATGTGTGGTTGGTGTATTGCTTACATTACTGACAACCTGGTTATTCTCAGTGCTTTTGTGTAAGATCTTGCCTCCAGTGACACTGTGTAATTGCATCACTCACATAGTGTATCAGCTTTCCTAAGGATTAGTTGGTTGTCAGCAAATATGAGCTAACTCCTTCATTGTCTAGGAATGCCATCTGAGAAATTAGGAAAATGCTCATCCATGCTGTCAGGTCCATTTTAGGTGAACCACAAGGAGTGGTACAGCAGACGAACTTGGTTGCTATGAGGATAGAAACTACAGCTAGGCTAGGTACACTGTAGTCATGTAGCAGTGCTCCTCAGTGTGCAAACACATTGCTCTTTGTACAGCTGGGTACTGGGTAAACTTACATGGGAAGCCTTAGAGAGATAAAGTAGTTTCTGAATGCCTGTGTCTGTAAAAGGCACTACTACTACAAGCCACTGCATGACAAGCAGCAGAATCTATAGTCTCAAAGAACACTGGCTAAAACAATTATAAAGCCCTCTGGCCAATAATATGATCTCACTTGCCTGCCTGTATGTTTCCTAACTCAGATGGTCTAAGCTACCTTTCTACTGCCAGTAGAATTCCAGTCCCAGTCTTCTTAATGTAAAAACATGCTTTCATTAGCTAAAAGTGAAAAGGCTATGCTAGAGAAATGTGTCCTCTTTCCTACAGCTCTTATCAGACTAGTTTTAGAATTCTTTTCCCTGTTGAATAGCCCACTTACATGTGATTTGCTGTGGTTGGTGAAAATTCATCACCAGGCTAATCAAAAATATTCAATGCTTGTCTTATAGCTAAAGAAGCTAACTCTCTTTCTCTCTTCTCCGCATGTTATCTTATCTGCTTCTTATAGGAGATTTACACATTAAAAGATTCCTTGCTATTTTAAACCTTTTCTTAGAACACCTTCCACCTGGTGTCCTGAACACAAAAGGACACTCAGTTCCAAATCAACTATACCATAAAATGTGACCACTTCTTCTTTTAAAAATCTTTCCATGCCTCTGGACTAAACTTCCCCTATTGATTAAACTAAATCCATCAATTCATGCCTTCAAGAAAGAACTGTATGGTGACATGGACATCTGTAAGTTCCAAAATGGGACCTAGGGCATCAAGCTCCATGATGGCAAGTAGGCCTTGAGCCTGTTCACCAAGCCATGACCCTATAACTGTAAGTATTCCGTCATTCTATTCTGCACATGCAAGCAATACTAACAGTGGAAATTGTGATTGTTGAGCATTACTCAGGGAAATGGGTTTCCTACCATATTACAACCCTGATAACTTTCTGCTATATTTGGAGTTTATCCTTTTTCATGAAAACTAGATTACCAACTTTAGCTGAGCTCTCCCAAAGTAATGGTGCATTCAAAGCTGAACTCTGCACAGTATCAGAGCCCTCCTTCCTTTAGCTGCATTCAAGGTTGAATTAAAATCCTGCCCATGTCTCTCCTAGATGATCTAATGACATCTACACATGCCAGCAGGTGATTTTCTATTATGATCCACATGGCTAGGACTCAAAGCTTCAAAACTGTGCATCTTTATTTGCATGTCTGTTTCATTTTATTAATCAGGTTACCGTTGAGCAAAAGAAGGCAAATTCCTAAATTTATAGAGGTAACTAGCTATTTTTGTGCCTAATGCCATCCCTTGATCTGGCATCTTTCCAAAACAAGCACAAACAAACAAAGCTGTTTCGAGTTGAGGAGTAAAGAAAAAGTCTTTTCTCACTCCTTTCTTCTTTTAAAGCAGACCTCTTGCTTCATTTTGTAACAAGCATTTGCCAAAGTTTTCTGCCACACACAGAGCACTACAATGCTTCAGTTTACATGACAAATATAATACCAACATTTATAAGAACCTGTATGCACTAAAGAGTGATTGGGATCTGCTGACTGTGCCCCCTAAACTTTGAACCCAGGGTGTTTGCCCATTGTGCTCCACCCTAGCAATGCTACTGCCTAAATTCAGTCCAAGGAACTTTTTGGGTAAGTGCACACCACATCCAATAAATTCTTGCAGTATGCCTTGGGGGGGGGGGGGTGATTACCTATTGAAGATGGAGATGTACATGTGAAAATAGATTAATTCATTTTACCTAGAAAGTGTTCAGAAGTTAATATCTCTCCCTAGAACCAAGATGCTGAGAGTCAGCAGCACCAACTTCTTGAGTACCATGGCAACAGATTTATTTGTCTGCATCATGGATACTGTTTATTTCAGTTGCGTAAGTTGTAGCCTGTATTCTGGGCTATTAGTTCTACTTTACTAAACAAAGTGATGGTACACACATATTAATTATGGCATTATAGTTTCATTGCACTGTAGCTGTTTATTAGTGTCTGAGTCACAGCTTTGATGTTTAAAAGATGGCAGTGTTAATAACTGTATTTTGAGAAAGATAAGAATAGCTGAAATGCCCTCAGACTATGGAAGAGATGCTATGCACTTGCTATAGCCCAGGCTAATCTCCCTCCCTCCCTCAGTCTGCCTCTCTAATATGCTCCTTGCTTTATACTTTTCTCTTCCTCATTTCTACTCAGATATTATATTCCTCCCTATACCTTACTACCCAAACGTACTCCCTTTTTTTCTCCCAGCTTATTATCGCCTGCAATCTTTCTATGTTTGAATTATTATCTCAATTGTTATCTGAACTGTTGGTATTATACTTTTAACTGTATTTGTTAAATTATTATTGTATTTCTGGAGCTTTTCTCCCGAGACCTCAACTGAAAATGGATATGTATCCAGTTGGACTTTCCCGGTTAACAAATGTAAAATAAATAAAATAAAATAAATGCCAGTCACAAAGGTTTCACTGTGCCCTCTAGAGTTGAAAAGTGGAATAGCACTAAGCTTTGAAATTACAGTATAGTACAGTATATTATGTTTGCTTGATGACAAAAGCAGACAAGAAGTCTAGTTAGTCTGTTCTTTTAAGTGTCTCAACATTCTATGTCTTCTCCATCCCTACCTTCCCTTTTACTATTTTCCACTTGCTCCATATGTATACATTTGAATGTTTCTGTGGATTCATTCTCCATTACTCATTTGATTAGTCCACAACCCTCTCTGTGAAAAACTTCTTTCAGAACTCCAGGGACTCATTAGTTCCTACAAATTGTGTTGTGGCTGTGTTTTTTTAAAAAGGTTTCCCTTGCTCTGTACAATTATGAGGAGCTGTTGTGAAGTTTTTATATTCGGCAGTGCACCAGATTAGTTTAATGGTGGTAAAATTCCAAAGGCTGAGCAGATTCCAAATAATGTTTATAATGGTACAGGACACTACAGTGGAACTGAAGACAGTGGTAGACTATTTACTGTTTTAGAAGAATGCAGGCTGCCATAAAATGTAAGTGAAAAACAGCCCATATAGTCATTAGTTAGTTTTGCCATATGTAATGACATTCTAAAACAGTATATTTCCATGCTGTACTTTTAAACGGCAGCAGTAGAACTCATGGAAAATATTAGAAAGTACTATAATGACCTTGAGTGTGTAATCATTCTTAGAGAGCGAGTCAGTCTAGCAGCTACACTAGTGACTGAAGACATGATGCCAGCTACTTGAAGTAAAAAACAAGCACCGAACCAACACGGCTGGGCAAAAACCTCTATTTATTAAACAAAATAGAAAGTAATAAAAGTGAGCGCTTTCGCAATAACACTATCGCTTCTTCAGACTAATAAACAAGTAGAAAGAGACGAGTTTAAAAAGAAAACAAAACCAGTCAGCCATCATATGCAAATCTGATGAATTAACTAAAAGGTACATACACACAAGCAATGCAACAATTGTTATAGATACAAGGGAAACAATACAAATAAAATCTAAGTTTAAAAACATTAATGTTTAAGCGGGCATGCTTTCAAGAATGGTTTAAGGCTAGAAATGCAATTTAAACCAGGCATTTTCTCTGCATTCAAGCGCAAGATCCATTTCTGTTCAGCCCTTTCTGTTTTATTAGATGTATCACCCTCTCTAATACTAACATCCAAAACCTAGAGTACAAAGAACTTAAAAGTGTGTTCTGAGCCATGCAAACCAATGTGTTGTGCTAAGGCATTTGTGTCTTTCTAGTTCCTAATGTCCCTATAGTGTTAGAGCAGGGGTGTCCAACCTTTTCAGTTGCAAGGGCCGCATTGAGTCATCAGAACTGGTCAGGGGGCAAACGGCAAGTGAGGACCAAAAAAAAAAAAGGTCTCTCACATACTGAAGAGCAAACAAAACACACAACGCGTCATAAACTAAAGAGCAAAACACCCCAGGTATATGCGGACTAATACAAAGTTGGCCCACTGGCTGTATTGTAAGTGTAGTTGAACAATAAATAAATTAATAAATGCATAATATTTGCCCTAAAATTCAATATCTCATTCTAATTATTAAAAAAAACAGTTAAATCTAATTCTAACATCTTAGTTTATTTGTGGAACATAGTATGCCAAAACACACTCCAGTTTCACAAGGTAAACTCACACATGCTGTTTTGCAGTTGCCTCTCAATCTGCATTTCTCAAATTTAAACAAATAATTGACTTTATAATAAATAGTAGTGGCAATGTTTATTCGTGAAACCAGTTCACAAGGGTGCAGCCAGGCACAGACCTTTGCAGAATTCAAACTTATTGGTCCTAGTTCTTGTTATACTTAAGTGTCCATATCAGGAGGTTCAGGCTGTGAAGTCAGGATTGTTCTTTTGTGTATTAAAGCAAGTGTCTATATATAAATTTGCAAGTCTGCTATACTAAGAATTGTATGTTACTGAGACCCTGTTTGGATGACACAGTAAATATCCTGGTTTCAGAACAACACAAACACACTCAAAGCCAGCATTCCAAACCTTTCTACGCAATAAACTAATAAGTTGTTTAAATTCTCGAATTACTTAGAAATGCTTGCAGCCTGCCAGTGAATTTTAAAGAAATAATTTTACATGACAAAATCAGATGACAAAACATAATTCAAACTCACTGCTGGCTTTTATGTGTACAGTAATGCAGGATATTCTATAATGCACATTATGTAAGCAAGTTTCAGATTTTTTTTCCAATACAAAAACTGTAATATTTTTTATTGTTAAAAATAAAGGTATCATATGAATTCACACAAAGTAAAAGCAACACTATCTGTGTAAATTCCACCAAGTTACCTCAAACATCCAGGCACACTTCATCTTAGCCTCCATCCCTAGTTATACACAAGATCTGGAAATATCCACAACAACTGGGTAAATAACTATGGTTAGTATGCACTCAAGCTCTTATAACCTAATGAAAGCAACACTGGCACAAGCCAAATTTACTCAATAGCTTCAAGTATGGCCATGGCAGGCATGCAAAATGTGTTTATCACCCAATGGTCAGGCAAGGTAGGAATAATAACAGGGATTTTTGTCTATCATCACTAAGTATACAGCAGAGATGAGGGACACAAGGGAAAAATAAGTGGCCCTCTCTTAATGGACAGCAATTTGGTGACTATCTCTTGTAGTCTGGAAACGAGACTGATGTATGCTTCTGCACAACAAGAGAACAACAGAAAACAGCCAGACCACAATTCTAAGAAGATCTAGCTCTGGAGTGAAAAAAGCTATTCAAATTTTCAATGGAACAAACAATAACACTGGCACTATAAAGTCCCCAATAGGATAAGAATAAGCAATAATTATATGGCAATAGGAAGCTTTCCTTCAATGGCAACACCCATTGGATAAAATTTGAAAGAACTCATCCCTAAGAAGGCACGCCACTAAAAGACACTACCTTCACTAAACAAACAGAATTTACTGCTCATTTTCTGTAGCCAAAAATAGTTTCATCACTGCAATAAAATATGTATTCTGCATTACTGTCACTGTCCATTACTATAAACTTTCACAGTCAACAAATGTAAATAAGTGTATACAATTAAAATAATCATAACTGCTCTTTTCTAAATCCTACTAGACATAGTTGAGAATTAAAGCATATACCTGATAAATATTACTCTAACTACAGTGACAAATCCCTCCAACACAGTGCAACTTGTGGACAAGCAGACAAAACAAATAAGGTACCCAGAATCTTGCACCAGGTCTTTTTATATCATTAATATTACAGGATTATGAGCAAAGGCATATGACAAAGATGGAGAAAACTGAAAACAAGGGGGTCAGGAGATTATAATTCCTTTAGTCAACTACTTTATAACGTTTTTTTTTTCCTTCAGCTACAAACGTGTGGAAATGCTAACTATCCCACCCCAGCTTAACACCTATACCTAGTTATGTTTGCTTCCTGGATGCAGACATGATAGTAAATATTAGAATGGATAATAAATACTTTGACACTGTAAACTGCTGCCCCTTCCACTGAAAAAAGCATATCAAGCGATTGAGCCGCACATTGTCTCTCTAGCATAGCTCGTCAAATGTAAAGGTGTAAAATAAAATAACATTACCAGTGAGCTTCCAGGCTAATTTCTATCCATTTCTGTTACCTACTTCCTTGTACATACATCTGTTTAGTATTAGCTTACCTTTTACTGGTGGAGATGTAGTCCGTGGGTAAAATAAATAAATCCTCCTCACTCTGAGTCTTCTCTTTTCCGCGCGATCTCACTCCTTCCTTCAGCTGAAACTTTTTACCGCGAATGTAAAAAAACGACCGAACGGTGTTTTGGCGCATGCGCAGATCAGCTGAAAGACGCTGTTGGCGCATGCGCAGAACAGCTTAAGGACGCGAACGTGAAAACACACGGAAAAAAGTGAAATTTCAATATAAGGGTCGCGGGCCGCATGGAAGAACTCTGAGGGTCGGGTTGGACACTCCTGTGTTAGAGAATCCTGTCCTTCAGTGGTGTGTTAGTTTTGCCTATGTAGAAGGCATGACAGACCTAGCAGCTTGCAAAATAAACAATATTTGGAGTTCTGCAATCGGCATAAAAATCAAATTCGATTTTAAAGTTAATGTGAAGATGTATGTAGGTTGAGCCCATAAGTATATACTTACAGGCCAAACATGATCTACAGGAAAAAGTCCCAAGCCTGGTAGTTTTTGTGTTTGAGAATAAGTTGTTCTTGAATGCAGAGAAACTGCCTGGTTTAAATGGCGTTTCTAGACTTAAACCATTCTTGAAAGCATAAATACGATAATGAAACAAAGAACACTCCTCAGGGTAAATGTCCCACTGCAAATGAGTTCGATAAATAATCCAAATAAAGCCAATCAGCAGAGACAACCATGTAGCATCAAAAACACCAGAGATTCAGTTATAAAAAAGTAGAACTTTAATGTGTACACTGGTAAGCGCTTTCACTTGTAGCTTCTTCAGACCATTAATGAAATCACATACTCTAACAGCTCTCTCTAATATATTCAAAAACAGCCATTCAAAGCTTTCAAGCAATTATTCAATCACTAACAATAGTAGAGTTAAGGCAACAATGCTACAATAAGACACTCTGTGTTCATTATTGAAAGCAGAGTTATACTATGCATAACAAAAAGTGCATATCTAAAAATAAATATACACTAGTTTAGATAAAATACATATATTCATTAAAAAACTTTCAACTACAGGATTTCATAAGAAAATATATATGTATATAATGTATGCATACGTAAAATTTCTGTCCACAAAAATTAGTACTGAAACATTTCATAACACCTCACATGAATTAAAACTAATGAACCTATCTAACATAGATTCATTATACACATCAAAAATTCCATATTACCTAAACAAGTATAAGGAGCAGAAAACTCAGCTAATATGTAACCTCCCGGACTTCAGGATAAATATATATAAATTCAGGATAAATGAGAGAGCCTCCCTGAAACCTATCCTGAAGTCCAGGAGGTTACATGTCAGCTGAGTTTTCCGCTCCTTATACTTGTTTAGGTAATATGGAATTTTTGATGTGTATAATGAAGCTATGTTAGATAGGTTCATTAGTTTTAATTCATGTGAAGTGTTATGAAATGTTTCAGTACTAATTTTTGTGCACAGAATTTTACGTATGCATACATTATATACATATATATTTTCTTATGAAATCCTGTAGTTGAAAGTTTTTTAATGAATATATGTATTTTATTTAAACTAGTGTATATTTATTTTTAGATATGCACTTTTTGTTATGCATAGTATAACTCTGCTTTCAATAATGAACACAGAGTGTCTTATTTTAGCGTTGTTGCCTTAACTCTACTATTGTTAGTGATTGAATAATTGCTTGAAAGCTTTGAATGGCTGTTTTTGAATATATTAGAGAGAGCTGTTAGAGTATGTGATTTCATTAATGGTCTGAAGAAGCTACAAGTGAAAATGCTTACCAGTGTACACATTAAAGTTCTACTTTTTTATAACTGAATCTCTGGTGTTTTTGATGCTGCATGGTTGTCTCTGCTGCTTGGCTTTATTTGGATTCTTGAAAGCACACCCGCTTAAACATTAATGTTGTTTTTAAACTTAGATTTTATTTGTATTGTTTCCCTTGTATTTATAACAATTGTTGCATTGCTTGTGTGTATGTACCTTTTAGTTAATCCATCAGATTTGCATATGATAGCTGACTGATTTTGCTTTCTTTTTAAACTCGTCTCTTTCTACTTGTTTATTAGTCTGAAGAAGCGATAGTGTTATCGCAAAAGCGCTCACTTTTATTACTTTCTACTTTGTTTAATAAATAGAGGTTTTTGCCTAGCCGTGTTGGTTTGGTACTTGTTTGTTACTTTGAGTTTACACAGTTTTCTTGTACCACACCTTTCACCTGTTCATGTGTATTTTTGCGTTTTATGATACCAGCTACATCAGAGATTATCATGATTGTCATTATGTTGTGTGGGTTACAATGATACAGCCACCATTATTTGTACAGGTAACAGGAAGAAGAGAGGACAGAGTTTCATGCACATCCCGGAATGGAGCACAGCACACGCAGCATTTTTTACATTAGTTAAAATCACATATTTCTCTGCTATCTCCCATGTTCGGTATGTGGTGATTACGCATGACCACAGAAAACTGTCATGACACAAACCAAACACAGTCTCAGGTCTGCAAGGAGTCACAAAAGTGGTAATCACTGCATGAGAGAAAAGGTTAAAGTACATCATCCAGGGCAATTTTGTGGTGCTGTCAAGTTGTGATGTTACAGAGATCAATAAGAGACCAAAAGCACAAGTCATAACTCAATGCACCAATGTATCTGCTTCCAGCTCTGACCATGTCTCTGAGCTATCATGATGGGGACCATAGACCACATCCATGGTAGTGGCCATGCACCCCACACTGTGTTAGTGATAATGCACCTCACAGTGTGACACTGATAATGCATCCCATGCCATGGCAATTACCATGCACCTCATTCTGTGGAAGTGATCATGCACCCCATGCATTGACAAGAACAAAGCATCTCATGCAGCTGCAGTGATCATGTAACAAGGCTGTCACAGTGATCATGCACCCTATATTATTGGAGGAGGTACCATGCAGCCCATGATGAGGCTGTGATCATCCACCCCAAGCCATAGCAATGGCCATATTCCCCCATGCTGTGGCCGTGATAATACACATGCCATGGCAGTGACCATGCAGACAATCCCATAACGGAGATCATACACTCCATGCTATGGCAGCAATCATACCTCCCAGGCCTTGACAAAAACCATGCTTACTTTACAGTGGCACTGATCATGCACCTGTTCTATGGCAGTGCTTATGCACCCCATGCCGTGGCAGGGACTTTGCAACCTGTACTATTGAAGTAGTCACGCACCCCATGCCATGGCAGTGATTATGCACACCATGCCCATCGAAGTGACTATATAACCCACACCATGCAATAATCATGCACCCCATGCCGTCCGTGGCAATGACTACTTTACCCCATGGTGAGGCAGGGATCATGCACCTCATGCAGTGGATATGTTAGGCATTCTCTGACTGAACCATGGTTCATGCCAAAATTATTACAATTGCATTGCTGAGAGTGAATGATATGAGAAATGTTCTGAAACCCTGATATCACTTCTCAGTGTTGATGTTAGGGTTTCCATAGTATTAGCTGAGTGCAAAGCAGATGAATGTATACTCATTGATTTCCTTTCTCTGATTTGGAACTCCCTAAGCGTATTTCCCATAGGAAACCAGTGCAGTTTCTATTCGTTTGCTAGTAGTGATTAAAACGTTTTTTTCTCCATGGCTGTACTTCTGTGGCATTAGCATATATAAGTTCATAGGTTCATAGGTTCATACTAGGCTATCTGCCCTGGGGCAATTATAAGCCTAGCCCGATTCTGTATGGCTTACGCCACCCCTTGATTTGAGTATACTGTGCCCTTTTTAAGGTTTAGTTTACTGTGCCTCTGTCTAATAGTGACACGGGAGTAATCCCTGGGACAAACCTACGATCCCCCATCCACCTATCGAGATTCTTCTTGAAGAGATTCAGTGAGGTGCTCTGCCTCACATGAACTGGAATTCTATTCCAGAGCGAAGGGAGCCTCTAGGTTATGAACCTGTCCCTCCAGCAAGTTCTATTTATTTCTGTGCTGAGGTTCAAGTCCCTCGAGCGTGTGGCTCTAAGGGATTTAGATTTACTGATGTGGAGCATGTCCATTAATTCTGGATTTGACATAGCTTTGTATGTCAGGCATAGATCGCCTCGAAGTAGGCGGTATGCAACTGAGTAGAGCTGGAGTTTTTTTAACCGAGCAGCATATGGCATCTGTTTGAGACCCTTGATCCTCTTGGTGAGATACTTTTGGGGTCTTTCTAATTGCTGCAGGTGTCGGGTAAGGTACATCCCAAAAGGGGCATTGTATTCTATGATGAGCCTGATGAAGGATGAATAAAGGGGCACGATTACCTCTCTTGATCTAGATGTGAAACCCTTCTTGATGAGGTGGGCTATGTAGAAGGTCTTTCTTACCACCTTGGCAATGTGGTTTTCAAAGGAGAGATTGCTATCAACTTGGGTCCCCAGATCCCTAATAACTTTCTCTGTACTTAATGGGTTTCCGCCTATGCGGTAATTTGTGGGCACATTGTTTTTGCCAAAGGGTATGACTATACATTTTTTGGCATTTAGCTTTAAACCATGGCGCTGGCACCAGTTGTCTGTCTCTGTGAGACCTTTTTGAAGGATGTTTGTGTCAGCTGGAGAGTCGAATATGGCGCCCAGTTTGCAGTCGTCTGCGAACTTGGTGAGCCATAGTCCTCCCACGTTTTGCCTGTACCTCGGAAAAGTATATACCGAACAAGAGTGGTCCCAGGACAGAACCCTGTGGGACGTCACTTGTGACCGGTTTTGAGTCTGACATGGCTCCAGCAACTCTCACTCTGTGGGTTCTGTCTTTGAGCCAGTTTGCAACCCATCTTGTGACATAGGGGTTTATATTTAAGCTGGATAGCTTATCTATGATGCCCGAGTGGGTTATTGTGTCAAATGCCTTTGCAAGGTCCAGATAGGCTGTGTGGACTACCTTCCCTTCATCTATGGCTTTGGTGACTGTTTCGAAGAAGTTAACCAGGTTCAAAAGGCAGGATCTGCCCTTGACAATGCCGAACTGGGTAGGATCTAGTGTCTGTAGGTCCCCAATGTCTTTGTTTATGAGCTCCATGATGATCCTCTCCATAACCTTGCAGACTAAGCTAGTCAGGCTTATGGGGCGATAGTTTCCAGGGTCCGTAGAGGCTCCACCTTTGTGGAGTGGGACCACTGTTGCTGTACGCCATTCTGTGGGCACATATCCTGTAGTGAGGCTGAGATTGTATAGCTGTTTTATTTGAGGGATTAGTTCCTCTTGGAGTTCATGTAGGATGCAACCTGGGACGCCATCTGGTCCCATGGAAGCAGTGTTTTTTGCTTTGGAGAGGGCAGCCTTCACTTGAGCATCAGAGATGTTTGGGAGGCATCCCTCTGCCGGGATAGATACTTGCTCTTTTGGGGGGGAGGGGGGTGGAGAAGTTTGCACTGAACCTATCTGCCAGGATATTGGCGATGTCTGTGGGTTCAGTGTATTTTTTGTCGTTTAGAATCAACTCAGAACAAGTCTGGGAGTTGCATCCCAGGTTCCTAACATAACTGAAAAAAGCCTTATGATTGTCTTTGGTGTCCTGTGCAATTTTTCTCTCAAAGCTGGCCTTGGAGGATTTTATGAGGGATCATAATTTTTTGCTAGTACTGATCAGAGATGCTTTCCTATTAGGGATTTTGCTCTATCATGTAGTAGCTTCCTCCTTCTGTTGTACAGTTTATTTATGGCAGGGGTCCACCAGACTGGATGCCTGCCTTTGGATGATTGGGTCTTGGATTTGTTTGGGATAGCATGATCCATGCATTCCTGGAGATGTCCGTAGAATGCGTTTATATAGGATTCTGCAGTTTGGGCCGTAGTTTCCACTGGCCCTGGGGCCTTGAAGGATTCCACTTTGGTTTTGAGAAGTGAGAAGTTCGCTTTTGAGAAGTTTTTCACTGTGGATTTCTGGACTGGGGGTGGGGTCGGGATGTGGACATCCAGTGAAATTAATTTATGGTCTGATCTTGCCAATGAGGGATATACTTCTGGTGTGGAGCATAGAGTCCCCATGTTGGTAATGATCAGGTCTAGTATGTTGTCCTCTCTTGTGGGAGTGGTGACTAGTTGTTCCATAGCATTTGAGTTTATAATTTCCAGGAACCTTTGGGCTAAGGTGCTGGGGCTTGAGTAGTGCTCCTAGTCTATGTTTGGGTAGTTGAAGTTGCCCAATATAATGGTGTTCGGAGAGATCTTCATGTTCTCCAATGTTTTCAGGAAAGCCTGGGATTCCTGACTTTGAGAGGGTGGTCTGTAGGATGCTATAAACTGAAAAGCAGTCTTGCCCACTGTTAGTTGCACATGGATGGTCTCCAATACTTCGTGCAATGCCACTAACCTGGAGGTGTGGATATCCTTGATAAATATGGAAACGCCCCCTCCTTTTGTGGTTCGGTCCGGGTTTTGGGGCCGAAAAGCATGATATGAGGTATAGCCTGGTAGTGCTGGGGTGCTCTCTGGAGCCTTGAACCAGGTTTCTGTCACTGCACAAATATCGATGTTCTCCATACTGAGAAGAGCTTCGAGTGCGTGCATCTTGAGGTTAAGACTTCTGGCGTTAAGCAGCATTACCCTTAGTTTCTTGTTCCTTGTGTTGTCTATGGGGGTGGGTTTGACTTTTGAGCCTTGCCTAAAAAAAGGCACTATGGGGGTGGCAAGAGCCTTTGCCAATATACGAAAGCCCAGTGGTGACAGGTGCAAGCTGTCCCTAGCGAAGCAACGTGGCTTGTCGAGCATGTCATCCCAAGCTGACAGACACTGGATCCCCTTTGAATGACACCAAAATTTTAGTCAATTGTTAAAATTGATCATTTTGTCTTTGTACTGTGGCATCATTCTAGGTGAGGGTAAGATGCTGCTCAAGGTCAGGGTCATACCAGCCTGGGCTACATGATCAGAGAGCTCCTCTATGTCTCTTTTCATGTAGTCCAGGGAGGTACGTCTCAGGTCATTCACAACAGCATGTACAATGACTGAGTCATATTTTTATTTGCTTTGGAGTGACCTGAGTGCTTGCGTTATGTGGCGGATCCTAGCACCCGACAGGCAGCTCACCGTGACCTTCTCTTTATTCAGCCTGGTGATCTGGACGTCAGTGTGTCTGACAATAGAGTCACCTATTACAAGAGTATCAGGTGTGTTATTCAGCCTTAAGGGCTGTGGCTGCTTGGCACACTGACTTTGTGGGCTATGTGTTGTGCGTGTTTTGTTTTGAGGTAGCGTTTGCTTGGATGTCTGCTTTGGAGGTCTCTGTTGCTTAGGTAGATTTTTATTTAGAGCCTCTGAGTATGTTTTTGTGTATTTATGTGTTTGGTTCGCTGATGTGGTGGTTACACCAGTTTTGAGATGAGAGAGCTCAACCTCCAGTTTGGCTAAATAGTTGCATCTCTCACATATATTTGAACCTGTTTGGAGGAGGAGAGGGTTGTCTGTGTACATGAGACAGTTGTAACATTGCCTCAAAATTCCCAGATTCACCAGCTGGACTGGAGAGGAAACCATTGACTGACCTTTGGACATGCTAGAGTAATATAGGGAAACTGAATTTAAGACGGACCAATAGAGGACAGGGTAATCGTAGAGAGTATAAGAGTAAGTAGTGCTTATTGTTTAATAGTGCTAACTTGTAGGATTACTTAATTGGACCAGTGAATGGCCTTAGAATGAGAATATGGTGTTTAAATTGAGAGATAGAGCAGTTCTAATTGAAAAAGTGAAGAGCAGACTTTGTGGAGCCAGGAATAGTTTAAACCCAATTAGGCGGCGCTGCCCGATGTTGCGCTATGCACAAAAACGCGCAAAACCGCGCAAAAGAGGGTTTTAAGAGAGGAAGATGAAGGAGTTTGGAACTGACCCAAAATGGCCAATAAAACTACAGTTTCAAGTCAGTAACCACTCCCACAGGGGCAGGCAGGCTGCTCAATGTTTTTCACTGCCACTGATCAACAGAGAGACTTCCCTTTAGCCCAAGCAAAAAATGGCCTCCAAGAAACTTACAAACAGTTCAAGAACAGCAAGCCTGTAACTGAACTTTTTTAAATCTCAGAAAAGTGGGAAAAAAGCAAGATTTATTTTTGTTTTTGTTTTTTCAGAGATAGCAGAGGTTCACAAGTATCAACAAGTTATAACAGTGCAGTAAATGACCCCACACAAGAGTGCTAGGCCAAAGACAGATAAAATGCAAGTTTTGAGAAAAAACTATTTTAAAAATAAGTGCAAACAGGAAATTCAGTAAACAGCTCTAGGTTGTGCTCTAAATACAGTTACTAATGCAGAAATCAAGTTTAACAAGCCAGAAAATGCTCAAAATAGGCGGCTATGCAGAAAAACTTAGCAAATAAACAGAGGAAAAATACTTAAAATCTCAAAAGTGGCTCATTTCTTCTCTCAGCGTTTTCTCCTCTTGGTGGGTGGTTCACCAACAGCCAACAAGCCTGAAAAGATGCCAAAACCACGAGGCAACCAGGTTTTAAGAGAGGAAGATGAAGGAGTTTGGAATTGACCCAAAATGGCCAATAAAGTAAAGTGTGTGTATAGCAAATTCCCCCTCATGAAGGTACAGGGTGCATTCTCTTGGAAAAAAAGTGCTTTTTGTGTGTTTTATCCAGTTAAAACCATCAGGCAGTTTGTTTTATCTGTTTCAAACTTCAGTGAATTGAGACTTGACATAAACAGAGAGGAAGCAATGTTCATCATTCTCCCACACAGGCTGCACCATGTAGTTTTCAGCAGCATGTTGCATGGTTCCAGTATGTGAGACACAGAGTAATAATATAAAGCCACATTGTTATCTGCATGCTAACCCATCCCAAAATGTCTTTTCTGTTGTATGGTGTCATCATTGTCAGCAATATCATGATATTTTTCCTCCGGTATACATTGGAAGCAGACCCTGCTTCTTGTATGTACAATGTCTCAAACATGACAGATGCTGTAATGGCAGCATTGTTGGTATCTGATATGTCATTGTCCATTGTGCCTTGTATGCCATAGGCTGTTTTATAATCCGTGGCTGTACAGGTGGACAGTGCTAGCTCAGGCACACCCTCTTCCCTAGCAGCTAATGTAGTAGCAACAATGCCTGTATCATTGTGGGTTCACAGCAAAGCCCTTGCACCCACAGTAGCATTCTCATCTGTACAGTAAGCAACCTGTGACAGTAGTAACACATTCAATAGAAATGCACAGTGGTCCATGTTTAACAAATATTTATAAAATAACTCACCTCTATATCTGGACAACTCCACTCAATTGCCCAAGGGTCCTTTAATAACAAGCCCATGTAAAATAATTACCAAAACAGTGATGCTGCTGTTGCTACCTTTGCAATATTGCCAGCATGTAGCACCCGCTGCATGTAAAAGTCAGCTTCTTGCTCTTACCTTCATCAAAATGGTTATCCCCTTATGCACCTCTATTGGGATATATAATATGTTAGCTATGGTAAATGATCTATATTCACAAATGTAAGCCTTTTACAATAGCATCTGAAATGAGGGTATGCATAACTGTGGAATGCACTGAGCTCCAGAGAATGTATCAGTTACTGCAAACATAAATGGCAGATAGTACCAATTTTATCTGTGAAAGTTCATATCAAAATATCAGAAATTTAATATTCAAATATGTAAGACCCTTATGTTACTACTTTTAAAGACTGTTTCCTGTGTAGCATTGTTGTAAACTAGGAATGCCTTTGCTACAGCAGTATTTATATTAATACTCCATTTATACATAATTAGTCTAATTAGCAAATTAGTACTGAATGTTTTGAAATTACATTATTTTTCAATAATGTTACAAATACGTGTGGCATAGTGGGATCTTGAGATGGTAAGCAGATGGCACAGGGAATGATTAGCGTGTGCCAACAGGTACCAGTAGTAAGGGCATGTCCTTTGTGAAAGTCACACCCTTGGTTGCATTGCAAACATTTGCCGTTGAAGAAAATTACATCTGGGTATATGTGAGAGAGATTTTGTTATATCAATTTAGGTTTCTGCAGCACATCCTGATGCTATATATGAATCTTGTACTATACCATTTGTATATATGAATATATCCACTTGTTAATGTTAAACTAAACACTTTTGTATGTTATAGTAGCTTCTGTGGAACAAGGTGTGTGGCTTCTTATTAAATCTCTCCACACTGTTTGGATAATTTGTTTTACTCTGAGGGCTGTTCTGTCTTGCTTGTATTACTCAGTGTTAACTAAGTGCTTCAGTGTAGGACCCTACACCACTGCCCCAGGATTTTGGAATCTGGTCCCAAATTTTGCACAGCTGTAATTTGCTTAGTCATAGCAATATCAATAAATAAATAAATACATACATAAATAAATAAATAAATAAATACAATAAGTGCTCCAAATGTCTTGCAAGTCTGAAGACTAACATATAAATATTTTGTGTTTTACATTACCTTACTACACAATCAGTTTATGCAGAAGTGGATTAGAAGCTATCAGTAAATTATTTTCGTATGTATAAGAAGTACGACTGTATTACAGGTGTCTTAAAAAGTGTAATGATAAAAGTATTACTGAATGTATTTTTTGACAAATTGTCATATGACTTATTTTGTGAAAGGTGGTATTAACTCAGCTTTACTTTGAGCTAGTCATTTCCAGGTCAGTTGTAGTCTTTATTTTCCTAGCTGTGTTATTGAATTTTCTCTGAGGTGTAGCTGAATTTACTACTAACTCAAATGGTGGGGAAAATCATAACATGTTTTGTTTTTGGTTTCACAGAAAGGATATTTTTATTTTCATGTTTCTGACCTCTCTTCCTTCCCCTGTGCACTAAGGGATTTTCAGTAAGGTTTGAATATTAATAATCCAGGAAGCAAAATGCACTTGAATACTTGTGCTGGTGGTATTTTTCAGTTTTCTGCATGATTATGTAAGCTGGATTTTGTGGGAAGATTTTTGCATTGCATGCATATCTGGACACAGGTGTTATAGTTACAGTCTGTGCATGTATTTTATAAACTGGGTTAGAAAATCAATCATTTTGCAGCGGAAGCTAAGAAAAATATTTTGCTCAGCATTTTGAACCCTTTGTGCCAATTACTTAAAATCATAGCAGATGTGTGGAAAAAAATGCTGCTAGTCACTAAATCACAAAATGGGATATGATGAAATGTCACCAGGCTTAAGTACAGACTCCTTATTATACCGCCATTTTTCTGGCACTCAGAATGGAAAATAAAACTGCTACTGAGTATGTTGTCTGTGTTCCATTCTCTGATGGCTGAATTTGTAGCATTACTTAACTTGCTGTAAGCGTACTGCGGTGGTGGTGCTGCGGTAGCGTTGTCGCCTCACAGTAAGACGTTGTCCTGTTCGATTCTCAGCTAGAGCGTCTTCTGTGTGGAGACATGCGTGAATGGGCGCACCTTCGTTGAAGGTTGTGCATCAGGGCCGGCAACTCGGCATGTAAAAATCTACTGCCAGTCATTAGCGGACCGGAGTTCCGCTGTGGCGACCCTTAACCGGGAAAAGCCGAAAGACACAACAACTTAACTTACTGTAAGCATAAATAGTGGCTCACTGGTTATATCATGAATTGAGCACAACTTTGTGGAGATGCAAGAATTTTTTGTATGTTTTGTTTTAATGCTTTATATAATATATTTGTTTTAGCTTCCAGGACTTGTTTATGCATACTTTAATTTATGTGTACATGTATTTAATTATTTGCATTTGTTGACCATGAATATTTAACAAAATATAGTCCATTTTCGTTGGGGTCCTAGAGAGAACACCAAAGCATTTAGTACAGAGGTGCACAATGGATTAATGTTCAAATCTGTTAATGAGATGCTTGCTTCCTGCAACCAAAGGTACAGGGTTTGATTCCTTTTACATTCATTTGCCTAATGTTTGACTCTCAGTAATTTACTCATTCAGACAGTGCTTTCTGGTCACCCTTGAATGTGAAAGCTTGTGTCCAGAGGGCTTTCCTGGTTAATAAATGTACTAAAAGATATAGAAAGAGATAGTCAGAGAAATGTTTAACCACAGTTTACTATCAAAAGGATGAAAATCACATCCATGAACGGTGATTTCCGCGACAAGTAACGTCGACTCATGAATATGAAGTAGGTTGTATGACCGACGCAGCAATGTCAACAAATTCTGTCGACCTTAAGGTGGAACTCTCCCATTG